>NC_140167.1:40175179-40542679 GCF_963971535.1 Notolepis coatsorum
CTACTGCAAAGTCCACCCACACTTTAAGTTTATAATGTTGTCTATTGTCTAAGTATTGATAACACATTTTCCAAATTAGAGTTTATTTTTTATTTGGTGAATGTGGGCACAGAAATTAACTAAATGGGTTTTTAACGGCTTGGCTAAAATAATCTGTTGATTTGAGTACTCTCCCGACTGTTCGAATCGAGACCATAATAACACTACAAAGTACTGATGTGATGAATCTTTTGTATCACAGGCACCGTAAGGGTTTGATCTCTCAATAGGCTTCTCAAATGTTGAGTGCCAGGACGGGGCCTACGACATGCCCACATGCCTGGTATAGATGCATAATTAATGACTGCATTCCCCATCCTATGCCAGTAGCTTAGCCCATGATTGTGCATTGAAATTTTAGCCTGAATTGACAGTGCTCACTTAGTTTTCTCAAATGAAAGGAATAATTAAAGGGGCCATATTATGCTTTTTGTGTTTCCCCCTGTAGCTGGAGGTGCATGTAGAAAGTCTGCAGAGTTACAAAGTCCACCGGAGGGTTATTCTCTCTGATAGGAATCGCTGTTCCTGTTCTGCTTGAAATCCCTCGTTTCTAGTCCAGTTTTCTGGAACTAAACATGCAAAATGTTTGTAAATAGACTAAAATATTAAACTGGCGTAACAACCAAATATGGGCGACCCTTTAACACTTTGAGCGCCACACTTAGCGGTTATCTATACCGCTAGATGGCCAGCTTGATAGTCGTTTCTGTGGTGTTTCACTATATTTGCAAAGCTGTGTGTGTGTTCTGTATTATAGCTGTGGAGACGATGGTGTGGCTCATTTGACAGACATTACTTGTAGTGCAACATGGAGAAATAAATTTGTTTCTACTAGGGATGGGACTTTCTAGCAAAAGTGCTATTCGAAAATTCGTGTTTCATAATATCGAATATATATATATTTTTTAACACTTTAATTGCCATGGGTTAAATTCATAATTTACCATCCCTCGCCAGCTCTATTTGTCTATGGAGAAGTTCCCCTTCTTTGCAGGGCTATAACTTTTTAAATTATATTGCTACATTGCCATTATTATGGCCCATTCAATGTCTTATATGTATTGTTCAGGGTGTAGCAACGTTAAACTTTTTCATTCACATATTCATACTAAAATATGGTCTAAAGTATAAGTATGTTTTTATCGTTTTCTGCAGCTTTCTTCAGAACGTGATTTATAGCCCTAAATGCATTATATTGATGATGAAATACAGTTTGGTAGCGATCGGCGCGAGATGAAAAATTTCAACTGGACGTACTTCTAGAATGATCTACGTATGATCTGATGATGACCGGATGGGCGGGGGATCGTTTATAATTCCGTGGGCAGCGTTAGATGATTCATCCAGAGTGGGTCATATGTTCATCATAGCAGTTTATATGGAATAAGTTAGAAAATAACGCTGAATCTTACCGTATGTTCCTCGCGCCGTTGGACGATCAGCGTGGAGTAGACCGTTTTCGATTATGGGATGTTGATCCTGATGAACCATTTCCAGGTTGTATAATACTATATACGTCCAAATAACGTAGGGCGAGCGATTGATCATCCAGTGTGTTGAGATGGAGTCCGGCTACTGATCGTGAGTGCCCGGAGCACATATGGATGGGCACTTCCTGTTTGGCGCGCCCCTCCCTCTTGGCCGATCTGCCGATCGGCCACCAGATGGCGCTCTCGAACCGTTAGACAGTTGAGTGGAGCTCACCAGTACATCTCAGGGCTCCCGAAAGGAAATATGATTTCGATGACATATTTTTTAAATATTGACATCAAAGACGAGTTACGGCGTCTTCGGCAGAATGAGCATGGCTCCGAATGACGTGAAAACTCGTCCGCGGCGATCATAGTGTTAATCAGCTGACCGACAATTAATCAAAATGACACCATTCACCATCGTAGCCTATAATAACAGCATTGCATTGGCCT
Organism: Notolepis coatsorum; assembly: GCF_963971535.1. NCBI lineage: Eukaryota > Metazoa > Chordata > Actinopteri > Aulopiformes > Paralepididae > Notolepis > Notolepis coatsorum. Next base: position 40,177,144 of record NC_140167.1, read on the forward strand.
ATCAACCGGCATTTATAAACAAACAGAAACAGTAGCATGTGCATCTTTTTGATCAATTAGGCTATGAAAATTAGGCTGCCTCTATATATATAAAAAGGAATTAAATAAGTGTTTGCTTCAATAAAAAAAAGCAAAAATTATAAAAAAAAAAATTTACAAAACGAATATTCGATTGTAAAAAAAAATTATCGATCTTAATAACAGAATGACTATTCGAATTTTCAAACATTCGGTCCCATCCCTAGTTTCTACACACTGTAGTTTGTAGTTTATTACATGCTAAACATTGCGCATTTCCAGGTGTTATGTGCAATAAGCCCAAATTGTCTGGTTGATTCCCTGAACCCCCAAATACTCTCAAATCAAAGGTATATAACATAACATGTATGTAAGACGGATTCAGAGTTTTTTTCAAGACAAAGCGGGGCTCGCAACTCACTTGTTGTGTGTTTTAATTGACAAAAAGGCAGCCTTTCCGGTCTTCTTCAAGCATAAATACAACACACAAATGTGTTTTAAAAACACGTATTGCTGAACACAGGAGTACGATACAGAATGGGGATGAAAAAAGCCCAGTAGCGTTAAATTTTAAAAAGGCACACCACAATGTCTCATCACTAAGATACCTTGGAATAGAGAGAGTGCATCTTCCAAGACGAGGGGGAGATATAGATAATCTCCTAGTGTTGTCACGATACTGGAATTTCGACTTCGATACGATACCTTGAAAAGTATCGATACTTTCGATACTTTCAATACCAAAAAAAAAAAATTAGAGAGAGAGAGAGAGAGATTTCTCCGGAGCTATGCTCGGAGCATTTATTAACGTTACATTTTCAACAACATTGCTGCTAATTGGACACTTCATGGAGGCAGGGTAATGTTGTGTCGAGTTCATGCGTGTACTGGTGTAGGATGGGCTCCGGCTCCGCTCGACCTAACGTTGGAAACGGGGTAGTTGTGTCGAGTTCATGCGTGTACTAGTGTAGGATGGGCTCCGGCTCCGCTCGACCGAACGTTGGAAACGGGGTAGTTGTGTCGAGTTCATGCGTGTACTGGTGTAGTGGGCTCGGCTTGACGTTACTCCGTTTCCATGAAGTAATAGGTGGCCAGCTAGCTAGCATTAAGCTAACGGAGGAACGACAGCTAACGTTAGCTAATAATAGTGTTGTTTACAAACTGAAGACAGGGCTGCGCTGCCCGGCTGTGAGGGGGAGGAGGCAGCTTGTGTCTGTTGCTCTGAGCGAGGAGGAGGAGGAGGCGGAAGGACAAGGCTCTGGCAGCGCGTCTGTCAACAACTTGCGGGAGCAAGCCAGCTGGTACCGATACTGCAGAAAGTATCGGTACTTCGGGAAATGAGTATTGAAGCCGTTTTAAATATTCAGTATCGATATGTATCGATACTTCGATATTTTTGACAACACTATCTCCTACTGAGGAGAGAAGTCTGGTGGATCCATTATCTTAAAACTATGGCACCAACAGGACTCAATGAGGACTTTGACATTAGACCTTATTTGTAAATTGAACTTATAGAGGGAGACAGTCCATAGACTTTGTTTTTTCATTTTTGTTTTTGTTTTCAGTGGCTAGGACTTGTACCTTACACACTGCTGCCTGCTGTAAATTATGTCTTTTTTTTATCTACTTTTTCTCCCCATTTTTCTCCCTTCCCCGATTTCGTATTGTCCAATTCTCCCCTCCCCTGTCTCGAGCGTTGTTAGGCCATGCCTCCCACAAGCCGGCTACAATGTGGACGAAGCCTTGCATCACGTGTCCCCTCCGGTACACGAGGAGGCAGCCGTCGCATCTTTTCACCTGCACAGCGCGATCTCTCAGTGGCGAGGGCAGCGTTTCCGTTAGCCGGTAATTACCGGTATTTGACCGGCAAAATATGTTGAAGTCCGACATATTTAATTACTCCGGTCTTAATGTCCGGTGAAAATAATTCCCTGAGTCTAAGCACAATTTGATTATTTGAATTGTATTAAAATAGGCTAAAATTAAATAGCCTATGCGATGAACGAAACGATCATTACATTTGTTTCCTCGTTGCTTCTAATAATGACAACGACGTTGTCAGCGAGAGCTTAGGGCTGGGTGTGCGAACTTTTGTGAAGCTGCAGAGCCATAGCACGAGCAGCACAATGCAGTATTCCAGCAGTACTCCAATTCAGCCATTTTCAGCCAATGTTGGGTGGGGGGCGCTGCTGTGCGGTTCCCAGAAAAGAGCCAATAACAGCTAAATCAGCTGCTCTGCAGCGCCATACTCTTTGCAAATAAGTCGTTGCGAGGTGGAGAGAGTCGTCACGCAAACCACGATAATGTTGCCGTCTCTCTGCTTTCTCAGTTCTTCGCTTGATATAATTAATACAAATGTCCAATATAACGGAATTCGTTAGCTCATAAAAATGTGATTATAACAGACTGCTGTTTAGTGTCGGACCGACTGCCCACATACGCGGTCTATTTTATTTCAAGTCAGCAGCAGCACGGAGTATCGAGGGACTTATTTTATTTGGAATATATTAATGACTGTATACGCAAAAGTAGCCTAGTTTTAAGTAATACTATTATAAATCTACATGCCTTGAGGATGACATTCTTTATATAGCCTGCCTATCAATTGTTTTAAAGCTCAATAAACTATGACCGGAATTAATCTCATTTGTCCGGTAGATTGAAATCTTGCAGGTCACGGAGACCGGCAACAATTTTTTCTAACGGAAACCCTGGGCGAGGGTCTGCGTGGGAGGGACACGCCGCCCCCGTCGCTTCCTGATTCTACTGTGCAGGCACACCAACCGACCTGTAGGAGTCACTGTCCACAATGTCCGATCCCCACCCACCAGCTTCCCACCCCCTAATACTGCCAATTGTATTAGTATGAACGCCGAGAGCTTGGCTCGAACCCAGCATATCCTGTGTTGGTGGCAAGTGCCTTGCCCACTGCGCCACCTAGCCGCCCTTTGTAAATTATGTCTTAATACTGTGTTTAATATAGATATTTCTCAAAAAAATTATACTATAAAATCTCCTAAAAAATGTCAAATGAAAAGATAAATTGTTACCTAATCATGTATAAAATGTATCAATCATGCAAGTCTTGGGACCGCTCCTGATCACCAGGTGGGGCTGATATTCAATCTATTTCACTTCCTGTATAAAAAGATGTAATTTTTGTGTTGTATTTATGCTTGAAGAAGACCGGAAAGGTCGGTCGAAACATCGCATCTACTGCCTTTTTGTCAATGAAAACACCTTGAAACAATGTGAGTTGTGAGCCCCGCTTTGTTTTATGTATTACTGTTTTTACAGTTTGGCTTAGCACCAACAAACGGAGGATGTGCGTTATAATTTCTTTTTGAATATAACATGTATATACCATCACAAAATCATCAAGGGAGGGAGGTCGTTTTAACTAAAAACTGTGATTGTGTTTGCAGAGCATGTTTTACGTCCGGTGAAAAACACGTTTTAAGATTCGGTAAAATAGACATAGAATATACCTTACCTTAGCCAGAAAGAATAATTCCAAGTGATCGCATCACCATCGCGATTACCAGTGTATGTGTCTATACACGTTTCGATGGTAAAATACGCTTAGGCAATGGAATTTCGAGGCGATCAATGTGAATTTCTGTTCAAACAGGAGGCGGAGCCCCTACCAAAGAAATTTAAAAGGAGGCCGTGTATCAACACCAAGCCATTCCAGTTCAGACACAGCCGATACTGCCACCTGGTGTTAGTCGATCGGCATTGCAATTCAAACATATACAAACGAGCCAGGGACGGCTAGAATGATCCGGATGATGATTTAGAACAGGTATCGGAGGAAAAATATCAAAGGATCAAAACTAGAGATGTTCCGATACCATTTTTACTAGAAAGTAATGGTATTTATTCAACAACAGGTGATTGTATAGATTAGTATCATTGATTGACAACTATGCTCAATGAGTTCACCCACGGAACTGTTGTTGGTGTTGGGACATTGGTTCCGCACGGACGTTATACGTTGTTGCACTTGTTATCCAGTCGGTTCCGGTTCAGTTAGCTAGTAGTAACGTGTATGTTGTGATTTTCGATGCACAATAAATATTCAACATTCTCTTTTGAGACTCCGCCTCAGACTCTTATCCTTTGCCACTAAAAGCTAAACATTGTCACCGGTATGGCTGTCCGCAATATGTCATTAATTGCATGCATGTGTGCGAGAGGTCGATCAGTGACGACACTTAGGTTAGCCAGTTAACGTGAGCTAGATGGAAAGACAATGTAACATTACTGGTGAAAAAGTGATTTACCTTGGAATACTCCTTTGCCAACTTGCTGTACTTTGCTTGCAGATCTGCAGCCATTATTGCTGGATTATGAATAGCCCCAACTTTAGCCAAGGTAACGTTAAAGCTAAAACTAGCTTTTCAGCTAGCTCTTCAGCTAATGCTAATAACACCAGCAAGCGCACACATCAGAGCTCCCCGTCACACTGCTGTCGGGACGATGGCTATTAAAGGAGCTCCCGTCTTATACGGAGCTACTGAGAAATCTTGATCCCCAGTTAGACTGGCTGACGCGCCGTTATATTCCTGGTCTCATACCAAACAGTCCTTGTCCCAATGACACAATGCAGGCAGCTTTCTTGGAAAATGATATTTATTTGCTTCACCGTGCAAACAGAATATCCTTGTTTTTTGTTCCTTAAACTGATTAAATGATAATGAATATGATACCTAATTGGTTACAAACATTTCGACCTGAGACCTGCGTCGTACGTGCGGTCAAAAACCATTGCCTTTTCCGGGTCAAAACTCCTCCTCCTACAGGTGTACCTGACGCTTATATAAAAGAAGCGCCACCCCCTGGTCACATAAATCCATTGCACATTAAGTCCATTTTGGCCGTTACACACCGGCCCCTAATTGTTAAGGCAGGCAGACATAACAATTCAAAAAATAAACAAAACAAATAAGAGCCAAAACATGTCATGGATTAAGTGCATGGATCCACATTTTCATGAACCAAACACAGTTGTCACTGGCCTTACAATGGTGCTACTTGTTCGTCTGGAAAGACCTCCAGAACCCTGCCAAGTGGCCAGGACCCACGAAGAGCTGAAGAGTCCATGACGACTACAATATCTCCAGCTGCCAAACTAATTCTACTTATGTCCCAGAGAAAGCACAGAAAATCACTGCCTTCCTCAGCGACCTTCACTTGGCGGAACATGGCTTGAATGTCACCCATGAATGCCACCGGTTCCTCTCTGAAGCGAGTTAGCACTCCTGGCTCCTCCTCCTTTCCTGGTTCTTCGACTTCCTGTTCCTCCTCCTTTCCTGTTTCCTCTTCCTTTATCCACCCCTGTGTTGGTAAAAGGTGGTAGGTCAGGAAGGATTCTGTCTGCTGGAAGATCCGCCATCTTTTGCTCCACTGCACTGTCACTGTAGTGTTTGCAAAAGCTGCATTCAGCGATGATCTTCTCAGCTGCATGGGCGTTGGTGAACCAACATTTCTTCCTCACTTTGGACATTGTGTGAGTCCTTCCACCATGTCTCCGATTCTGGTGTACATGCTTGAGAATGAGCATTGAAACATGCTGGTCCTTGGAGAGAATGAGTGGAGGTTTAGCTTCCTCTGGTGTTGATCCTCTGCTCAATGTTCCTACAACTCTCAAGAGTCCATCCTCAAACGCTGTATCCAGCCTAGTCACTCCCACATTGTTGGGCAGACAGACCTCCTTGTTAAAAGGTAATTTCAAGCAGTACCTCTCCTGCTGAAGCACAGCTGAACTTTCAAATTTTTCCAGATGGCTTAGGTCTTCTCTGGACACTTCCTTCTCCTTCACAGCTACTTCTTTGAAGTTGTGTTTGTCCTGATCGGCCAGCATTTCTTCCCGTCTGCACACAGAGATCCTGTTCACTGTAGCAGAGGGAAACTCTGACTCCACAACACCACTGTTTCCATTCAGTGGACCATTAACGACCCATCCCAGCACTGTCCTTATAGCATACGGGCCATTCCCGTGACTGTTGATGACCTCCCAAGGTTCCAATATCTTGGGAGTGTTGGTTCCAATCAACAGGTCGACATTTGCTTTTAGGCGTGGGATGTGTACGTTGGACAAATATGACCATTTCGACAGTTCTTCAGGTGTCACCATGTTCTCAGCCGTGACTGGCATTTTCTTCTGCGTGAGAACTTCCGGAAGAACATAAAAGTCATCGCTGTCCAAACCAGCTACCTCCAACCCAGTCAAGGAGTAAGCTGGAACCCCTGTCTCTTGCCCCATGGTGCTCAGTAGGAAGGTGGTTCCTCTGCCTGTGATATTCAGCCTCTGCATTAGGCGTTCAGAGCAGAATGTGGCTGAGCTACCAGGGTCTAAGAAGGCGTATGTTTGTACTATGTTTCCGTTTGCTGCTTTCACATTCACAGGGAGAATGGCTAATACACACCGGTCCTTACCGGCCCCTGTATGTCCACATGTTTGCAGTGAAGTTGGTTGCTTTAACTGTTCTGGAGAAGATGGTTGCCTTTTGATGTGAAGCAGGGTGGGGTGAGTTTGACCACAGACTTTGCATACCAAGCGCCTTTCGCAGTCTCTGCTCATGTGACCAACACATAAGCATGCAAAGCAAACTCCCTTTTCCCTCAGAAAGTACATTTTATCCTTGTGCCTCTTCTCCTGCAGTTGTTTGCACTCCTCCAACGAGTGACTGCGAGCACAGCAAAGGCATCCAGCTCTCCTAGCATTCACTGTACCTGGTGTTGGTGATGTCAGCTCCTTGGCTCTCTCAGATATTACTGTGGTGGCGACAATGTTTCTTTTCACTCTGTTGGGATATGATTCAAACCTGGTGAGAGATGTTGTGCCAACCACACCAGAATTTGGATCCTGTATGTCACCAAACAGAGGGTCAGAAAGAAGGCTAACATGTTGCTCCACAAACCTGATCATATCACCGAAGTGAGCTCTTTCCTGTGTATTTTCCATTATGCCATGAGCCGTACTCCTCCATTGCTCCCTCATCTTGAATGGCAATTTTGATATAATGGCCCTCATGTTGACAGGCATGTCCAACTCCTGCATGTACTGAAGCTCCTCCATTGCATTGCAGCAGCCACGCAAGAATAAGGAGTAGGCTTGAAGTGCCTTGACATCCTCAGATTTTATTGTTTGCCATGCCAAGGCCTTTTGCATGTAGGCACTTCCTATTTTGTACTGGTTTCCAAAGTGTTCTTTAAGAAGACCCTTTGCCACTGCGTAACCACGCTCAGGAGCCATATGCTGGCAGCTACGCACCAATTCCTGTGGCTGTCCTCTTGTGAACTGCTCCAGATAATACAAAGCATCAGCGTCTGTTGCCTTTTCCTCCACTCCTTGTTCAAATGCTTTGATGAATGTTCTGTATTGGAGAGGGTCACCTTCAAATGTTGGGATATTTCGTGGTGGCAGAGACCTGGAATGCTGTTGCTGCACCAGAGCAGCAGTTATCTCATTTTGCCTCTCCATGATGGTAAGCATGTTTGCAGGTTGGTTTGAATTGATTTGCACATTGTCAGTTGTTCCCATTCTGCTTTCCTGTTCCTTGTGGTTGTGATTATATTGGCGGTTAGCAGCAGTGCTATGCCATTGACCACGTTCCTTTGGTCTCACATCCACAGGCTTGTTTGGTGGTATTGACAATTGTGTCAATTTACTTCGTTGTGTTAATGTCCCAGGTTGGTATTCCCTTGCAACAGGATTTAGCTTGTGGTGTTCCCTTTCAAAATAGGAATTCATTGCATTTGAAGGTGCACGAGATGAACGCTTACTTTCAGAGGAGTGCAACACGGCCAACCTTGCAGTGCTTGCAGCCAATGCAGTGTCCACCTCTAGTTGTTCCTTTTTTCTTTTCAACTTTAGTTCCTGCTCCTTCAAATGATGCTCCTGCTCCTCCAAAGCATGTTTTTCTTTTAGAGAATCAGCACGAGCGAGAAGTGCAGCTCTATCGGCTTCAGCTAAAATCTTGGCAGATGACCTGCTACTTGTTTTTGAGTATTTGCTCACAATGTTTGACACACTGTCATTTGGAGCAATACCATCATCCATTAAATGCAAATCACCTTCAGTTGTTTTACCATCATATACATTCGTTATACCTTCAATATTTGAAACCCACAGTTTTGCATTTGAAATACACTCATTGATTGACAACATTTTTGCTTTAAACCAGGTGTCTTGTTCTTCTTTTTCATCATGTAACGTATAACCCAACAGAAGATTGTCATGTATGCATTTCGCCTCATAACACACCTGATTCAAATCTGTAAGAGCATTCTCTACTTTTTCCTTCTCATTATTTAACATGAAACCAAGAATTGAATCTTTTATCTTGGCTGCCATGTTAAATTTACGTTTTCTGCTGGCAACCAATTTGCCACAATGTTCTGCAACAGCCTTGGCAGTCATTTTAACGACACGTTTCCCAGTGACGTCACCGCTAACAGCGGAGCGCGCTGTGGTCTCCATGGAAACGTGTGATGCCGTTTTGCGCGTCGCCATGTTATTAGATTGTCTGAATTAAAACGAGACGGCTGGTGACGAGTCGCGCAACATAGTCACTACAAAAAAGGTCCGCGTAGTCAAGTGTTATTCCTCTTCAGCAACCATGGATTTACGCTCAACCCCAAGTTATGTGTGCACACAATTTTACATGGCCATGTATTTATATAGCGCTATTCACATACCTCCTTGCGTTGGGTACCATGATGTCGCCTCACGGAACAGTACTCGCGGTCCAGTACTGATCCTCAGCCACTTCGGGTCAGCACCGGTGTCTTCCTCCTCCACGAACGGCTGCAGGCGGATCCGCGATGCAGCAGCAACAGTAGAATCCTCTTCCTCCACAGAACAACAGCAGCAGCTCCTCGCCTTTCTCCGGTGGAGATTCTCCGACGTCCCCTAACGCATCGAATCTTCCCCAGTCTCCAAGCAAGAGTCCAACTGGTGCGTGGTTTTTGACTAATATTAAAGGAGCTCCCGTCTTATACGGAGCTACTGAGAAATCTTGATCCCCAGTTAGACTGGCTGACGCGCCGTTATATTCCTGGTCTCATACCAAACAGTCCTTGTCCCAATGACACAATGCAGGCAGCTTTCTTGGAAAATGATATTTATTTGCTTCACCGTGCAAACAGAATATCCTTGTTTTTTGTTCCTTAAACTGATTAAATGATAATGAATATGATACCTAATTGGATACAAACATTTCGACCTGAGACCTGCGTCGTACGTGCGGTCAAAAACCATTGCCTTTTCCGGGTCAAAACTCCTCCTCCTACAGGTGTACCTGACGCTTATATAAAAGAAGCGCCACCCCCTGGTCACATAAATCCATTGCACATTAAGTCCATTTTGGCCGTTACAATGGCATTTAAGAAAGTATCTGCTGTTAAAATGACAAACAGCATTGACACTTTAATTCACGGTCGATTAAAAACATGTTTGTTTTATAATGCTCACTCTCAGCAGGAGGATACCGCACGTGTTGTTGATCAATTATGTCATATGGGATCGGAGCATAGATTTGACGCATACTCGCCGATACCAGCATTTTAGGCTGTATCGGAGGCATTTCCGATACTGGTATCGGTATCGGAACAACTCTAATCAAAACCCGACTCTAATCAACCGCTGGCGAGTTAACCCGGGATATCTCGGGTCTGGCGCCCAATGTGTTAAAATGTGTAAATCTGATTATCTTGAAACCTTATTTTCTTCGACTAGTCTATTTGATATGCAGCAGCCTAACCCAATTAGGCTACTTAGGTGCAGGTTTACTAAGACATAACCTAGATATTACAATTAGGGATGCTCGATATTGGCTTTTTTACCTATACCGATATTGTCCAACTCTTAATTTCCGATACCGATATCAACCGATATCACATTTTAATGCCGATATCGGCCGATAATATCGGACATCATTTCTATAGAAATGTAAAAAAAATATTTTTTTTTTGAAAACCGATACCGATATTTTCCGATATCACATTTTAATGCCGATATCGGCCGATAATATCGGTATGCCGATAATATCGGACATCCCTAATTACAATGAATGCTTATTAACACATTGTGCACCAAAAACGTGATAACTCGTTATTGCCCGCCATGCGTTGTGCGCCAACAACGAATAAACTCGTTTTTGGGATCAATATTTCATTTTTTCGCCATGGCATTCATAATTCATCCAGCCTCCCTCCGGGCCTGCAGCTGGACCCTGTCTGATATTGCAACACCTCAATACCGCCGCCTGGTGGATGTCGGGCGAGTTACACTCCAAGCCAAACCGGAAGTGGCGCTCGGTGCATCGAGGAAATTCCTCCGGCAGTAATATATTGTAACGTGGATCTAGATACACACTCGAGTGCATGGGATCGCTTTCGAAACGCAATAATCAATATGATTTCGGCGTTTATTGCGTCATACAAACGGGAAATGGATCTAGCAGATCGACGTCAAATAATTGGAATATTTATCCTCCAGTCTCATCGGTGAACGGTAAGAGGAATATAATGTTATTTTCAGCCCGATTGTTTATTCATTTCAGGGCAATCCATCTGATCAACTTATCAACCCATACTAAATAAAGCTGTTACTGACTATCAAGGAATTATAAACGACCCCCCCTCCCCCTCTCCTTCACGCATGATGAAGCCTAATGTATACCGATCATATAAATTTGAATTTTTTAATATAGCATGTATAGGAAAGAAACGCCAATCGATAATCTATCATATGCGTCAGGGCCTATAACTCCCGTTTTAGGAATTACTGCAGAAAACCTTAAAAACATACTTATATTCTTGACGGTACTAACAATGTATGAATGAAAAAATCTAACCTTCCCACTAGGGATGGGTACCGAATTCGGTACTTTTGAGGTACCGAACTGAAACACGTCGGTACTACCGAGTATCGAATCAAGTGAGATACCGAAATATATATATATTTTTATTTATTTATTTTTACCTTTTTTTTTTAAGCTACTTTTTCTTTCTTTTTTTTACTTTTTTCTTTTCATGTCAACGTTCACACGCACAATATATGCTTACCTAGGATTTGACTTGATTCAACAACAAAGCAGTCGGAGCAATGACAAGCCGAAAACTGTCGAAATTGTAGTTATTTGAAGTTTGGATTTTCTTTTTTTTACGACTGAGGTAGGTAAATAAAATTTCTTGAGACTAAAGTACTGAAAAAAGGTACCGTTGGGTACCGGTATCGATTCACAGGTACCGGTATCGGTTCAAATGTGAAAGGTACCCATCCCTACTTCCCACATCCGGAACGATAGATACCCGATGTTGAATGGCCATAGTAAATTAGTAATGTCGATATAGCTATACTATTTAAAAAGTTATAGCCCTGCAAAGAAGGTAAACATCTCCATAGGGTTACAGCACTGGCAGACTGGGCATAAGGATGGGTACAATGCATGGCAGACAATGTGTTAATGAGCAGGACTGGGTTTTGGTTTCTGTTATTGTTATTGTGCAGCAGCTCTTTCTCAAAGTATTTTCTATTTTGATCTTAAGAGTTTGTGAGGCACTTTGCTAATTGGATTAAAAGGTGATCTAAAATAAAGATTCACTTTGGCCTACGTGTTTAATGTTTACACTAGATAAAGGCTAGCGCTCCCACGTCGAGGGGGAGGAATGTGTTGATGCTACGCAGAAGTGGTTACATAACCCCAGTGATCAGCTTTCATGGAGCCCAGAGATAGTGGCTGGGCCTTCATATGGTCTGCAGAGCTGACAGAAGACAGTGTAAATATTTGCCCTCTAAGGCCTTTCTTTACACACTGTGTATAGCCAATTTGTCATTAACTTACAGCCTACTTGAATGTGAAAACTGTCTCTTGTATAGGTAGGGCTATACCGAATAGTTCGAAGCTTCGAAGCTTCATTCATAACATTGACATTCAAATTCTAAATCAACATGAGAATCTGTAAAAAAGAAGAAAATAAATTATGTGTATTCATTCTGTTTAAACCAGGGGTCGGCAATTAGGTCTGGCCACGGGCCAAATTTTCCCCAAGCCATTGAATGGCGGGCCAGGAAAAATACAGGCATAAGCGAGCATGATGCACTTGCAAATGGGGGACCCTGATGTAAACAAGACAAACGTTTTTCTCTGGTCTGCATCCCCTTAACAATTGTGTGTATTGAGCCGTACTGTATTGTACCCATTCTGCAATCTGTTAAATAAAGTTTTCATTCATTCATTCATTCATGAACAGCACATCAGCTGTTGCAGATCACCGCGGCGGGTGCATAAGTAACATATGAACAGCAGATCAGAATGCATGAAAACACGACTCACCATAACTGCCCTGGGCTTGTTCAATCCTCCAAAATCCCTGCTAATGTTTGAAACATGTCAAATATCCACTCGCCGCCCTCCAATTCCAGATTGGCGTTGAATGCTTTATCTGCCAACTTGAACACCGTTGCCTCGTTTGCTATCTTGTCGCCACATATTATGCAGAGAGGACGTCGGCACGCAAGAATCACCGACCTGTTGCGATAAACCTGTATTTTAAGTATGACTCCTGTTTATTAAATGAAGCTTTGTGTCTTGGAGGTCGTAGGCTCCTCTTCTGGCTCCTCAGTTGGTATTTCCCCGTTGCAAAGAAGCTATCCAAAGACTTTTTTTTTTTTTTTTTAACACATTTTTGCTAACGTTAATCGCTCGCATCTCGAACGCGGAAGTGAAAGTGCGTTAGGGAAAATACACGTGCGGCCCGGTGGGACTATTCCATTGGTTCTCCCAGTCCACGTGACCATTTCTAGCATTTGAATTGGCTATAGTGACAGACATAGATATGATGAATAGATAGATACAGCTTCACAAAGACACTCTGGCGTCACAAGTGAATATTTCCCGCGGGTAAAATAAATATCATATTCTCAAAATAAACTGACTGGCCAGAAATGATTCTGGCCCGCCTATTGCCGACCCCTGGTTTAAACCAATGTTTTTTTTCCTCACAATTGCAGATAAAGATTAGGCTACACTAATATTATAGTATTATACTATTATAGTATATATGACTCGTCATAACATTTTAAATAAAACATTTATCATAAATGATGTAGCCTATCTGCATCCGCTTGGCGCTCTATCAAGACGTCACCATCACTTTCGTACCAACCGTGCCCTTATTGGATTATTTATGTTGTTGACAAAACTGACTAGTTATATTCATTAAAGAAAGTTGATTTAATTTTTTTTTTTAAATACTAATTTAATCAGATTAATCACTTTCAAATTGAGGATTTTCTTTAAAATAATTTTTATTTTATTTATGATTGTCATAAAATATGATGACAGACATTCGAAGCTTCATTCGAAAACGTCAATAAAAGCTTCAAATGTAAAGACATTCGGTACAGCCCTAGTTGTAGGTCAGGGAAGCATCTCAATGTGCTGACAGCTGATCTGAGACCAGGTTGGCTCATAAATCATAGTGTGGTGTATACGGTGACCTGATCCTAGATCATTACTCCTACTGAGGTAGGAGGTATGAAAAACGTTGGCCCAGAACTTAAGCCTAAATTAACAATCATTATTACATGGCGTTTTCACATTCGTCGGAATGCTTGCTTGTGATTGGTCAATAGCCCCCCGACAGCGGTCATTATTACACAATAATGACCGCTGTGGGACAATAATGACCGATGTGCGCAGCTGTTCGCAATCAAGCCCACATCAGTGCAGCAAATCAGACACACCTGCCGCGGCTGCACTGACAGCGGAGTGTGTGTGACGATTACAGCGGAGCCAGAACAGAGGCTGCCCGCGATAATAATAATCACTTTATTTGGGCTGACAGAGCCACAGAACTGCGATTTGTCAAATGAATTAGGTATATTGTTAGTAAGTTAGCCATGTAATAAGCGGGATAATGTATAGCTTTACTCGGTCATCATCGCAAAATAATTGACCTTCACTGACGTTTAAAACACCTCGCAGAGGCGGCTCGGTATTTTAAACTCTGTGTCGGTCAATTATTTTGCGACAATGACCTCGTAGCTATACATTATCCCTTACATATTTCCAATATTGTTGACCTGTAATATTGTGTTGACCTGTAATTGGTTCTTGCAAAGAGAGGCTTTGCTCTCTCTTAAATATTGAGATTTAAAATCAAATTATTAGTGCATAGATGAGTATTGCTCTGAAATTTGGAAATACTAACAGTATAAATGGCAACAATGGAGGATTAAAAGAAGGGTGAGCCACTGAAAAATGAGAGTGCTGGAAGATAGGCATGAGTTTGTTGGATGGATCCAAAGTTGATACGACTGGGCTATTTTGTGAAAATTGACTTGTTGCTACTGACCTGTTGTTCACAATTTGTTAGTTGTTTTGGATAAAAGTGTCTGCTAAATGGCAAAATGTGAATGTAAATATCTTGTGGCCGGGCTACGGCTCTAAAATCGGGGTGTGTTCAGGGACCGAAACTAAAGCCCGCCGCCCGCCAGGGGCGGTCTGTTTTTACCTTTGGCGCATGACACTTAGAGGGCTGCCCGCCGTGTGGCATGTAGACGTGTAGTTCATAAGCAGGCCCCTAAAAATATTTGTATGCGAACGGTAAAAATCAATTACGCGCACGCTGTGCGAATACAGATTATAGCCTCTCGTCTTTTTTTTCCTCCGCTGCGAGATCGTTAAAAAACTACAAGTCCCACATTGCACTCAAGCCAACGGTCCAATCACAGTAGAGTGAAGTGACTGGTTTCATGGGAAATAAAGCAAATGACCAATCGGAAGCTCTCATTTTTCTTGTTTACTTCCTGAAACTCCGCGATCAGGGCTCTCGTTTTCCGAGACACCAACTTATTATAGTCTCTCTTACCAATAGCAATAGATTTTAGAACACCTAGATTTATCGATAGCAATAGTATAACGTTAATGCAACAAAACGAATGCCTTGCTTTGTTAATCATAACGTTGATGCAGTAGCGTATGTCTGTGTGTTGGCTGTAACGGACATGACAATAACATAACGTGTACACATTAAAATTGTTGCGATAATCTATTCTAACATTTTCAAATCGATGCAGTTGAATTTCCCCCTTAGGATCGATGCATTGTTACACCCCTACACCAAAGTCACTGGCCCACTGTGTATCTGTGTGTATAATAACTTGGCTAGCGTTATCAACAGCAGAGGTGGGCAATGGGTCCAGCTGCAGCACCGGAGTGCAAGCGATGTGATGTAATTGGCAGACTCGACTGTCGATCAATGGTCTACCTGACACGCAAACTCAAACAATGTTTCTGTACTGGAGGTGTGATTGATTGATTGATTGAAAACTTTATTAACAGATTGCAGAATGGGTACAGTACAGCTCAATACACACAATTGTTAAGGGGATGCAGACCAGAGAAAGACTTTCGTCTTGTTTACATCAGGGTCCCCCATTTCAATTAACCAGGAAAGTGTACAGTAGGAAAGTGTACAGTATTTCAATAGGCAACCCTGAAAGGATTATTTTTCTAGAAGAGCAACACAGCCAAAACAGACAGTGGAGCTGTTTGCAGATAGCAAGCATTTTGACTTATTGCGTGGTGGCGATGTCTCGCAGATAATACAACTACAAGTATGATTATATAATATATATTTTATTTAAAAATATATATATTTTTAATCAAAACCATTTTGGCAGGTAAGAAATATGCTTGGCGGGTAGACTCTTGCCATCTACCCGCCACTGGCCGGTGAGTCAAAAAGTTAATTTCGCTCCCTGGGTGTGTTGTTTTGAGGACAGCAAATGACTGGCTGCACTGTTTGTGTTGGTGCACAAGCTCCGTCGGTTTCTTTCCGTTTAACAGTTGAAGGCTAAAAACGTGTATATTATGTGCATTTGGTAGTTGATGTGGCCAGATTGTAATCGGTTTGATCAGAAAACGTGTGAGGCGAGCACATGGATGAATAAACGGAATGGTGCTTTCATATAAACAATGACGGCCGGTTTTGTTTTGGGGAAAGCAATGAACAATATCACTGGCTCAAGTAAAGACAGTTGACACTAGAAGAGAGAGCAGTTGGAGACTGGCTGCTTCTCGGGAACCGTGTGTGTGTGAGAGAGATGGAGACTACCATGCTGCTCTAGTGAAGGAAAATTACTTTGAAAGACTGAGGCTTTTTTTAAATATTGGCCAACATTGGAGCCAATTATCGTTTGTGCTGATAATTGGTCGACCCCTAATATGGATGACTGTCATTGTTTTTTGTCCTTTCAGTCTGAGTTGGTCCATGGATGAGTCACTCTGGAGTCTGGACATGTCTGCAAAGTCACAGACCTCTTTCTATTACGTTCTTTCATGGAGGGTAAAAGAGTAGAGCAGTTTGCTCATCAATTGTTGGAGAAGGGACTCTTGGCCTAGTCTGACATCATGCCCTTGTAGTATCTGGCTTGCTTGCAATAGGGCCAAGTGATTGATTCTTCAGAGCACACTAAATGGGTTATCCGTGATCCATATTTGTTTCAACAGAGGGCTTCAAATAATAATATAGCCTTGGGTAATTGTGTTGCTGTAACTGCACAGCGGATCAATTTCAATTAGGCCTTCATTTCGGAATTGTTTGCTTTTGAATCACCATCTCTTTTTTTCTTGTGATGGTTTTCCAATCTCATCCAGAATACATTTGAGGTTGTGAGAAGGATTATGGCCTAAACTCTGCAACATCAAGATGGGCTGATGGACCTAGCTATTTATGTTGGCGATCATGATTGCATATTTGTGAGCATGGCATATATCACTAATAAAGGGGAAATATTAGCCTACTTGGCTAAACATCACATTCTGGGCCTATGTTTACAACGAAACTGTCCGGATTACTATTTTCTTGTGCTTCGAATCTTAAGTAGTAAGTATGAGAGGATAATCGAAGCTTCTTCCCATGCACAAAGTTTCAATGCTTTGAGTTAAAGAGAGCTATGCGCAAGATGAGTTTTCTGAGTAACCAGAATGTCCTTCTCTGAAAGAACACATTTTCACAATGAATATTGGATTATTATTTTTAAGCTATTTCTTATGCTGATGTAGGCTAATTCTAGAGTGGTAAAGAAATGTTTTGATTCTGGCATCGATTACCATGGCAGTGATTGAAGCTTCAAAGCATTCGGGTCAGCCCGATTTACAACTTAAGAGAAGTAGGGATGCATCATATCGGCAACCATATCAGTATTGGTCAATATCTGTGATTTAAAAATAAATGTATAAATAATAATACATTTATTGCCATTGGTTCGATGAGCAAAAGTGGGCAAATGTGAAACAAACACTGATTATTTCTCTTGTCTAGCTGCGCATGTCATTGGGTTTTGTTGCAAGAAGCACTGTTGGTTATTGTGGGGCGACGCCGACAGTGGCTTGGGAGGTAGAGCAGTCGTCTGCCAATCCGGAGGTTCCCGGTTCGATTCCCGCTCCTCCCGGGCAGCGTGTCGATGTGTCCTTGAGCAAGACACTTAACTCCTAATTGCTCCCGATGAGCAGGTTGGCACCTTGCATGGTTGCCTCTGTCGTCGGTGTGTGAATGTGTGAGTGAATGGGTAAAACGTGAGTAACAAATTGTAAAGCGCTTTGGATAAAAGCGCTATATAAAAAAGCAGCCATTTACCATTGTGTGTCTGCTTTGGGAAATATATTTGTCTGTCTGATATTGCGGTGAAAACATTGCAATAATGTGTTCTTTAAGACACATGAGAAACAGTCTGAGCAGCCAAATTAGCTGTTAATGACAATGGTTTGATATGATACATGTAGGCCTATATACATTTGACAATTTTTAGGCCAGTTTTCAGTGGCTTCATCGCCTTACCTTTTTAGTTTTTCTAGAATGTTGCCTTGTCTTCTTGGGACCAGTTTTAGTCCATTTGTCACACATTTTTAATTGAAATAGAGTATAGACATTGGTTCCATTTATGAAAAATAAAAAATAAAGGGGGGGGGGGGGGGGGGGGGGGGATTGCATTGTTCAGGACCAGCAAAGGCAAATTTATACTCTACCGTCAATTACTGTGATTAGCCCACATTCCTTTGAGGACCAATCACAGCACATTTCCGTATTTAACTTGCTCTTGGCAAAAAGGTTGCAAAGAACTGCAAAGGCTGGAAACCCTGCAACCACTGTAGCTAAAGAACTGACGTGGAAGTCAGATTGTGGCTTATGTTGAATCTTCATTGTTCTTCTGTTCTCTTAATGGTAGGTGTCATCTGCCCACTTACTTCCCCTGTGTGTTGGCAACATCATTCTCTCTCCAGTGGAGCAGAGGCATAGAACCTAGATAATAAATGTCACATGTCAGGATGATTGGTGGAGTACAGTAGCCTGGCTGTGCACCAACGCAGCCTGAAGAAACCAGGAGACCCAGCCCCCTCTCCCAGCCAATCACTCAGAGGGGGCTCACTGCACTTCCTTTGGTCAGCAGCCAATAAGACGGTCTACAGGGACAGTGTATGTAAATTAGTCTGATGGGGCGAGACGGTGGCTGGACTGAGATTGCTTGTTGCAGACTGCAGCCCAGGCAGACCAGTGGCTGAGCAGTAGACTAGAACCAGCAGGCAGCCTTTGTTGGGCAGGAAGGATGCCAGCCCTGGTGGTATCTGTGCTCGAGTCGGACCCATACGCCGGCGACCAGCCTGTGTCTGACCCTCCACCTGTCTTCCGTAGGGTTAGTTCGGAGCGGAGGAAGGAGAAGTCACGGGATGCGGCACGATGTCGACGGGGGAAGGAGTCGGAGGTGTTCTACGAGCTAGCCCAGGAGCTGCCTCTGCCCCACAGTGTCACTTCCAACCTGGACAAGGCCTCCATCATGAGGCTCACCATCAGCTACCTGCGCATGAGAAACTTGCTCAACACAGGTCAGTATCTGGAAGTGTGTGGAGTGTTGAGGATGGAAACGTAGTAAGTAACGTACTCTTTCAGTAGGTGTTTTGACTGAATACTATAAAAAGGGAGTCCCCTACCCCAATTTCCCCTGGGGATTAACAAAGCACCCATCTTGTCTTATCCATCTAGTGCTTGCAGAGGACCATATGGGGAGTAATTTGCAGGAGAGATAGGTTGGGACATAGGAACTTCTGTAGTCATTTGGATTAGTTTAGCACAGTAATTCTGTATTGAATTGAAAACTAGAAGTCTTGTATGGGTGTCTTTCAAGTTGATACTAGATAGTGCAGTCATGAGATACCGTGGGCAAGACATAGTGTAAAACCTGATTGGTGGACAGTTGTACACTGTGTACCAACCACTCTGGGACATCTATAAAGGTGCAGACATGCATTTACTGTAAGATCCCTTTGCGGTCAGTCTTACCTAGGGGCATGCTGTATTTTTGTTTGCGTGTGTGTCGCAGTGCCCTGCCCTCAATGCAAGCATGTTCTTGGAACCCACTCAGTGAATACTAATGAACGCTGCTTGTTTTATAGAGTCCTTACATCCTTTCCTTCATTCCTCTCCCTTCCCCTCCCCTCCCCTGCCCCCTTCCAGATGAGCCGGTGGAGGCGGAGGAGTCGGAACTGGATGCCCAGCTGAGCGGCTCCTACCTGAAGGCCCTAGAGGGCTTCCTCGTGGTCCTGTCTGAAGATGGAGACATGATCTATCTCTCGGAGAATGTCAACAAGTGCCTGGGACTGGCACAGGTTGGTCCACTCTGAGTTCACATGATCACATAGATGTCCTCATTATCATCTGCTCACAAATAAGCTAGCCTACACTGCCCATCAATTTATAAATTAAACTGTGACTTCAGTGTCCTCCAAATTCATAATCATTATTGTTCATTTGCGAATGCGGTCAGTTCAGGAGTGTGACCAGTTCACACTGGAATCTGATATTGAATAGTTCCTAGATATTGTGCCGGTCTGAGCGAAGAATAAAGCATAACAAATACACAAATGGTTGTTGTGTTCTGTTGGTTGGATGGTTAAAACTTTAGCTTGTATTTTTTGTATTTTGTAATTTATTTTATATTGCTGTGAGGAATTCTGTCCTTTATCTGCAGCACCTTTGTCAATAACAATATATGTAGAAATGTGTGCTGTCAGTAGATTAAAAAAAATTAACTAATTAATCTCACAATTTTCTGTAATTAATCTAAATGAAAAATCTCATTTTTCTACTTAACTCTTTCTCTGCCACGCTGGGAATGGGATATGGCTGGGAACGGGATATGGCTATGTGCTGCCACGCATTAAACCAATGGAGTCGGCCACCTTGTTTGCAGGGCTATAACTATATTCTATATAATATAGCTATGGATGCAATACTATGGCCCATTTGACATTGAGTATCTATTGTTCAAGATGTGAAAAAGAGAAAAATTCCATTCATACATTCCCGTTTTATACCGTGGTGAATATAAGTATGGTTTTAGAGCGGTTTAGGGTAATTCCTGGGAGGCTAGTAATAGCCTGTGACATATATTATACTTAATCCATTGGCATTTTGTCCCTATACACACTACAATAAAAAATTCAAATGCATATGATCGGTATTATGTTCCATCATGAATGCATGAAAGGGGGGGGGGGGTCGTTTCTGATTAATTGATTGTCAATAACGGCATTCGTTAGTACAACAACATATGCCGATCAGGGTGATGGCTATAAAAACAAGGCACAATAAAGCTGAAATTGACGTTAAATTGCTCTTACCTGTGGCCGGTGGGATTCCAAAAAGAATATTCCAATTATTTGATTGCCATCTGGTAGATCGTATGTCCATTTGGCCCACGACATAACCCACCACAGCATAATGAATCGGGGGTCCCGAAAACTATTCAATGCGATCGGGTGAAGCCCTTGGTTCAGGCAGCGGCATCCCAGCAGGCAGCGGTATTGGACTTTTGCGATCTCAGACTCATTCCCTATGGTAACACCAGGCTCCCTGGATGGATAATGAATGGAAATAGCGAATAAAAGAAATAACGATCAAATAACGAGTATACTCGTCGTTGGCAGTGAATGAGTTAAGACCGAATCTTGTAACAGATATTTACTTGAGTAAAATCATGGAATTAATGTAAAATCAACACAAAGAAAGTATATTTAGATTCAAAGACTATTTTAATAGCTTTCTTTGAATACAGTTTCTCTCCTGTGAAATACAAATGTTCAACAAAACCATCAACATTGACTCAGCTAGACCTCTTTCTTATATCCGCGGTGCTAACAGAAATAAAAACAACCCAGACATATGTTAAAGTGCAGATTGGGAGCCGGTTCCTAATTGTCCGATTCCTGGAATCGCATGCCTCCGTGACTATCGATTCCTCTTATCGATGCCTGGTTTTTCCTACAGTTGCGCATAACGTTAGCGCCACGCATGTAGCCATGGCAGACTATTTGATTCCTTGAGGCAGTGGTGCCCAACCAGTCGATCGCGATCGACAGGTAGATCGCGGGCTGATTTCAAGTAGATCTCGATTAATAAAATTAGATTTTTTTTTTTTTTTTTTTTTTTTTTTTATAATCAACTCTGCCTCTCCTTGTTAACTACAACAAGCAATGCTGTTTGTTATTTAAGATGAGGTCGGACTCGGCACTGACGGATTTGTGTTCATTATGCTGCTTTTATAAAGCCTCAAATGACGGCTTACAATATACAATTTTGGCTGGTAGCTCTCGGCTAGGTGGTAAATGAAAAAGTAGATCTTGGTTCAAAAAAGGTTGGGCACCCCTGCCTTAAGGGCTCGAAATTGCCTGGGTTTTGGTCATATGCTCCCGAAATGCTCCCGCTGTTTGGCTGCACGTCTCGCTCTGAAAGACCAGAGACGGAGAAGTCAGAGGAATAATGACCTGTTGAGTGCAACTACGGTTCAATAGATTAAATTCGTTTAAGATATTGAACTGTAGTTACATTCAACAGGTCGTTATTCAATAGATTAAATTAGTTTAAGAATAAAAATTAAAAAAAATTAAGAGAATCTCAAATACATTATTTTATTTAAGTGTAGGCTATAGTTATTTTTTTATTTTTTACAGTTTTTGTATTTTTCTGACATGGGGGCTCAACAATAAATGACAATCAGAAATGTCAAGTTGCATGTTGTTATTCTAACCAGCTTAGTTCTGTTGCATTTCCAATTTATTTATGTAAATTAGAAATTGGAATCAGGAATCGATAAGGGAATCGACAAAGAATCGCACCGATAAGCAGAATCGATAATGGAATCGTATCGATAAAATCTTATCAATTCCCATCCCTACTAATATATCTGTCTATCCTGAGGCTAATATCAGCTGACTAATATTTACATTTTACATTTACATTTAGTCATTTAGCTGACACTTTTATCCAAAGCGACTTACAAGTTCTGTACGACAAGACAGCAAGAAGGGTACAACTCTATCAGCTGAGTAACAATGTTTATCAAAGTGTTGCGTGTTACAGTGTAGGTTAGTTTATTAGGACAAGTGCATGACAGTAAGGTTAGTTAGGGTTAGATTTTTTTTTTTTTAATATATCTGTCTAGCCTAAGGCTAATATCAGCTGACCAATATATCTGTCTAGCCTAAGGCTAATATCAGCTGACCAATATATCCGTCTAGCCTAAGGCTAATATCAGCTGACCAATATATCCGTCTAGCCTAAGGCTAATATCAGGTGACTAATATATCTGTCTAGCCTAAGGCTAATATCAGCTGACCAATATATCTGTCTAGTCTAAGGCTAATATCAGCTGACCAATATATCTGTCTAGCCTAAGGCTAATATCAGCTGACCAATATATCTGTCAAGCCTCAGAACAAATATAAGATGTATATTACCCATTGGAACTAGAGTTGTTCCGATACCGATACCAGTATCGGAAATGCCGCCGATACTGCCTAAAATGCTGGTATCGGTATCGGCGAGTACCCTCTAATGTTGCGCTCCGATACCATGACGTAATTTATCAACAACACTGCGGACGTTGGGCTCTGTAGATACTTTATATACTCATACTTCGCTGGGTGAGCATTATAAAACAAACGTGTGCTTAATCGACCGTGAATTAAAGTGTCAGTTGCCATTAACAGCAGAGCAGATACTTTCTTAAAATGCCATTGTCCCGACAGCGCTGTTGACGGGGAGCTCTGATGAGTTCGCTTGGTGGCTGGTGTTATTAGCATTGAACAGCTAACCGAAAGCTAGCTTTGACGTTACCTTGGCTAAAGTTGGGGCTATTCACATAATCCAGCAATAATGGCTGCAGATCTGCAAGCAAAGTACAGCAAGTTGGCAAAGGAGTATTCCAAGTTAAATCACAATGTCACCGGCAGTAACGTTACAGTCTTTCCATATAGCGGTAGCTCATGCTAGCTAACATAGCTCACGGTAACGTTGTCATTGCACAATTTCACGTCGCGTACACAATTAATGACATGTTGTGGACAGCCATATCGGCGACAATGTTTAGCTTTTAGTGCCAAATGATAAGAGTCTGAGGCGGAGTCTCAAAAGAGAATGTTGAATATTTATTGTGCAAAAATCACAACAACAGAGCCTCTGGTACTAAACGGAGCCTTCTTGTGGAAGCAAGTGCAGCAACGAATAATGTCCGTGTGTGGAACTAATGTGCCAACAACCTTTCCGTGGGTGAACTCATTGAGATAGTTTTCAATTACTGATACTAATACTAATCTATACAATCACCTGTTGTTGAATAAATACCATTACTTTATAGTTATTACTAAAAAACAGTATATATAAAACAGTATTAAAAAAAAAAAAACGTTTTATAGTTTATATAATATTTTTATTTTTTTAATGTATGCACTGGTATCGGATAAGTATCGGTATCGGCCGATACCCAAAGCTTAGGTATCGGAATCGGATCGGAAAGGAAAAAATGGTATCGGAACATCTCTAATTGGAACTGATCTATGTGCTGTGGTCTCCCCTGCAGTTTGACCTGACGGGACACAGTGTCTTTGACTACACACATCCCTGTGACCAGGAGGAGCTGAGAGAGATGCTGGTCCACAGAACAGGTGAGGGGGGACGCAACCGTTGTGAAACGTTACAATCAAGTAAGACCTCTAATGAAGAGAGACAAGCGTACACACATCACACTGTCAGGCCTGTCTGGGCACCAATCACCAGTGGGAGTGTTTTCCTCTGAGCTGGCATATTTGAACCAGGGGACTGTCAGAACAAGTTATAATTGTCCCACTCCAGCCCCTAGGTCACAGTGATTAGAGTTGGCTGTTGTGTACTCTCATAGCCTTTCACTCAGAATTCCCGGAACAGTAGAGTACACAACCATGTTGAACCTCATTCATAACCGTTCCCTCCCTCCATCTCTCATCACCACAGGCTCAAAGAAGGCCAAGGAAACAAACACAGAACGCAGTTTTTTCCTTCGAATGAAATGTACCCTCACCAGCAGGGGGCGCACTGTCAATGTCAAGTCAGCCACATGGAAGGTGAGCATTTGTACAGGGAGAAGAAAAAAAGAATCTAAAGAATGGTGTTTGTGGGAAGAAATTACATTTAACTTCCTATGTGGTTGTTTGCCTGTTCTGTTTGTGTGGGTTTCCTCTAAGGCTGAGACCACTTATCGATTTATAAGTGGCATCATTTATCGTTTTTTTTTGCATGTGTATAAAAAAAATTACGGTAAACGTTTAAAATACTTTTTTCTTAAAAAGATATATATATATATATTATTTAACGTTAGTTCGTGTGTGTCGTGGGCCAACTACAGCATCACAAAAACTACAGTGTGTGCACGTGACACACACACACACACAAACTAACCTTAAATTAAAAAAAAAATCTTTTTCCTCCCACACCATGGTAGATGTGCTAAATACACGCCTTTGTCCTTGTCCTTTAGTGGCAGTAGAGTTTGTTAGCTGGCGCCGCACTATGGATGCCCCATTGCTCTTAAATAGTTAGGATGGGTTGAATGCAGAGGACAAATTCTTGCTATATGGGAAAATGTACATGACCAATAAAGACATCCTAATGCATGTCTCATTGCGGCTGTCCTCCAAGCCTCATGACACCCGCCCTGTCTTAACTGTTGATTTATTAGTCAGTCTAATGAAACCTCTCCTTTTTTAATTATATATATATATTAGTCAGTCTAATGAAACCTCTCCTTTTTTAATTATATATATATTAGTCAGTCTAATGAAACCTCTCCTTTTTTAATTATATACCCTGCACTATTAAACATCCTTGGTAGGTGTCATCCATGTTAACCCTTCCACTACCACACTATAAAAAGTTAACCCTTTCACTACCACACTACAGACGGTTAACCTTCTGTGGTGTGGTAGTGAAAGTGTTAACCCTTTGTAGTGTGGAAGTGAAAGGGTTAACATTATGTAGTGCGGTAGTGAAAGGGTTAACCTTCTGTAATGTGGCAGTGAAAGGGTTAAGAAAGCTCTTTAACCCTTTCCTGTCCTCCCTCCCCAGGTGCTCCATTGTACAGGCCATGTGCGCGTGCACGAGAGCCCCGCCGAGCAGACGCCCAACGGGCACAAGGAGCCGCCCCTCCCCTACCTGGTTCTGATCTGCGACCCCATCCCTCACCCCTCCAACATCGAGTTCCCCCTGGACACCAAGACCTTCCTCAGCCGCCACACGCTGGACATGAAGTTCACCTATTGTGATGAGAGGTCTGTTTGCTCACTCAAGAGAGAATTGTGTGGACTTTTAAAAGAGGCTTATATAAGGATCAAGCCCACATCAGGCCTCTGCTAAGCTTGTGCATAGTGCACTTTATATCCCATAAATGGATATAAACAAAGCAGAAACCGGCACAGTCCTACAGAGCCACCTAGTGGTCGTTATAAATACATCATGAAGTGAACACTAGTAGAAGAATCTAAAATGAGATATTCCTTTATTGATCTTGGGGAATAGCTAATCTCTCTGGTTCCTCCCAGGATCACTGAGCTGATGGGCTACGACCCGGAGGATTTGTTGAATCGCTCCGTTTATGAATATTATCATGCTCTGGACTCGGACCACCTCACCAAGACCCACAACAACTGTAAGTATAAACAACCTGAAAGATTATTTGAGCTGTTTGGCATATAAAGAGGAACAGGGTGCATTGTTACCGTCTACAACTCCCAACACTCTCTCTTTGTCTCTCTTCTTCTCCTCCAGTGTTTGTGAAAGGCCAGGTCAGCACAGGCCAGTACCGAATGTTAGCCAAGAAAGGGGGCTTTGTGTGGGTGGAGACCCAGGCCACTGTCATCTACAACAACAAGAACTCCCAGCCGCAGTGCGTCGTCTGTGTCAACTTTGTTCTCAGGTATGTTCAAGAGTACGGAATAAGAGATGTGAATGTTAGGAAAGATCTACACACCTGTGGCCAGGGACGATCTGGTGGCTGGGTGCCCCGCCTCTGGTCTGCTTACTGTGTCTCTGTCTCCCTTTCTGCCTTCCTATTGTCAGTGGAGGGGTGGGGGGTATTAAAGGACCATGCCAGTCTAATTGACTTTGCCATTAGCAGAGATTGACCCCATCTTCAACAAATGTTGTGTCCATGAGTGTATACAGTGTATACTTTAGTAGATCTCGGCCTACATTTTTAAACGTCATTCACCGCCATTCATGTTGAAACAGTGTAAAAACATTCTATGAGACTTGAAAGTTGCTAGGTATAGGTAATACACCCTTTTGAAAATCGGTATTCATTTAATTAAAAGATTACTGTATTACTCTAATACGAACCATTCAAATGTGCGCATTGATATCAAAACACCTCTACTTACCGAGTGCCGTGGTCGGTGGGGTCCAGGCGAACTGGGAAGCTTGTGAAAATGCATTTACTCTCTTTTTCATATTTGTGTAAAACTACCACAGCCTTGAACATGAACATGATTTATATTTTCCCTTCATACAGCTTCTTTCCAGCAGAGTCCAACTTCCTCTTCCTGTTTACAAAAAACACACATCTGAGGTGTAGCCAAAGGTTGGCCTCCATTGTACTTTGGTTCTGCCTTCCAAGCTATGAATCACAACAGAGCCACGGGAGCCGCTGAGCCCAACTTTAGGCTTGGAAAAATAGTTCTACGTTTCGAACTTGAATTTTAGCTTGAAGAGCCTTTTAATGATGGTTTTAGCTAACGTTGACACACATTTTCAGACACATTCTGTAACGTTTATCAGGGTTCGCACAAGGTCCTTGAAGTGCTTAAAGTGCTTGATTTAAAAAAATAAATAAGTCGAGGCCTGGAATTCCTTGAAAACACCCCATTCTTTAACAAGGTGCTTAAAATGTCCTTGAAATTCAAATCAACCATTCGCATTGAACGTTTTGTTCATCCATGATAAAACATTTCAGAATCAAGATTTTTTTTTAAGTGTAACTAATTGTCGGAAATTGGTTTAAGCCATACATATATCAGATTTTTCTCTATAAAAACACCATTTCAAAGTTAATTGTATCTTTTTAAATGCCCTTTTAAAATGAAAAATAGTGCTTGGAAAAGTGAAGGTTCATTCTTGAATTTCATTTTGCAATGTCTGTGCGAACCCTGGTTTATTGAATATGGACAAAACGTAAACATCTCAAATAAACCATTTTCTTTTAAATGGTTGAGGTTTATGTAAACTATAGACACTTTCAGACTATTGGAGGAACTACCCCCTTTTTTGTGTCCGCACTGCAGGAACTGAGGACGATTCGTAGTTCTTAGAACGCCATTTTGAGGAACTTTCTTTTAGCTCCGGGTAGGGACACCAGTGTACGGTGATTGGTCCAGATGTCAAGTTCATGGTATCGTACAGAGCCGTGTGCTCAGCTGTACTCTGCTGCGTGGACTGGAGAGCAGACATGCAATGCCTGAGTCAACCTCGTTTTGTAGCTGAAATACCTAATGCATAAAGAAAATAATGAATCCCAGCGAATCTCTAAGTTACATCAATACTGTGCTGTCAGAACAGTTTCATGTTTGTAGGTTAAGTATTTCAAGTTTGCTATTGGCCATTTTACCTCTTGTTATCAACCAGGAAATGCTTAGTTGTAAGTTAGTCAATCTAGTGTGATCCATGCACGAAAACTTTCTTTTTTCCAGCGAATCTCTTAGTTACAACAAGATTGTGTAAGTTAAGCAGTGTTGTTGTGTTTATAGGTGAAGTAACGTTATTTCCAATGTTCGCTATTTGGCCAAACTGGAACGCGGCCAAGCTTTCTCACTACACGCCCGGCCACCGTCCGCCTCTGCTCGCCGGGGAGGAAAGGCAGAAGCGCGGTCGGCTTACGTCACGTCAGCGTTCCTATTGGCGGTGTGAATGCGAAACTGAAAAAAAGCCCTGAAGGTATGTAGTTCTTGGGGAGCTCCCCACCAGGGAGTCCCCAGAACTGTTTTGGTCCTTATGTGGCCGATGTTGACAATGGACAGTGACATGTAGTAATGCTGGCATGGTCCTTTTTTTAAGGGGGGGTGTACAAACTCAACCTATTGATATCCCTATTTCACTATTCCGATGTTATGTAAACGGAGTGTTTATCGGAGGGGGTTTTAACTAGTCAAAACATAATGGCAATTTTGCTACTGCAATGATGGCCACCTTTCATATGACATTCATCAATTGATTTCACAATCGCAACAACTAAAAAACTGAATAGGAAACACCTGTATGTCTTGGACAGGTTTATCAGAGGGGAGCAGGCATCGTGTTGAAGGAGTATGTCACGCACACTGTCTACGTTTCGGATATCTGATGAAATCGGAAAAGTAGACCTCATTAAACTGATTTGTAGGTGAAGATGGTGTGTGTGTGCAACTCTACTCTTCTGATGTGACAATCGGGACAACTGAAACGAAGACAAAGGATTACAACTTGTCTGTTTTACAAAGTTAATTACAGCTGTTCCTTTCAATGAGAGATTTACCCGCTTCCCGTGCAATAGCGTGCACGATCGGTTTACTTTAATGTAATGGTGAAATGGGACAATTGACCTGTAGCCTCTCACGTGGAATGAGACGGCAGTTGCAATGCATGCACTGTGTGTTGAATTGAGGGTTTGCCAGAAGAATCCTGGCATGTAGGTGATATGTGTCGTTTCTCTTCCATTGCAGTGGCATCCAGGAGGAGAAGCTGGTCTTGTCTCTGGAGCAGACGGAGGATGTGAAGCCAGTGAAGCGGGAGCAGGAGCACAAGGAAGAGGAGGAGGAGGAGGAGGAGGAGGAAGAAGATGATGATGATGATGATGTTGATGAGGAGGAGGAGGAAGAAGAAGCAGTGGTAGAGGTAGAGAGCTGCCAGACAGACATGCCTTCATTCCTGCTGAATGACAAAAATGGCCCAGAGATGGATGTGATCAAGTTGTTCACCCAGACAGTCGAAACCCAACCTCGATTGAGCCTCTATGACCAGCTGAAGTCTGAGCCTGAGGCCCTTACTCTACTGGCACCAGCTGCTGGTGACACCATCATCTCCCTGGACTTCAGCTGCCCTGGTCAGTACCATCATACTTAAATCAAATTGAGCATGCTTATCTTGAATGTTTAGTCAGTGTTTCTCCCATCCAGGACCATACTAAAACACCTTACAAAGCATTCTAACCTGGCCTGTCCTCTGCCCTGCAGCCTCTGAGATCCTGCTAAAAGAGGTGCCTCTCTACAACGATGTGATGCTGCCCTCCACCAGTGAGAAGCTGGCCCTTCCCCTCTCCCCTCTGCCACCCAGCGACCCTCCCAGGGTCCCTAGCAGCTCCCCCGGGGACACAAAGGCTGAGCCCTATCCCCTGGGTCCCACCATCACACCGGGCAGCCGAAGTTTGGGCCACAGCGCCTCAGAGGTAAAAACCCAATAAGATCCACAGATTGAAAATCGGAACCAGAAAGTCTTTATTCGCCAAGTACAATACAAGGGTTTGTCTTCATGACACGACAACCTAGTTTTCACATTTCATACGGACACACATGGTACAGGGACCGTAGGAAGTTCACAAGACGATGCACGACACAGACTATACATATCACTCAACACATAAACATGAAATACTCATAGCATCATGGTGTTGCAGCTGTCGAGGGAAGCAAATTGAGTTCCAGTGGTGAACTGGTCCAGTGTACCATGAGTAGATTATGTTGAAATAAAATGATGGTGACAGTTATATCATCTTGCAAATCAAATCTTCTCATTGACTCTGTGTTCTGTCCTCTACAGCCTGACAGCCCGCTGGACTTCTGTTTCCCCATGGACTCTGACATGGGCTCAGATTTCAAACTAGACATGGTCGAGAAGCTGTTTGCCATCGACACGCAGCCGAAGACCCCTTTCACCACGCAGGTATTGTGCACGTTTCTTTATAGTGGTATTGAAATAAAGAGTTGACTTGGGTTAACCATTTCACTATCACACTACAGAAGGTTAACCCTTTCACTGCCACACTACAGAAGGTTAACCATTTCACTACCACACTACAGAAAGCGTTAAGTCTTTGTAGTGTGGTAGTGAAAGGGTTAAGGGCATAACATGGACTCACTGTATTCTGTATACTTGTGCCGTTCAAACAAGGATAGCACTGAAGCTAATGCAGCCATATATTGCAGAATTGTGAAAACATCACATTTTGATCTAATTCCATTGACTGTTCATTCAATTAAATGACACATTGACCACCAATTACTGGATAAAGTCCCATATACTGTACAAAGCACTGTGATGCTCTTGTCTATATTATAGGGAGTTATCATTGACATAATCCAGGCAAAACCAGTTTTACTGTATTGTGACTCATCTGTGCTCATTGTTCCCTCCCCCTAAGGCCATGGAGGACTATGATCTGGAGATGTTGGCTCCATACATCCCCATGGACGATGACTTCCAGCTGCGCACTTTGTCCCCAGAAGAGCCTCTGTCGTGTGGTTCGGACAAATCCTTGGAGAGCTCTCCTCTCCACCTGGCGCAGGAGGTCCACAGCTACCCCAACTC
The DNA here is from genome assembly GCF_963971535.1 of Notolepis coatsorum. Taxonomy (NCBI): domain Eukaryota; kingdom Metazoa; phylum Chordata; class Actinopteri; order Aulopiformes; family Paralepididae; genus Notolepis; species Notolepis coatsorum. The sequence continues at coordinate 40,208,101 of NC_140167.1, forward strand.
CCCCTTCAGCGGTCCAGGCAGCCGTGCGTCTTCCCCAGCCCCGCCACCCCCAGAGCCAGTAAACACCCCCCACCCTGCCATCATACTTTCTAAGAGGTAAGACTTCCATTCGCGCACAAAACAAACAGGACACCCTCTCCTTTGGAGTGCAGATCTCAAGATTTTTTGGTTTAGCTTAAAAAAGATATCCCTCCTGCTTCAGGACCCCGCAGTTGGACAAAGAGGTCTCGCTCAGGACCCTGGCTGCTCAGAACGCACAGCGCAAGAGGAAGCTGGACGACGTCAGGGAGCTGTCGGAGGTGATGGGACTGGTAAGTACTCCTCGACATTAGTCATGGGCCGGTTACCGGTTCCACGGTTTGAAAACGTTGCAGTGTCAAAACCACTAATATTATGTTCAGACGGTAGGCACCGACGGTATACGTTTAGAATCATGAACTTCGGAAAATGCCTGTCAGAAATGTCAACTGGAATGCACCCTTGGAACGCCCCCCCCCCCGGAAGTCCAGCGAGGAATTCCGCGTGGTGCAGTTTGTTTACACCAACGTTAGCAGCAAAGCCTGCTGCAAACGCCGCAAAACAAGATTTTAAACTGGGGTCAGCAAAATAAACTTGCAGAGTCGCGTTGTCTTGAAATCAACTTTAGTAATAGCTGGGAGTTACCATGGCTAGCTAGTTAGCTGTAAGGGATAATACATGATGTGATGTGCTGTTATCTGAAAATAATGCTCAATGCACAGGGGTAATTGGCTAACATTAGCCCTTCGCCGAGTTGGGTTTGCCTGGAAAGTAACGTTAGCTACAGCTTCGTTAGCCTCGCTAACGTTAGCTACATAGCTAGCAAGCGATATGAAAATAAACAGTTTAATGTGACTGATCTAGTGAGCTAGAATCAGAATATTCCACCCATAAATAGCTAATGTCAAATATAAATAACGTAACGGTCATAACAAACCTAAGAGAATAATAAAAGACTCTAGCCACCCAAACAACTGCCTCTTTGAACTGCTGCGGTCAGGCAAGCGATACCGGAGTCTCATGGCAAGCACAGAAAGACTCAGAAAGAGCTTCTATCCCCAGGCCATCAGGATGCTCAATGACAATTAACACTATGTAACAAACCATCAAACACACTCACAGCACACACACCCACACGTACACACCCACTTTAAATAAACAACTCACTGTAGCACCCACTTTACACACTTTAGACACTAACACACTTTATATTTATTGGCAACTTATACCTCATTGCACATAGCCAAGCCTTGCACCTTACCTTACCACCACAAGGTGGCACCACAAGCTACCTAATCCCATTTATATTGTATTATAACTACTCTGCATTGTATATTGTACATACCGGTATGTATATTGAAAATTTGTCTTGTTTACACCTGTTTAAGTACTTGACTTTCTATTTTATACTTATTATACTTATTTTATAATAATCTATTTTTACCTAGCACACTCTCAGGAGCAAAACAGAAAGAAGCATTTCATACAAAAGTATCCTGTATTTCTGTATGACAACTAATAAAGAAACTTGAACTTGAAACTATTCGTTTTGACAGGAGCTAGCTAACGTTAGCTAGTAGTACCAGTGATATGTTGCCAATTGATTTCGGTCGACTAACGTTAGCGAGATTGGCCTACGTTCTGTTACATATTTATAATCATGAAAGTAGTGCAGAAGGATAGGAGTCTGAGGCGGGGTTTCGAAAGACGACGCTAAACATTTATTAAACATCAACTTAACGTCAACACTCTGTTTACTTGCTAGCTAACAGCAACTCGTTTGCAGACAGAAAAGTAACAAACAATATGGTCCATGCGGAACCCTTATCCCCAACATATAGTTCCGTGGGTGAATTATGTTGATCCACCACAAAAGATGGAATTGTTTAAATGTATGTTTAATCCAGTAAGAATAGTACTAGGCTATAACATACATCTGTGCAAGTAGATTACATTAACAAAACGTATTGCCCTTTTGACATGTAGCCTACATATTCATAATCATGAACGTTTATTTGGAAGTATTTTTTATTCTGTACTTAGTTTGAAAGTGGTCAGACAGTTCCCTCTGTGTGTAATACAGACAGTTCCCTCTGTGTGTAATACAGACAGTCTTCACACATTCATAAATAACACAGAAAAGCGTATTGTCCGTGTTTGTGCATTGTAATAAAAGACGTTTTGTTCAATGGAAAATAAATTGTCCTTTTTTCTTTTTTTTAATACCGTGAAACCGTGGTATTTTTGCCCAAGGTTATCATACCATCAAAATGTCATACCGGCACATGCCTACTCGGCATATGAATACGGTGGACAGGTCAGGTTCTCTACCTCTGGATGACTGACCCAAGTCTCTCCACTTTCCCAGGGAACATTGCTCCAGGAGCCGCCCGACCTAGGGAAGAAAGTGAAGGTGTGTGAGACAGTCCCTTCTGGGAGGCTCTCCAACAGGACCATACTTCTCCTGCCAACAGGTGAGTAGACTGGATTGTGTGTGTTGGGGGGGGGGGGGGCATTTATTGAGGCAAGATGACATTTGGTCAGTTAATTATATTATTATTATTAAAATAATAATAATTAATAATAAGATGGTCTTTGATTAACAGTAGCATTAGCTGCAACATTTGGTTGCCGGACATTAGCTCTGATTTTTGGTAGCCAATGTTAGCATTAGTTTAAAGTTTCTTTATTAGTTGTCATACAGAAGTACAGAATACTTTTATACAAAATGCTTCTTTCTGTTACGCTCCAGAGACTGTGCTAGACAAAAATAGATAAGTATAAAATAAAATAAGTATAGCAAGTATAAAATAGAAGTCACATACGTAGGCACAAGTGTTCAGTATGTACATATATACAATGTTCAATGCAGAGTAGAAGTAACTAGCTAACAGCAAAAGAGGATGTTAGACACTTTTCATTGTCATGAAGACATCAAAACATGGGGGCTGCCATACTTAATACAGTCCCCCATTACAAACTGATCTTTTTTTCCAGTTATCTGGCTCTGTGAGTAATCCTGCTGAAAGAAATGCCACCCCAGGGCATCACTGTAGGCCTTAGCCTAGAGTGTTATTGTTGCATCAACCCCACACTTAGGCTGCGTCCCATTTCTCCCCTTGGCCCTACCACTTGGCCCTACCTCTCGTTTTGGAGTGCCCTCGATGGGGAGTCACCCTTCAGAGCAGCACTACGAAATGGGACAGCACTACTCACAAACGTAAACAGTTGCCGACAGCGTAATGACACAACTCACCCACGCGCCGACTGTTTACATTGCTTACAGGCAGCTTACATCAGAAGGACCATGTAGCTTGCTCTGCATACCATGTAAATTATAACGAATGTCTTCAGTGTTTATGCTTGTTTTTATTTTTATTTTTTTATTTTATATTTTCCCCCCTCCTCTTTCCTCAGTTTTTCTCCCATCCCAATGTTAGTCGTTATGCCAATTCCCAATCCCCTTCCTGGTCGCTGCGCACCTACCCCCCCACAGTCGGTCTGGGAGAGTGGAGGCTATCACGTGCTTCCTCCAACACACGTGTAGCCAATCAACCGCTTCTTTTCACCTGGCAGCGCGGACTCTCACTGAGAGGGTGTAACGTGTGGAAGGATCACACTACCCCCCTTAGATCCTTTCCTCGCTGAGCAGGCGCCCCGACCGAACTGTAGGAGTCGCTGTTTACAACGACCAGGACCCACCCACCAGCTTTCCCACCCCTAACACTGCCAATTGTGTTAGTATGAACGACCAGCCAAGCTGGTAGCAATGCCGAGAGCTGGGCTCAAACCCAGCGTCTCCTGCATTGGTGGCGAGCGCCTTGCCCACTACACCACCTAGCCGCCCCATAGTGTTTATGCTTGTATATAAAAAGGTTTTTGGTATCCAAACTCTTGACATTTTGTGTTGTTATTTTGTAGCACAAGTGTTAATCAAATGTTAGTCAGGTTCTTTATATTCATACAGTATGTCAGTCAAATAGAAAATGAATGAGTGAGACTATAATAAAGCATATACAGTAGTACTACATGGTATTGCATGGTACTACATGGCAGTATAGCGTACTACATGATACAACAGAATATGACCATGGTAGTTAGGGATGGGTACCTTTCACATTTGAACCGGTACCGGTACCCAACGGTACCTTTTTTCTGTACTTTAGTCTCAAGAAATTTAATTTACCTACCTCAGTCGTAAAAAAAAAAATCAAAACTTCAAATAACTACAATTTCGACAGTTTTCGGCTCGTCATTGCTCCGACTGCTTTGTTGTTGAATCAAGTCAAATCCTAGGTAAGCATATATTGTGCGTGTGAACGTTGACATGAAAAGAAAAAAGTAAAAAAAAAGTAAAAAATTAAAAAAAATTAATTAATAAACAATATTTTTTTTTTTTTTTTTTTTCGGTTTTCTCACGTGATTAGATACTCGGTAGTACCGAGGTGTTTCGGTTCGGTACCTCAAAAGTACCGAATTCGGTACCCATCCCTAATGGTAGTACAGGGTACAACATGGTATTGCAGGGTAATACAGAGTACTGCAGTGTATTACATGGTACTACTACTGGTAGTGGTAGTACATATTAAATTGATATGTATTAGGGGTGTAACGGTACGTGTATTCGTCCCACGAATTTACGGTACGGTCGTCGCGGTGCGGTACGCTCAGCCATACGGAGAATACGCCTCAGCGCAAACACACCAGTCGCACATGCAGGCACTCGCGAGGTCCGTGCGAGAACAGCGCGCGGCACACCGAGTCCCCGACTTCAGTTCAGAGCGGACGAAAGTGCACGGAGAAAGGCACATTTACATTGGAACAGCTGCAGTTAGTTTTCTTTCGTTTTCTTGTTAGCCCAATAACGTTAACCAAATGAAACCAATGGAAAGACACACACACACGCGTCGCCGACACACACGCGTCACCGACACACACACGCGCGCCAACACACACACCAACATTCTCCCCCGCCGGACTCACAGGCACAATCAAATAAAAAAAAGAAACTTACATATTGAGCTCCTGTCCAGTTGAACTGCTACCGTGTTTAAATCCAAATCATCCTATGCCATTGCTGTAACATGTCATCTGTTCTCTAGTATTCAGTCTCGTCGTGAAGTAAAATTCTCTCTAGACGTGAAACTGAAACTTACCAAGGATTGTTAAAGGGGCAGTAGGCAAGTGGATGCCTGAACACAGAATGACACCAGTATCACTGACTACCACAGCAAGCCTATAGAAAATTATTCTATTTAATATTATTATTATTATCATAAATATAATATATAAAAAATTAAAAATAAAGATTTATATTAATAATAATTATTATAAATAATTTTCTTCTGTTGTACCATGGCTTCTGTGTACCGTTACACCCCTATTGTGTATATTATTTATGCTTCACAAAAACCTAACACAGCATTTGCCAAAGACAAAAAACATTGTTATGCCAGCCATATTGGATTTCATCTGCCGTCTTGGATATGAATTGTGTTAATCTTTCAATGTATTATTAATATTGGTCTTGAAATTCTGAAAATAATGATGTATAGGTTTATGTAATAAATAAATTATAGTTTAAAGGATAAACTTGAATTTCATAACTTTTGTGTTCCATAGCAGTGAGAGATGGCGAGAGAAAGGTTCAGACAGGTTAAATTAGTGATTTTTTTTATTGGTTTTGTTATAATGTGGTTTACTATGCAGTCAGACCTTCACCTACAGTGTCCTATGAGGCTCCTACTTAGGTAGTATAATGAGTAACAGCTGTGTGTTGCATCGGACCTGTATTGCATTTGACAGCTTGAAATAAACATCACAAACGAGCATTCGGACTGGACCTTTACATTATTACAGGTTTGTTATGACAAACCAATTACATACCGGTAATCCAACATATGTGTAAAAAACTAACATATTTCAGTTGACTGTATATATTTTTAATGATTTGTTACGGAGAAATCAATGTTACATTTGTATAAATTACTGGTACCGCTCTCCGCCATTTTCTTTTTTGGAAAATTTGCAAAAGGTTTGCAGTGCATTCTGGGAAATATCTTCTTCCCTTGTTATCGAGCCTGCATCTGGGCACACTCCGCTTGTAGGGGCACCTGGAGGGCTGAAATGTCACTACCCCTTGATCCAAATTGAAATGGGACAACCGTACACTTTGCGGGAAGCAAAACAGAGAAATGGGACGCAGCATTTATGTATTGTGTAATTTCAACGTGGAATTAAGGAATATCAAAATAAAAGCACACGTTGTTGAACTTGATCATACATATTTATTAGAAAATGTTATTACAGCACTGTTATCAATACACATTTATAAAACGAGGCATATTTAGCCAAAATATGTTGCCAGAATATATATATTTTTTAAACACTGTCACCTACCCACGACCCCACTTTGGGTCACGACCCGTAGTTTGAGAACCGCTGCTCTAATCTTTTGTGTTCCATTTTGCCATAGACATGGCGAGTCGTCTGCTGGGCAGCTCCTCCGACAGCAGCCGATCCCCCTTCACCCTGCCGCAGCTCACCCGCTACGACTGCGAGGTCAACGCCCCCGTGCTGGAGCGACAACACCTGCTGCAGGGGGAGGAGCTGCTGCGTGCTCTGGACCAAGTCAACTGACCCTTAGCCTGCTCACTGCTGGACTAGACTGGACACTACAATGTCTCCTTCCCTCCTCCCCCTCTCTCCCTTTCCGAGCCCCCACACACCCACCTTGCTCTCCCTTATTTATATGTCTATCAGTTTGATATTATAGTTTGGCTGCCGTCTGCGCACACCATATGATCTCTGCAGCATTCCACCGTGATGAGCATCATAGCAGCGTTTCGGGGTTTCCGTGTAAAGGATTCCGATGTTGATGTGAGACACCGACTCTTTGTTCTTTTGCCAGGAGTCTCTCAGACAGCACACACACACACAGCGTCTCTACGGACGACCACGCTCCAGCTGGTCACCATAGATCCTGGCGCTACTGCCAGCAGTGTATTGTAAGCTTCAGTCGCACAATTTATATTTTCTTAAAAAGAAAAAATATTACCAGCAATATATATTAAGCCTTTTTAAAGTAGTTTTAATGGGATTTCTCCCTCTGTACTCGTATGTTGTAGTACTCGTACCTAACAAAATGTATTTTAGTCCAGAAGTCCAGAAGTATGAACTTATTGTTTTAAACCTAAGGTGGTTTGAATGTTATCTCCATTTAACGGTTACCAGTCTTTGAGGTAAATGCATTTAATTGTGTAGTTGTCCAGTACATGTCACTTTATTACATTACTGTAAGTGTGTGTTACTGTGCATAGATCGGGGGGGGGGGGGTTCTGATTTGTGCAAATGTGGTTCAGAGCCAAAACTATGAATATTGCTCTCAAATTTAAAAACGGAGGTAAGAGAGCAATTGGGGTCACCATTTTGTTTCCAATCATAAAAAAAATAATATATATATATGTAACGGATGGTATCGTGAAGCGCAGACAAGAAGGGCTGGGGTGAGTAGCGGTGCTATGGGTTAAACTCTCTCACCTCCTCAAAAGACAGATAGACACGTTGCGAAGTAGTGAATTCACCTCTTGGTATAGTGGTCTGTGTTGTTGCCTGTGACGTGGGAGACCGGGGTTCGACTCCCACTCGGGGCATCGAAGTTTAAGGTGACGTTGTCACAACCGTTACATATATAGGAAATTCTGTTTGATCATGAATTGAGGTTTGTTTTTGTTTTCACCGTATGTTACACACTCAGAACAGTCCATTTAGACAAAGTGAAGTGTAATTCATAACGATTCATTTATTTTCTTAGTGTAATCATTATTTCATAGTAGAACGTGTTGGTTGTCAAGCCTATTTTCTCAGTTAAAAGGAGTCAGTTTTATACCATTGGTCCATTCTGCAGTGTCGGCTCATGCTTCTGTCTAACATTAAATTGCTTTAAAATATAGTGTCTTGTTTCACTTTTCGATTGACAAAACTCAGAATTGATTTTTAAATGTAGAGAATTAAAAGATCATTTTTCCCATGCTTTTTCAGGGAATGTCTCAAAAGGCATAGGAAAAAAACATAATTTAATTAACGAGATCTGTTGATTAAGGCCAAACCGACCAATTAATCGACTAAGAAGGGGCAGCCATAATAACTAAATGAGACATTTAGTAGGTATTTCATCAAGCATGAGCTTTCAAACTAATTGTTTGCTGCTAACGCATATTATATATCTGCTGACACACTAAGCAGACTATATAGGTTCTGGCAGCCTATAAGGAAGGCTTAAAATGGTGTACTAATAATGATGTGACATTAACATGCATTCCCAGTGTACCTAATGTCTAGTAATTTGATGTTCACTATGTGCAGATAAATAATTACAAACAGCATGAATTCTTAAATTGATTTTGTGTTGTGGATGACTTAGAATGTTGACGTTTTTACAAAAAAAAACAATAGCGTGAATTTTTAAAGGTGCACCAGGTAGTTTGAGTAGAAAAGAATTACCTTTACAATAACTAGTTACAAATGCTCAAACATTGTTCATAATCCTCAACACAAATCCCCCCAAAATCACCATTTGAGACTAAGTGAATCAACATTACGCTTAGAGGAATGCTTCTCAATAGGGATGTCCGATATTATCGGCCTACCGATATTATCGGCCGATATCCGCATTAAAATGTGATATCGAAAATATCTTATCAGTTTTCAAAAAAAAAAAAAAAATCTTTTTTACATTTCTATAACCTTTATTTACCCAGGCAAGCAAGTAAGAACAAATTCTGATTTTATTTATTGTCAAAAGTATTATACATAATGTTGTGTTAATTCCACAACAAGAGTTATGTAATGTTAATTACCTGAAATTATTCCATTTTTGGGGGGGGAAACCCTGCATATATCGGTTGATATCGGTATCGGAAATTAAGAGTTGGACAATATCTATATATGTAAAAAAAAAAAAAAGCCAATATCGAGCATCCCTACTTCTCAACCTTTTTCACCTGAGTTGTTACACATTAGGTTGCATACCCTCATTTGATGAGTTTTGTTAGATATGCATGTCCAGAATTCTATAGCTGATATAGCAGTGGAGAAAGTAACCTAGTATAATCATAATCCAGTTTACCATGTAACACGTATTTGTGAGGATGTGGCCAAGCGGTGGAAAAACTTAGTCGGAGACAGGTTGTCATCACCCGGTGGTTGCTTTTTATTTTCTGTTATTTTGCTCCCCAGTGGAAAAACTGGTAAAAACCGTATTTAACATAATTAAATACAAACAACATAATTTCCCCTTTCCCCTTCCTCCTATGCATCGACTGGATCATGAGACAAACCACAACCAATAAGAAGACTGGCATCCAGGCGGTTAGGTGGCGTAGCGGAGATTGCGTTCGTCACCAACCCCGGAGCTGTGAGCTGGGGTTGTCACCAGCTTGGCTGGCCGTTCACACTAATACAATTGGCTGTATTAGAGGGTGGGAGAAGCTGGCGGGGTGGGTCCGGGTCGTTGTAAACAGCGACTCCTACAGTTCGGTCGGGGCGCCTGCTAAGCGCGGATAGGACCTGAGTGTGATAGTGTGATCCTTCCACACGCTACGCCCTCTCAAGGAGGATCCGCGCTGCCAGGTGAAAAGAAGCGGTTGATTGGCTGGATGTGTGTCGGAGGAAGCACGTGATAGCCTCCACTCTCCCAGATGGTCTGACTGTGGGGGGTAAGTGCACAGCGACCAGGAAGGGGTTTGGGAATTGGCATACGACTAACATTGGGATGGGAGAAAATCGGAGGAAAATGGAGGGGGAAAAAGATCAATAATAATAATAAAAAAAAAAAGACTGGCATCCAGTGGAGTCTTAACAGCACCTGGACGCGTGTATGCCTTCTACAACAGAACTGCGTTTCCGCGTTCGAGTTTTGCGCTCTGATTGGCCAGGTCATGTGACATGTGCGCCAATCGTGGGACAGCAAGTTCTGCGCCTATTTCCGGGTCTAACAGCCTGCAAACTACCTGGCGTTCTATCGCCATGCTCTAGTCTAAGACAAACTCTAACCTGAATGAATGAATGAATGAAAACTTTATTTAACAGATTGCAGAATGGGTACAATACAGTACGGCTCAATACATACAATTGTTAAGGGGATGCAGACCTGAGAAAGACGTTTGTCTTGTTTCCATCAGGGTCCCCCATTTTCAATTCATATAGACATATATGACATACATGACATACAGATAGTCAGTACTGCTACATCTATACATTTGACATACCAGATTTGCAAATACAGTACTGTTTGTGATACAGAAGGAGTCAAGAAAAGGGAGTATATACATTTGACGTAGAAACTGTACATTGGAGGAGGTTGGGTGGGGGGGGTTGGGTACATTGGGATATTGACAACCATACTGGGTAATTTACATTGGAGGTGGTTGGGGGGGGGGCCGGGGGGCACACTGTATAAACAAGTAACACTGTACATTGAGGGGGGGGGGGGGACACTGTACAAACAAACACAATTGTACATTGAACTATTGACAACCATACTAGGTAAATGACTGTACATTGGAGGGGGTTGGGTTAGGATATTTACAGGGGCCAGTGTTGAATTGCAGTCTCCCGTAGGTGTCCCTTGAGAGAGGTTTTGAAAGTGGGTAGTGATCCACATTCCTTTACAGCTTTGGGTAGGGCGTTCCACATTGATGTGGCATAATTGCGAAACGTGTTTAGTCCCTTATTTGAGCCGAATCTGGGTTTAACATGATTTGTGGAGCTCCCTCTGGTGTTGTGATCGTGGTATTCACTGACCTTTGGGAAGTATTTTGACATGTACATGGGTACCTTGGTCGTGTAGTGTATCTTGTAGACCAGGCCCATTGCAAGTTGTTGTACTCTGTCGTCTACTCTAAGCCATCCTAGGTTGTCAAAGTGGGCAGGGGTGAGGTGGGTTCTAGGAGTAAGGTCAAGCAGTAGTCTGACCAGTTTGTTTTGAGATGTTTGTAATTTTGTTTTTAGCGCCTTTGAGGTGCTTTGGTACCATGAGGTGCAAGCATAGTCGTAGTACCCCTGAATGAGTGCTCCTGCCAGAGTCTTCAGGGTGTTCTTGTTTACCAGAGAGGAGATCCGGTACAAGAATCGAGTTCGTTGGTTGACTTTTTTTTATTACATTGGATGCCATTTTGTCACAGGAGAGATTAGCCTCTAGGATGGAACCCAGGTAGGTAATTTCATCTTTCCTTGTGACAATATTGTCACCCACTGTAACTGAGAAGCCGTCGGTCTTGCTGAGTTTGTTATTTGAACCGAAGAGAATGGACTCTGTTTTGCCCATGTGTAATGATAGTTTGTTATCAGCGAGCCATATGCAGATTCTGCCTAGTTCCGAGCTAACCTTAACCAACTTCGAAAGAGCTCCTAAGCTTAACCAGTGTAGAAACTTGCGGTCCCACGATTGGGCGTACATGTCGCATGACCAGAAATGACCTGGCCAATCAGAGACGCGGAAACGCAGTTTGTTGTAGAAGGCATTCAGGCCACCTGGGCCCTCATTCATCAACGTGATGTAGAAAATGTTCTATTTCCACACGTAAGCACAGAATTTAGAATGCGTGCACGCACAAAAGAAACGGGATTTACCACACGTGCGTACGCAGGTTCTACGCACACCTGTCATGATAAATATCACCTTGGCCCTGCGCCGAGGCGTGCACACTTTCACGTATTTGCATACCAAAACCGCCCCGATTAACCATATACGGTAATGGACACCCCGTCCCCCATGAAATGTGGAAGAATGGACTAAACCGAGGGTGTTGTACACTGTCGGATATTATATCTATTAACTTCCTAAAAGACCATTGCTGCCTGGACACCGCAAACACTAATAAAAACCATTAACCACTGTTTTGCCCGTTAGTGTCATTAATGCATGCTGGAATAAGAATGCCTTTCTTAATTTATTTTTAATATTAATAATTATTATAATACAATAAAAGACAGCTCCGTCTTTTAATACACATATATTGTACAGTAACGTCAAATAAATACTACAGTCCCCGCTGAAATAAAGGTTCTGCACGCACATACCAGCAGTGATCTACAGCATAAAAGATAGCCACTTTATAATACTATTCTGAGTAGATAATTCATCTGTATCGCAACAGAGTCACGGATCTGGGGGCAGGTAGCATTATGTCGGGAAAATCCTTATGAAATAAACAAAAGTGAATTAAAGAATTTAAAAACAAAGTTTAGCATATTAAATCGTTTTATAAGCTTTCTGAGTAGATAATTCATCTGTATCGCAACAGAGTCACGGATCTGGTCGGGGCAGGTAGCATTATGTCGGGAAAATCTTTATGAAATAAACAAAAGTGAATTAAGGAATTTAAAACGAAGTTTAGCATATTAAATCGTTTTATAAGCTTATAGCTTTTTTCGTGCTGATTTGAGAAGGGTCCAGCTGCAGAGCCGGAGAGCAACTCTCAGGGCCAAGATAGCACTTATACTATTTTGAGAGAGACAGCAGAGAGACAGACACTGTTCCACAGTGTGTGTGTGTGCGTGTGTGTGACTACTAGTCTAATGGTAGAGACTCAGCCCCCCCCCCCCCTCTGGACCACCTCCTAGTAGAGACTTCTCTAGGAAGAAGACGAAGATGAGGATTAAGGCGAGACACTGCAGGTGAATAGGCAAATATACTTTTTTTGTTGATTTTGAGATTGTTATATTTTGCTTCCTAAACATGTCTTCTATGAAACTAGTGACAATAAAACATCAATAACACACATTTAGTTGTTCATTTTACTTCATTTTGCCTTATTGCATCCATAAATGTCCACATATTTAATGGGGAAGTGCCTCATTTGCATATATAAACATACATTTCAGAAAACTTGTCTCTACTAGGAGGTGGTCCAGAGGGGGGGGGGGGTCTCTACTGGGAGGTGGTCCAGAGGGGGGGGTCTCTACTAGGAGACTAGTGGTCACACACACACACTGTGGAACAGTGTCTATCTGTCTGTCTGTCTCTCCGGCTCTGCAGCTGGACCTTCTCAAATAAGCACAGAAAAGCTTTTAAGCTCATAGCTCCAATTTGGGTCCCAAATTGCGGTACAAATGAAGGAGGTGTCTCGGGTAGTGGACTCTAGTTAATATTATGTTCTCTCTGCAATTAGACTGCCCCTCATTCATTCAACTATCTGATGCTATCTCTGAAAACTAGGGGTGCTCGATATTGGCTTTTTTACCGATACCGATATTCCGATATTGTCCAACTCTTAATTTCCGATACCGATATCAACCGATACCGATATATGCAGGGTTTCCCCCCCCAAAAAAACTGAATAATTTCAGGTAACTAATCATTTCACTGGATATATATATAACAAATATTGTTATAGTTTTTTTTTTTTTTTTACCGATACCGATATTTTCCGATATCACATTTTACTGCCGATATCGGCCGATAATATCGGTCGGCCGATAATATCGGACATCCCTACTGAAAACAGTTCCTGCAAGCGCAGTCAGTGCACCCGATAACGCTATATATATAAACCTGCATTCATTCGGAGAGAAAGACCTATTCCACATGCTATTTAGGGTTTGACAATAATTACACTAATATCGCTATTTCACAATGAACTATAATGAATTACGGGGGTCATACAGAACACGTCAGTCAAGATTATTTCCGCGTTGAAACTAATGCATGCAACTGATCTATGCCGTCCGTCTGCAGTCCCCATATTCTACCACTGGGCGTCAGCTACGCACGAAGTCAAGTTCAAGTTGAAATTGATGAATCCCACACTTTGCTTAGAAATGGTTGTACGCACAGGTTAAGCACATATCTGTGCGTAAGTCACGTTGATGAATGAGGGCGACTTTGCGATGACATCGCACCACTCACACAACCATCAACAGATGCAAGACAAAACCCAGCTGCTAGAAACAACTGCAGCTGGACTTGGGCTCAAAATAAATGGACCAAAAACTCAAGTAATCGGAGTCAATAATAAAAGCACGAACCCCATAACCATCGGGGGCCAGACACTGGAAGAGGTTGAAAAATGTACATACTTGGGTAGTGTTATAGCTGTGTATGGCGGGACTGAGGAAGACGTAAGGACAAGAACAGGAAAAGCAACATTCAACATGTTAAACAAGATCTGGAAAACCCGAAACCTCAAACTCAACACCAAGCTCAAAATATTCAACTCCAACGTCAAATCCGTACTGCTATATTGCTCTGAAACCTGGAAAACCACAACTAACATCATCAATAATAAACTGCAGACCTTCATCAACCATTGTCTGAAGAAACGGTACCCTATCCCCCCCCCTCACAGTGAGCTGTGGTGTTCCACAAGGAAGCATACTAGGACCGCTACTGTTCCTAATTTATGCAAATGACATGTCGTCAGCTTGTGACTGCAACTTGTTCCTGTTTGCGGACGACTCAGCCCTGCTGGTCTCTGACAAGAACAAGTTACAGGTTGAAAAAACCCTCAGCTCGGAACTAGGCAGAATCTGCATATGGCTCGCTGATAACAAACTATCATTACACATGGGCAAAACAGAGTCCATTCTCTTCGGTTCAAATAACAAACTCAGCAAGACCGACGGCTTCTCAGTTACAGTGGGTGACAATATTGTCACAAGGAAAGATGAAATTACCTACCTGGGTTCCATCCTAGAGGCTAATCTCTCCTGTGACAAAATGGCATCCAATGTAATAAAAAAAGTCAACCAACGAACTCGATTCTTGTACCGGATCTCCTCTCTGGTAAACAAGAATACCCTGAAGACTCTGGCAGGAGCACTCATTCAGGGGTACTACGACTATGCTTGCACCTCATGGTACCAAAGCACCTCAAAGGCGCTAAAAACAAAATTACAAACATCTCAAAACAAACTGGTCAGACTACTGCTTGACCTTACTCCTAGAACCCACCTCACCCCTGCTCACTTTGACAACCTAGGATGGCTTAGAGTAGACGACAGAGTACAGCAACTTGCAATGGGCCTGGTCTACAAGATACACTACACGACCAAGGTACCCATGTACATGTCAAAATACTTCCCAAAGGTCAGTGAATACCACGATCACAACACCAGAGGGAGCTCCACAAATCATGTTAAACCCAGATTCGGCTCAAATAAGGGACTAAACACGTTTCGCAATTATGCCACATCAATGTGGAACGCCCTACCCAAAGCTGTAAAGGAATGTGGATCACTACCCACTTTCAAAACCTCTCTCAAGGGACACCTACGGGAGACTGCAATTCAACACTGGCCCCTGTAAATATCCTAACCCAACCCCCTCCAATGTACAGTCATTTACCTAGTATGGTTTTGTCAATAGTCCAATGTACAATTTTGTTTGTTTGTACAGTGTCTCCTCCCCCCCCCCTCAATGTACAGTTTTACTTGTTTATACAGTATGCCCCCCCCCCCAACCACCTCCAATGTAAATTACCCAGTATGGTTGTCAATATCCCAATGTACCCAACCCCCCCCCACCCAACCTCCTCCAATGTACAGTTTCTACGTCAAATGTATATACTCCCTTTTCTTGACTCCTTCTGTATCACAAACAGTACTGTATTTGCAAATCTGGTATGTCATAAATGTATAGATGTAGCAGTACTGACTATCTGTATGTCATGTATGTCATATATGTCCTGATGAATTGAAAATGGGGGACCCTGATGTAAACAAGACGAAAGTCTTTCTCTGGTCTGCATCCCCTTAACAATTGTGTGTGATTGATTGATTGATTGAAAACTTTATTAACAGATTGCAGAATGGGTACAATACAGTACAGCTCAATACACACAATTGTTAAGGGGATGCAGACCAGAGAAAGACTTTCGTCTTGTTTACATCAGGGTCCCCCATTTTCAATTCATCAGGACATATATGACATACATGACATACAGATAGTCAGTACTGCTACATCTATACATTTATGACATACCAGATTTGCAAATACAGTACTGTTTGTGATACAGAAGGAGTCAGGAAAAGGGAGTATATACATTTGATGTAGAAACTGTACATTGGAGGAGGTTGGGTGGGGGGGGGTTGGGTACACTGGGATATTGACAACTGTAACTGAGGGGTACAATTCCCTGACTGTATTGTTAGATATGATATTTAATACCACTACCTCATGTACTTTAACTTCTGGCCACCCAGTACAAGATATAAGTATGATGAACACTTTCCCACCTGATGAAACGAACCAACACAAATGTACCAAATCGAAAGTTTAATACAGCAAAGGGTGTATACAACGATCACTTAATTACATTTATGATTTGAAATATGGAATATGCACTTTTATGGCAAATGAGTATTCGTAGGTAAATCAACATTGAATGTCCAATCTCTGGTTGCGCAGGGAGTAAGTATACAACCTGGAATATTTAGGAAACGATAGCGAAGGTACTTAAATGATTATAGCTGGATACACTAAGGGGGGGGGGGGTCCCGCTGGTTGTAAGACAGTAGGAGGGGGGGGTTAGAGAAGCCGCTGGCGGTATCCCATCTGGCCGACGGTGTCTTGGGAGAATCCAAAGTCTTGGACACGGTGCCCACAGAACCTCGGGCCGCAGACGAATACAGCTGGACCCTCTGTGGAACGGTATCTGCCGGTCCACAACGGAGAGACGTGAGGCGACCTCACGTGTAGAGCGCCGTCTCACCTGGAGTCCTCTCCGGGGGGTAATTCCAACACTCAGCAGTGTTGGCCTTTATCCATGGAATAATCAAAGCACACAAAGCATAATCCAAGCCGTGGAAGGCTCGCCGTCGTCTGGGTAGAGTAATCCAATATACAGGTCCAGTCGCTCTTGGCCCGGAGCTCCTCGGATGCAATCACCACTAGGGGTCTGACCAGCCTGGTTAAGCGTCCAGATAACGTCAGGAACGATGGGGGTACTGATAACTGTAGAACTCTAACCGAACGATGCACCATACATAAATAGACTATTATTAGCTTAATAGAATACGTCCAACTCGACGGTATGGTGCCAAACTATGACCATTCAACTATTAATCTACACGATATCTCAATGCCTATTCTGGGCCAAGTAGGCCTTACTACACCGCACGTGCGTCGTGGGGAGGCTTTTGCGTCTGTCACTCTGTTGGAGGGTAAAGAACTGGACTAAAAGGAAGTTCTACTTTACTGGCGCCATATATATATGCGCTATGAACAAATAGTACCATTCGTATTTCGCCCGGCATATTACTGCGCGGAACCGGGGGTTGCCTCGACATGTTAGGCGGCACGATTGAACTTGGACCTAGGGGTATGGCAACCTGGCGCCAGGTTCTCGTCCAATGGTAGAATGAAACTATTATGGGCTGTTTAGTAGAAACGGGGATATTCAATGCATATTGTACAAGGAATATACAGGGGATATCAAACGATATACACATACAATTAAATATATATATATAAATAAATATACATATTCGGTTTAATCTGATCCTTCACAACAGCCGCCCCCTAATTAGTCCCACCTAATTAGCTAAGCAGAGACAGATTAACCGCACTGTCTTCCACTCAAGGTCCGCTGTAAGGGTCAGTCAACTCACAAAGTCATAGGGTCATGGTCATCATCGATAGTATCTGGGAGTCGGGGCAGTTCTATGAGCCTCGCCACGGGACGTGTGTAGGTGCGCCCTTGGACGAGTACTTCAGCTGCTCGGACCTTGCCATCGGCACCGGTGATCACTTTGCTTACGCGGCCAGCCGGCCACATAGCTCTGGGTAGCGACTGGTCAATAATCATGACGACTGTTCCTTCTGTCAAATTGTCTCTCTCTTTTACCCACTTCTGGCGGGTCTGTAGAGACGGTAGGTAGTGAAGTAGGAAGCTGCTCCAAAACTTGTCAGCTAGTACTTGGCTGTACCTCCACATTCTTCGGCCGTTCGCTTCTTCGGGCCTGTACATTGTCTGGGGTAGCGCGGGGTCCAGCCGCCCCATTAGGAGTGTGTTGGGGGTGACTGGGTCGACATCTGCTACATCACTGGAGACGTAACCGAGGGGCTTTGAGTTCAATACTCCCTCGATCTCCGTGAGGACTGTCATTAGGACTTCCTCTGCCACAGTCTGGGCTCCGAGTACGGCATACAGGGCTGTCTTTATAGAACGTACTTCTCGTTCCCAGGTTCCACCGAAGTGGGGTGCGTTCGGGGGATTAAACTGGAAGTCAATCTGGGCTGGAGCGAGGTGGGTCTTAAGTTCTGGGCCCATAGCTTGGAAGCTCTCTCTCAGCTCTCTTTCTCCGCCTTTGAAGTTGGTCCCGTGATCAGACAACAATGTAGACGGTTTTTCGTGATGTGAATCTCCGGAAGGCCATAAGGAATGAGTCTGTGCTCATGGTCGGAAGGAGCTCGATATGTATCGCTCTGGTGGTCATGCATTTGAATACAATACCCCACCGCTTCTCGGTGCCTCTTCCTCTCTTTATATACAACGGGCCAAAACAGTCCATGCCTGTGGAGTGGAATGGCTTGTCGCCGATTCGGAGGCGACAGGGGGGTAGGTCAGCCATCCGTGGTATGCTGGGCTGCGCGCGCCACTTACGGCAGTCTAGACAGGTTCGCTGGAAGCGCCGTACTGCTTCTCTCCCTTGCAATATCCAATAACGACGTCTGATCTCCGCGAAGACTCTCTCTGCTCCTGCGTGGTGTACATCCTCGTCGTATTTCTTTATGATCAGCTCTGTGACCTTGTGTCGGCTGTTCAAGACGATCGGGTGCTTAATGTCATCTGGTAGATCGGGGGCTCTCCGCAGGCGACCACCCACTCTGATGAGATTATGTGCGTCACTCTCTGGTGCCAGGTGAATCAGTCTGCTGTCTGATGGGACAGGGTTTCCTCCCTGTAGACAGTCTAGCTCATCGGGGAACGAGTCTCTCTGGGCTCGTTGTAGTAGAAGAAGTTCTGCTTCTTCGTAGTCAGCTGCTGACATGTCGGTGGTGGACTGAATCTCTGGGTGGTGCCGCAGGAATGTTCTTTGTTGCGCACTCTCTAGGGTAATGCAGTCATCTATGTTGGGGTCTGTGGAGGCGACAGTGCTCAGTCCACAGAACATAGGCTTCTTGTTTTCAGCCTCCTCGTTACTTGCTTCCCTCGGGGTGGGCGTAGGCCAATCTCCTTCCGGGAGCTGGAGGAATGCTGGTCCGTCACTGTAGATGTTGCGACGGGTTAGGTCATCCAGGGACATTCCCCGGGTGATGACGTCAGCTGGGTTGTGTTTGGTATCCACATACCTCCAGCTTGCTTCTTCTGTTAATTCTTGAATCTCGGTGACTCTGACTCCCACGAAGACTTTGTATCTGCATGAATCAGACTTAATCCATGTGAGTACTGTCGTGGAATCTGACCACAAGATTGTTCTATGCACCGGAATGGTGAGTTCACGTTGGATTAACGTGGCTAGATGCGCTCCTGCGAGGGCTGCGCAGAGCTCTAGACGTGGGATAGATTGTTGCTTACGTGGGGCTATTCTTGAGCGGGCCAGTATGAAAGCAGTGTGTATCTCTCCTCCCATCTCTTGGGCACGCAAATAGGCAACCGATCCGTAGGCTACTTCGAAGGCGTCGCTGAAGACGTGTAGCTCAATCTCGCATGTCTCTGGCCTCACTGTGGATGGGAAGTAGCTGCGGCGTATATTGACACCTGGGAGTGAGCGGAGTTCCGTCTCCCACTCTCTCCATGTTGAGGCAAGGTGTGCGGGTATTGGGTCGTCCCAGCCCTGGTCCTTGTCCCATAGTGCTCGTACAATCATCTTTGCCCTGGTGGTGTAAGGTAGAATACATCCCAACGGGTCATATTGTCTGGCGAGTGTTCTGTACACACTCCGTCTGGTGGTCGGTATCGCCGCCGACCTTCCTTGCTCTGGAGCCAAGGGTTTGTGTCTATAGTGGAGCGAGTCTGTTTTGAAGCGTCAGACTAATCCTAGTGTCATTTCTTGGGCTTCTCCTGGGATTGTCGCCATCCAGGTCTCGCTGCTGGCAGCCTTGTCTGCGGAGGAGAGGCTGCGCAATACGTGCGGGTCACTGCTGGCCCACTGCCTGAGATCAAAGCCTCCTTTGATTAGGGAGGCACGTAACTTGATTAGGAGAGCCTCGGCTTCTTCTTGAGTCGAGACGCTTTGTAAACAGTTGTCCACGTAGAAACTGTTCTTCACACTGTGTTGGACCTCTTCATCTGCTGCTGGGTCCTCTGTGACGTGTTGGTTGAGGTTGCGCAAGGCTGGGGGGTCGCTGCTGGCCCGCTGCCGGAGATCAAAGCCGTCTTTGATCAGGGAGGCGCGGAGCAGCGCGCGACGTCGCCAGTCTATTTTCTTCTCGACATGCGGCAGGAGTGTGGTGTCTCCTGTCACTCTGGAGTGGAAGCAGCTAGTGGCTGCTGTTCGGTTGAGAGATTTAGCGAGGGGGCCTTGCAATGTCCATCCTAGGCGGGTCTCGACTGCTGCAGGACAGCCTCGGGGGCCTGTATGGACCCGGTCAATCGGGACTATGAGTTCTGCATGGTCGGAGCCTATCAACAGGGTCGGGGTAGCGCCGTCTATGAGCGGGATAGGTAATTAACGCAGGTGCACATATTTATCCATCAACTTGGTGACAGGGTAGGTGTACTGCGATAGTCCTATTTCTTGGCTGGTGAAAGCATTTGTGATCTTGTACCGTCGCTCTGGCTGCCCGTTGGCTGCGATAGTGAAGGAGACATTCTCGCCCTTTATCGTCTTTAAATCTCTTCTTATTGTCCAAATCGTCATTTCGTTCTTGCTCCCCCGCAGTCCCAGCTGAGTCGCAGCGGAGGCGAGCAGAAGGGTCTTCTCTGACCCGTCATCAAGGACGGCGTAAGTGTCCATGACTTTATCCTGGTAGCTCAATGTCACACGGACTACCTTTAAGAGCACTTGAGCTCCGTTGCTGCTGGCGGGGTCAATGTACATGACACTTGCCTTGGTGCCGCTCCGTGGTGCAGGTATAGGCCGTCTTCCATTACTATCGTGTAGTATATCTAGATGGGCTCCATCGCACCGGCTGCACCTTTTCTTTAGGCGGCATTCGGCTGCCATGTGGGGCCGCGCACATCGATAACAGCGCCGGTTGGACTCCATTGGCTCACTTCTTCTGCATTCATCTTTGTGAATGAGTCACATTGTGACAGCCAGTGTTCTTTCTCACAGTAGGGACACGCTATCTTCCACTTCTCCTTTCTCGAGGGGGTGCTGTGACTCTTACTGCTCGGTACTGACTCTGATTGGTGCATGACAGTCACCGATCTTCTTCCATCACTTATTCTCCTGGGTCCCTCTCTGGAGCTTGGCGTGCTCCGCCCGAAGGTGTCCAGTCGTAAGCTGCTGACCTCTCTCGCCAGGAAGTCGGCCAGATCAAGGAGGGATGGCTCGGGGCCGTCGGGATCTCGGTAGTCCCTCTGCCGCCTAAAGCGCTCCTGTCTTGCGGGTGGCAGCTTCTCCAAAATCCTCTCAACGTTAGAGTTGGCGTATAGCTCATGCATGCCCTTCTCCCGTTGAGCTCCCAGCATCCCCACCAGGGACTGCACTTTGATTGACAGGTCGTCTAGCGAGCGATTGTCTGTGGCTGGGGGTAGGCGGTCAATATGCCTTATCTCCTGGATTACGTAATCCCATATACGTCCATATCTCTGATCCAGCGCTGCAAGGGCCGCTGTGTATGGGGTCGAGGAGGTAGCATAGGCTAGCGCTATATTGTGCGCTCGCGGTACTTTCAGGTGCTTCAGTAATATTGCATACTTGTGGCGTTCATCAGCGACATCCACCATCATTGTCTCTAAGCACATCCGGAGCTCCGTGTACTGTGCTCGACTCTCATAGGCGAAGTCTGGGAATGACGGCGTGGCGTTGTATGACGCCGTGGATGGCTGATACATCCGCGAGCGTTGGGGGAGAGACCTCCTGGGCGAGTCCCCTCTTGCGCCTCGCTGTGGGCTGTTACTGGCAGGGTACCATGGCCCGCTGGTCCAGGTACTGTTCCTCGGGGCTGGTCGTGCGTCGTGCTCACCCGTGAATAGAGTCGGGGGTCTGTAGCGCAGCGCCGCGGGGGTATAGCCTGGACTGTATGGGACCTCCTGGTCCGGTGGAGTACTGTGCTGTCGTCGGGCTTGGTTCTCCTCTTCTCCCTCTTCTTCTTCTATCAAATCTTCCAGATCCTGTAATCGTTTATTTAGCTTCTCCGCAGTGTAGGCCGCTCCTTCCTTGTAGCTGGGTCTCGCTTGGACCGGTATGGGAAGGGGGTCTGCGGGGGGTCTAGACTCGGTCTGTTGGTCAAGTTCAGGGTCGCTTGCTCGTTGCGGTGACGCTGCTCTTGACTGTTGTCTCGACGAGTTCCTTGAGCCCCTGGCGGAGGGAGAGGGAGTTGTCCTTTTGATCAGCTGCTCCATTAGCTGCGCTTGTTGCTTGTCGCGCTCGGCTTGTATCCTGTCGCGCTCTGCGTCTCTTTGGGCATCGGCAGCGGCGCGCTGGGCGTCGGCGGCGGCGCGCTCTGCTTCTCTTTGGGCACCGGCAGCGGCGCGCTGGGCGTCGGCCCGGTCTCTTGCCATATTCTCTTCCATCTGGAAGCGTCTCATCTCCAGACGTGTGCGCTGTTCTTCGCTCCGTTGCTGCGCTTGGAGGTGTTCGCGCTCGCCAAGCATCTGTGCTTGGAGCCGATCGCGCTCGGCGGAGGCTGTCAGGCTGACGAGGAACGCCTGTTGTAGTGTCCTCTCCGCTTCGTTGGGGGAAGGCGGTAGTGGAGGTGAGCCGCTCCTGCGTGAGCCGCTCCTGGGGGTACTCGTTGGGGAGTCCTGGAGCTCTAGTTCCTCGGCGCTCTCCTCCTCTTCCTCCGTGCAGAGTTCTCTCTCTGTAGGGTTGTCTTCCTCCCGGGGCTTGTCGGGGACTACTTCTTTAGTAGTGGCGGGGGGTAAAGGCATGTCAATTCCCTCCTGGTCCCCACCGTGGGCTTGGTCAGTTACATTAGGACCTACTAGGGCCTCTGTGGTCGGGGAAACCTGGTCGTTAAGGTCAGACATAATTTTACTTTCTACTTTTACCACGTTTACCGTTTGTCGAAGGCTAGGTAGTTGACTGACAGTGTAAGCCTCTAAGTACTGAGGTGTCTGTCGTCTGCGCCGCGGGCGTTCTAGGTTAGGAGGATCGTTTCGTGGAGTGTTCATCATAGGCCATTTCGATATTAATAACGCTATATTAATATTACACTAGTTACCATCCGGCTCGAAGGACCAATTGTAACTGAGGGGTACAATTCCCTGACTGTATTGTTAGATATGATATTTAATACCACTACCTCATGTACTTTAACTTCTGGCCACCCAGTACAAGATATAAGTATGATGAACACTTTCCCACCTGATGAAACGAACCAACACAAATGTACCAAATCGAAAGTTTAATACAGCAAAGGGTGTATACAACGATCACTTAATTACATTTATGATTTGAAATATGGAATATGCACTTTTATGGCAAATGAGTATTCGTAGGTAAATCAACATTGAATGTCCAATCTCTGGTTGCGCAGGGAGTAAGTATACAACCTGGAATATTTAGGAAACGATAGCGAAGGTACTTAAATGATTATAGCTGGATACACTAAGGGGGGGGGGGGTCCCGCTGGTTGTAAGACAGTAGGAGGGGGGGGTTAGAGAAGCCGCTGGCGGTATCCCATCTGGCCGACGGTGTCTTGGGAGAATCCAAAGTCTTGGACACGGTGCCCACAGAACCTCGGGCCGCAGACGAATACAGCTGGACCCTCTGTGGAACGGTATCTGCCGGTCCACAACGGAGAGACGTGAGGCGACCTCACGTGTAGAGCGCCGTCTCACCTGGAGTCCTCTCCGGGGGGTAATTCCAACACTCAGCAGTGTTGGCCTTTATCCATGGAATAATCAAAGCACACAAAGCATAATCCAAGCCGTGGAAGGCTCGCCGTCGTCTGGGTAGAGTAATCCAATATACAGGTCCAGTCGCTCTTGGCCCGGAGCTCCTCGGATGCAATCACCACTAGGGGTCTGACCAGCCTGGTTAAGCGTCCAGATAACGTCAGGAACGATGGGGGTACTGATAACTGTAGAACTCTAACCGAACGATGCACCATACATAAATAGACTATTATTAGCTTAATAGAATACGTCCAACTCGACGGTATGGTGCCAAACTATGACCATTCAACTATTAATCTACACGATATCTCAATGCCTATTCTGGGCCAAGTAGGCCTTACTACACCGCACGTGCGTCGTGGGGAGGCTTTTGCGTCTGTCACTCTGTTGGAGGGTAAAGAACTGGACTAAAAGGAAGTTCTACTTTACTGGCGCCATATATATATGCGCTATGAACAAATAGTACCATTCGTATTTCGCCCGGCATATTACTGCGCGGAACCGGGGGTTGCCTCGACATGTTAGGCGGCACGATTGAACTTGGACCTAGGGGTATGGCAACCTGGCGCCAGGTTCTCGTCCAATGGTAGAATGAAACTATTATGGGCTGTTTAGTAGAAACGGGGATATTCAATGCATATTGTACAAGGAATATACAGGGGATATCAAACGATATACACATACAATTAAATATATATATATAAATAAATATACATATTCGGTTTAATCTGATCCTTCACAACAACAACCATACTGGGTAATCTACATTGGAGGTGGTTGGGGGGGGGGGGGGCACACTGTATATACAAGCAAAACTGTACATTGAGGGGGGGGGGGGGGAGACACTGTACAAACAAACAAAATTGTACATTGGACTATTGACAAAACCATACTAGGTAAATGACTGTACATTGGAGGGGGTTGGGTTAGGATATTTACAGGGGCCAGTGTTGAATTGCAGTCTCCCGTAGGTGTCCCTTGAGAGAGGTTTTGAAAGTGGGTAGTGATCCACATTCCTTTACAGCTTTGGGTAGGGCGTTCCACATTGATGTGGCATAATTGCGAAACGTGTTTAGTCCCTTATTTGAGCCGAATCTGGGTTTAACATGATTTGTGGAGCTCCCTCTGGTGTTGTGATCGTGGTATTCACTGACCTTTGGGAAGTATTTTGACATGTACATGGGTACCTTGGTCGTGTAGTGTATCTTGTAGACCAGGCCCATTGCAAGTTGCTGTACTCTGTCGTCTACTCTAAGCCATCCTAGGTTGTCAAAGTGGGCAGGGGTGAGGTGGGTTCTAGGAGTAAGGTCAAGCAGTAGTCTGACCAGTTTGTTTTGAGATGTTTGTAATTTTGTTTTTAGCGCCTTTGAGGTGCTTTGGTACCATGATCTTTCATCTTAATGTAAATAGCCTCAGGCACAAACTGGCAGAAATAAGACAACATTTCAGTAGCGGAAAGGTAAACATACTATGTTTCTCAGAAACCAAACTGGACTTATCAGTAACAGACCAGGAAATTGAATTAGAGAACTATTCTTTAGTCCGCAATGACAGGAACAGGCATGGAGGAGGTGTCTGTATGTACATCCATCAAGACACCAAATTTATTAACCGTACAGACCTAGATCATGAGGCTATTGAAACTGTTTTTGTAGAAATTCTATTTGAAAGGGCTAAATCTGTTCTAGTCGGCACAATTTACAGACCGCCAGACCAAAATGGCTTTTATGACGTGTTGGATGCGTGCTTAGCTGGAGTTGAGGATACAGAAATGATTCTTATTGGGGATTGGAACACGGATATGCAACAAAAAGATGCACCCGTCTTCAAATCCTACAATAGGTTTTGTGATCTGCACGGCCTCAGCCAACTAATCACACAACCCACACGTGTGTGTGAGTCAACTCAGACTACCATTGACCTCATCCTGACCTCTGACAAGTCCAAGATCGCCAATAAAGGGGTTATAGCATGCGGGTTAAGTGATCATTATATGATATTCTGTACGCGCAAAAAGCTAAAACAAAAGGCTGGCTGTCACAAAACAGTCACATCTAGAGACCTAAAAACCTACTCTAGCGAGGCCTTTAACCTTGAACTGGAAAGTCTGGACTGGTCAGATGAGCTCAATGGTACACTGGTTGAAGAAACATGGCTTGGCTTCAAAACCAAATTTTCAACGATACTAAACAACATGGCCCCCCTAAGAACCACCAGGGTAAAAAATCGCGCTGAGCCGTGGATGCACGCTGAAATACTGACCGCTATGAAAACCAGAGACAAAAAATGCTCTGAGTTTCGTAAAAGTCAGTCAAAGCTTACCATAAGCACGAGCAGTGAACTCCAAGCCCACGTGACTGAACTCAAACTGGAAAGAAACAGACTAAGAAATGACGTAAACTCCATGATCAAAACAGCAAAGAAAAAATTCATCAATGACAAAACCGAGGAAAACAAAAACAAACCGCGTGAACTTTGGAAATTACTCAATAACCAACTAGGCTGCAGTAAAAAACTTAAAACCAGATTCTCAAACATAAACATAAAGACGGACAACACGCTCATCACAGAAAAGCTGGATGTAGCCAATTACTTAAATAGTTTCTTCACAAACATAGCCACAACACTGGTAAACAAACTACCCTCCCACTCAGGGCATTATGGGGTAGAACACATAGTAGCATACTACAAGAACCTAGGGGTCCACAAAGACGACTTCAAACTGGAAATGGTAACAACAGATGAGGTACTCAAAAAACTGAGCGCCCTCCAACCCAACAAGGCCACTGGCCATGACAACATCCCCTCCAAATTCCTCAGAGACTCAGCAGCCGCCATCACCCCAGTCATCACACACATAATAAACCTCTCCATAAAACAGGGACACGTCCCCAAGGACTTCAAAATTGCGAGAGTGACCCCTCTGCACAAAAAAGGCAGTAAATTAGACCCAGGCAACTACCGCCCTGTTTCTATCCTTACCTCCATCTCGAAAGTCATGGAAAAAATTGTATACGAACAGGTCGAAAAATACCTTGCGGAAAAAAATCTAATCTACGAATTCCAATCTGGCTTCAGAACATCCCACTCCACTGACACATGCCTTCTCTATTTAAACGACCACATCAAACAAGAGGTGGACGCGGGCAAATACTGCGGCATGGTCATGCTGGACCTACAAAAGGCCTTCGACACTGTCAATCACACCATTCTGATTGACAAGCTAAAAGCAATTGGTTTTGATAGTCTATCAGTGAGCTGGATGCAATCCTACCTGGAGGGGAGAGAGAAGATGGTGGAGGTAAACGGTACCCTATCCCCCCCCCCTCACAGTAAACTGTGGTGTTCCACAAGGAAGCATACTAGGTCCGCTACTGTTCCTAATTTATGCAAATGACATGTCGTCAGCTTGTGACTGCAACTTGTTCCTGTTTGCGGACGACTCAGCCCTGCTGGTCTCTGACAAGAACAAGTTACAGGTTGAAAAAACCCTCAGCTCAGAACTAGGCAAAATCTGCATATGGCTCGCTGATAACAAACTATCATTACACATGGGCAAAACAGAGTCCATTCTCTTCGGTTCAAATAACAAACTCAGCAAGACCGACGGCTTCTCAGTTACAGTGGGTGACAATATTGTCACAAGGAAAGAAGATATTACCTACCTGGGTTCCATCCTAGAGGCAAATCTTTCCTGTGACAAAATGGCATCCAATGTAATAAAAAAAGTCAACCAACGAACTCGTTTCTTGTACCGGATCTCCTCACTGGTAAACAAGAATACCCTGAAGACTCTAGCAGGAGCACTCATTCAAGGGTACTACGACTATGCTTGCACCTCATGGTACCAAAGCACCTCAAAGGCGCTAAAAACAAAATTACAAACATCTCAAAACAAACTGGTCAGACTACTGCTTGACCTTACTCCTAGAACCCACCTCACCCCTGCCCACTTTGACAACCTAGGATGGCTTAGAGTAGACGACAGAGTACAGCAACTTGCAATGGGCCTGGTCTACAAGATACACTACACGACCAAGGTACCCATGTACATGACAAAATACTTCCCAAAGGTCAGTGAATACCACGATCACAACACCAGAGGGAGCTCCACAAATCATGTTAAACCCAGATTCGGCTCAAACAAGGGACTAAACACGTTTCGCAATTATGCCACATCAATGTGGAACGCCCTACCCAAAGCTGTAAAGGAATGTGAATCACTACCCACTTTCAAAAACACTCTAAAAAAACACCTAAGGGAGACTGCAACTCGAAACTGGCCCCTGTAAATGTCCGAACACAACCCCCTCCAATGTACAGTAAATTACCAAGTATGGTCTTGTCAATAATCCAATGTACAGTGTTGTTTGTACAGTTGTACAGTGTCCCCTACCCAACCCCCCCCCCCCCACTCCTACCCAACCCCCCCCCCCCCCCCCTACCCAACCACCTCCAATGTACAGTCCCCCCCCACCCCCACCTACCCAATCCAATGTACAGTTTCTACGCCTAATGTATATACTCTTTTCTTTCTGGACTCTTTTTGTATCACAAACAGTGCTGTAATTGCAAATCTGGTATGTCATAAATGTATAGATGTAGCAGTACTGTCTATCTGTATGTCATGTATGTCATATTATATGTTACGATGAATTGAAAATGGGGGACCCTGATGTAAACAAGACGAAAGTCTTTCTCTGGTCTGCATCCCCTTAACAATTGTATGTATTGAGCTGTACTGTACTGTACCCATTCTGCAATCTGTTAATAAAGTTTTCATTCATTCATTCATTCATGAGGTGCAAGCATAGTCGTAGTACCCCTGAATGAGTGCTCCTGCCAGAGTCTTCAGGGTATTCTTGTTTACCAGAGAGGAGATCCGGTACAAGAATCGAGTTCGTTGGTTGACTTTTTTTTATTACATTGGATGCCATTTTGTCACAGGAAAGATTAGCCTCTAGGATGGAACCCAGGTAGGTAATTTCATCTTTCCTTGTGACAATATTGTCACCCACTGTAACTGTGGGTTGAGCTGTATTGTATTGTACCCATTCTGCAATCTGTTAATAAAGTTTTCAATCAATCAATCAATCAATCAAGACGTATCCTCATCTTCTGGCCAAACACAATCGCCAACATCAAGCTGTGGGAATGCACCAAGCAAGAATCAGTGGAGGTCCAGCTCATAGATATTATAGAACATATTATATATATATATATATATATATATATATATATATATATATATATATATATATATATATATATATATATATATATATATATATATATATATATATATGGTCCAGCTGACCAGGAGAAAATGGAGCTGGATTGGGCACACACTTCGAAGACACAAAACCGCAATAACTAAAACAGGCATACATACATACGCAAACAGGACTGATAACGATAATTTGACGAAACTGTAGGAGTTAACTAACTCCAGATGATGGCAGTAATGCATCACACAAACTGCCGTTAAAACCCAAAGAAAAGAAGAAGCAACGGAAGTGACGTCGAATGTTTTCGGCCAATGCGGATGCAGTGGTGGGAATTTTAAAATTGGTTCGTCGACGGGGGTGAGTCACCTCATATTATTTGCGGTTCCAAATGTACAAACAAACTAGTTTATGTGTACGTGAATTAATACATTTGATGAATATACACGTACGTTAGATTGTGTGTAATACCAGTATACTATTACTAAGCATTCCAGTTTTATGGTAGCTTAAACGCTAAATTAGGATACGTTAGCTTAAGCCCATTTAGCATAGCAAACACCAGATGATCATGATGTTAACCTGACGTTGGCTAACTTACTATCTGTTAGCTGGTGGTAGGCACAACGGAAAATGGATCCGACAAGAACCGAGAAGATGCTCGAGAGCAAAATAACTTTAGTGGTAGCCATCTAATCGGTAACGTTACTGCACGCTACAAAACAACAGCAGGGCAGCTTGTGCAACGTTAGACATTGTATGTGTGAACAATTACCCACGCAGTAATAATATGACAACCAGGGACTTCAAATGGAAGCCCGGGGCAAGTCAGGGCCACACGATTCACACCCCATGTATGAATAACAGACAAGTAAATCCGACACCTCGATATCCACTAAATGTTACTCCTCAGTTAGACTTCACAATGACCGATGGTGAGTCTCTAGTTCGTGGTTATCCCGTTCCTTCCCCCTTCCTGAAAGCCACGGAATCACATATGCTGCTGCTAGGTGATTCCCCCGCCAAGGCATTTGATAAATTAAAAGCCAAAGTTCAGAATGAACAGAAGAAGCGTGCAAATGAGGATCATATCCGAACTAAGAGCGGTGTGGGAGTCGGGGAGAGGTGGGGATCAGCTTTCAACTCACCCGGGAATGAAGAGAATGCGTGGACCATTGCAAAGATAATCGAGCAACAGAGGCGGTTCAATCATCAGGAGGATGAAGTTGAACCTGTGGTGGCCGTGACCCTCTCGCCCACCTGCTATCCAAGGAACCGCCTGGTGCCTCCCTTCTCAGAGTTGAACAGCAATCATCTGCACGCAATGTCTCCCCCGAAGGGTGTGGGAACGTTTGTGGATCCAAGACGCAGATGCACACCCACAAAGAACCCAGTGCCATATTCTCCAATGACGGCATCGCCCCGTCCTCTCCAATTGAAATCAAGGCATGCCCCCCTGCGATCGCCAGCTCCCGTCAGAGACTTTCATGATGACTTTGAGATGCCCAACAGAGGACCAGGACAGCGGCAGTCGCCTAGTTTGGTGTCTGCCAGTGATGACCTTGGAAGGGACGTGTCTGAAGAGCATGATGTTCTTCAAATATCAGCGTCTCCCTCTTTTCTGTGTAAGTTCTGTTTTTAGATTATGTATACACCTAGACTTTAATCAAGAGCTTGAATTACACATTTCGTCTTGTTTCCTCACGTGGGCCTGTCATATAATTCCATCTGCCTATTACTGCTTGCTTGCTCACTCAACCATCAATCCTCCACTCACTTACAGTAATCTATTTACTCACTCACTCATTTTAAGTTTTATTCCACTGTATTGGGTTTTTCAGGCAACATAGTTGGGCAGACCTCACATAGGTCCTGATAACATTACAGATAAACATATCTGTTTGACACAAGGATAGGATAACACAAGGAAGTTCTCTGTGTGTGGGTATCATGGACAGTGAGAGCTAGCATGGAGGGAGGTGATTCTAGGATGCTGGAGCGAACTGTTGAGCCTAACTTAACACCAGTGAAGGGAGGTGTCCACTTGGTATTAGGGGTGGGAAGCACCAGAGGCCCCACAATACAATATTATTGTTTTATCAGTCTGTTCACCTCACTCCAAGAATTTTTCTTGCAGCAAAATGGGATTGTCAAGCCAAACATTGCTAATTATTAAATATAGATAATAATAATACATCTATTTTATATAGCGTTTTTCCCGATGCTCAAAGACGCTTAGATACTTGGTGTCAGCACACAAAATATCGTGGTATATCGCTACATCGATTTATTTTACCCATGTCTAGTTAGGGTATAGTTGTTTATTTACTGTCTAATGGACAGCATGTTTCTGATTTGATATAGAAGGGCAGCTTGTTCTCTCATTGCCATAATCGATCTATGAATATATTATTAATCATCTCTACTTTGTTTTATGTGATATTGTCAAACGGGTCAATTGTGACAAATAGGGAGTCCACACGTGAAAGCAATTTAACAATATAATTTATTTAAACATAACAAACAATAATTGACAAACAATTAATATGTAAGAATCAGTGATGAATGCAATGTGTGGATGAGTGAGTGAGTAGTGTGGTGTAAGTAGGAATATTATAGTTGAATGGGTGGTAGATAACCTGTTCAGAGGAGATGGAGAAGCAGAGAGAGAAGGTTAAACGGGGACATATACAGGCAGCTCTCACTGCCCAGGTGAGTCTAATTGGGGCTGACGAAGCCACCCACTCTACCATGCTCCTGGAGAGGCAGTAGACTCACCAATAACCATGCAGAGTGGGGGCCGTCACAATATTGTATTACGTTTTCTTTTTGAACAAAATCAATGTCATTATTTAAGATGTGAGCTCAGCAAACAATGGTGCACCAGACTCGTTTTTTGACTGTCCTGTCTTTTCATAGGTCACAGCTTTTCAACGCAGGACAAGCCGACCTCCACAATCCTTGGTGGGGAGGTCGACACCTGCGTGGATGCTTTTGGTAGAGTTGCAGGGAGTCGATTTCTCGTTATCCATCCGGGGACTGTCCAGGGGGCCGACGGCCAAGTAGCGTTTGATCCCGGTGTCTCGCCACTGGCCCCGGCAGAGGACCGACCCCCCCATGACTCACCACGGAGATCCATCTCCAAAACCAGTAAGGCTATATCGATTTAAAGGACAACACCGGTTTGGTGATAAACCTACAGTACTTTAAATCTATTTCCTGGTTGCGTTAATGAAAATTAAAAGTAAGCTATGCTCAGGAAAGTCATATTTAGACAACTATGGTCCTTTTTAATGTCTTGTGCAGTGACTGTAGGCGAGTTATCAGAGAAACACCTTTGATTCTTTCTTGGTTTTGCCTACTCACCCATTCATTGATTCCTTCATCTACTCTTTTCACTTTATTTGACTTGTTGGGACAGACCTCATGTGTTTCTGGTCTTTCTCTTTGAAGACACAAATCCCATCGTTTTGCTACACAAAATGACCCCGAGCAGGAGCTTTGCTCTCATGAAGGAGAGGGAGAGAAGGAGGCAGCAGGAGGAGGAGGAGGAGGAGGTGTACAAAGTCAGCAGCAGCACAAAGGAGCTCTGGAACAGAGGTGAGCATGCTCTGCCAGATCTTCATGTAGTATTAACTAGGTGTGGGAATCACCAGAGGCCTCACGATACTTTTTTGATCTAATTTTTCTCCCCATTTCTATTTTTCTCCCATCCCAATTTTGTATTATCCAATTCTACCCTCCCCTGTCTCGAATGTTGTTAGACCATGCCTCCCACTGGTCGGCTGCAATGTGGACGAAGCCTTGCATCACGTGTCCCCTCCGGTACACGAGGAGGCAGCCGTCGCATCTTTTCACCTGTACAGCGTGATCTCTCAGCGGCGAGGAGTAACGCGTGGGAGGCTCACGCTGCCCCTGTTGCTTCCTGATTCTGCTGTACAGGCGCACCAACCGACCTGTAGGAGTCGCTGTCCACAACGTCCGTTCCCCACCCCCTATAAAATTTTTTTATTTATGAGGTTTTGTCCCGCCAGCAGCGATATGTAATTAGCATCGGGACACAATACTGTCGGACAAATAACAAGAATTAACTCATTTACAAGTTGTATTATGTTTAGCAAATAAGGGAACAGATGAATAACATTTCAATGCAGTCAAAAAAGCAACATTTCGATTTTTACATTTTCGGGTTTGGTCACGTCGAGTCACATATACGCCGCACCGCTATATAAGCCGCAGGGTCGAAAAATGGGGGGAAAAGGCACGGCTTATAGTCCAAAAATTACTAGGGATGTCCCGATCCGATCTCGGGATCGGGGCCGATCACATGATTTTCCGAAGATCGGGATCGGCAAAAGAAATCGAGATTTTTATTTTTTATTCAACAAACATGACCATTTTCACGTCTTAAACTCATACTGAGGCCTTAGTTTTGGTTTTAAATTGCATATCATCATTCATTTATTTATTGTCACACAGAGCAGAAGAATTTTGCCAAAACAAACCAATAGTATCCAGCTGCAGAACGGCAGACCAGCCACACTCTCAGACCCAAATGACATTTTTAATTTTTTTATCCCAATTTCTCACATTACATTCACCCTGAATATTGACGTTATCTAGGTGAGCGTTTTTTTTGTTGATCGGATCGGGAAATATCGGTATCGGTAGATACTCAAAATCACATGATCGGGATCGGATCGGGAGCAAAAAAAACGTGATCGGGACATCCCTAAAAATTACGGTAAATATATTGCGATATGCTGAGTATTGTGATATTAATATTGCGATATATTGCGATTTATTACCTTTTTTCAACTGCAAAGTAAAACTGTCAACATGTTTTATCTAATAAAATAAAGTTCAGTCTGTTCATCTCACTTCAATAATAATTTTTTTATTGCAGAACATGGTATTTTCTCAAGCAGACAGATGTAAACACTGTAGTCTTGTGTTGCATGTACCTGACAAACTGAACTGTTTGTATTAGTCATATTCCAACTTCACTGAATGCACACGTGTGTGTGTGTGGACTACTGTACTATTACAGGTATTGAAATGAACAATGCAACTTCGTTATACAAAAAAAAATGTAAATACAAAAAATCTTTTTTTTAATAAAATATCGATACTTGGTGTCCCTGTATCGATACAGTATCGCCACGCAAAGTATCGCGATACTACTACGTATCGATATTTTCCCCCACCCCTAGTATTAACATCATTAGGCCCACATACATCATGTTTATTCTGTTGTTCCACCGGACATGGTAGACTAGACTAATATAATTTTGTTTAAGCAAAGTGTTTGTGATTTCTTTTTATTTTCATTTATACAACATGTTACGTTGAGGAGTTTTAAATCTGGTGGCTGGTCTTTTCATAGGCCACAGCCGGCCACAAGACAACATGCCAACGTCCACAACTTTCGATTTGGATGACATGGACGAGGAGGATAACACCTGTGCGAGTGCTTGTGGTAGACTTCCAAAGAGCCCACTTCCCGTCAACCAATCGGAGATGATCCCAACCAGGCTGGAGAATGTTGACAGCCAATCAGATATTGAGCCCTGTGACGATGTTCCGCCTCCAATGGTAAAATTGCACCCGGTTCTGTTTGAAGACTCACTACTCCTCAAATCACCAAAAAAGTTCTCCTTCCCGAAGAAACGGGTGGCTGTATTCAAGAACATGACAGAACCCTTTGGATCCAAACACAAACAGGAGGCCCAGGTGAGGAGAATTTTTTTTCAACATATTATAAAGCTTGTCCTGGGTGAGAATTTGTACCGTTGAGGACCTTTTGTCTCGACTAGCTGTATTCTAGCTGCACACCCCCCAGAGGTTCAACCTTAGGTCTAAAGTCGTGCTCTGACCTACCTCACAATCTGGGAGAAAATCCAGAGGAGACCCAGTTGTTCTGTAGATAAGTGCCGGAGCAAATGCCATGGTAACCACTTCACACCGCTACAAGGGTCCTATCACATGTGAACATACCAGGTGATGGTTAGCTAAAGAACGTACCAGGTGATGGTTAGCTAAGGAACGTACCAGGTGATGGTTAGCTAAGGAACGTACGTTCATCTAAAGAACGTACCAGATGATGGGTATCTAAATAACGTACGTTCATCTAAAGAACGTACAGAATTATGTGTGGCTAAATAACGTACAGGATTATGTGTGGCTAAATAACGTTCAGGATGATGTGTGGCTAAATAACATACAGGATGATGTGTGGCTAGAGCGCCTGTGGAATGTGATCATGGTTAACTCTGTCCCTGGTCTGCATCTTAACCTGAGTTCAATAGTGTAAAGAACGTTAGACAACATTTAGGATTTTGTCGTGTAATATATGTTTCTAATGTTGTTTGGTAGGTGATGGGGATTCATCTTAAACAGTGGGTGCTGAGGTGCAACCATGGTGGCCTGTATGTGGAGGGAATGCGCAAGTAAGTAGTCTGGCTCACTAACACCATCCAGTAATGGCGTGTGTGTGCGTGCCTGCTTGCCTGCACGTGCAATAGCATGTATAGTTCTGGTTTGGTCACTAACGTTGTGATTTATTGATTGTCTTAATTTGTACTCCTTTACCCCAATCAAGGGACAACCTTGAGTGGTGGCACACTAGTATCATCGCGGAGAGAGTTTCAAGCTCTGTGGTGAAGACCCTCTCCGGCACCACCTACATCCTGAACGGCAAGATGAACATGGCAGTTTATTCCAGTAAGTAAATCCACAACACCTCACATTATGGGTAAATGTTTCACATTTAGAACTAAGTCTGCAACTTCTAAACTGATCAACATTTAAATGTATACTAAACATTTAGGAAAATCTTGATTAAATGCCGACATCACTGTGGCGTCGGCTACTCTGACCTGAAGTCTTGCTCTGTAGTACCACCAGGGAAACTACAAAGTTAGTGTTGAGAAGGTTTGTCGTGTTTAGAATAGCTTAACATTATCGAAGGGAGTTTTCCCCCAACTCTCCCAATAATGATGAAGTCGATCATACTATAAATCCTCTGCATCCTACTGGACAAACCCTAGCTTTCCATCCTCGTTGTTCAGTTTCTGCTGCCAAATTTGCATATCTAAGCTTTTCCCTCCACTGAATAGTCCCAGGGCACTGTCAATTCTATTAAATAAACTGCTGACAGTGACTTGTGGACCATAACAGTAGGTCAGGCCTCACGTTGGTAGTGGTACTAATCTCTTGTTGGGCTATCTTAAAGGGGACATGTCTTGCTATTCCTTTCACTATTTGGGCAACTTTACACAATTCCTGTGTGTCTATGGAACACATCTTTAATTTTTTTTTTTTTTTTTTTTAATCAAGTATTCTAAAGCAGCATTTTTCCACCTCAATATTTCAAGCTGTTTTGGGCTGGGCTCCGCCCATAAGCACTTTGAGTGACAGTCACCCACAGTCTGCGACTGGCAGAGAGATAGAGGAGGGGTGTAACTGAGGGGTACAATTCCCTGACTGTATTAATAAGTATGGTATCATTAAACCACTACTGAGTTATGTACATTACTACTGGCCATACAGTACACAGGTATATGAGATGAACACTCACAATAACACGGCTTCACAAGAAATACTGTTTAGAAGAATATTTATTAGCAGCACGAAGATTATCTTACATTACTTATCAAGATTGAGAGTTGCGCTTGTAAGGCGAAGAATGTGCATGAATAGGTCAAGAGCGTAAGTCCATGAGCATATTACGCAGGAGATAATTAATACCACCTGTATCATAAGAATTATATATGGTACACTAGTAGATTAGCTGGAGATACTAAAGGGGTCCCTCCGGTTGTAGGCCAGCAGGGGGGAGGATTTGTCGGTCGCAGAAAGTCTGGGTCAACGAGGAATAAGGAGACTCCAGGTACAGGAGACAGTGCAATAATCCCTTGATCCGTAGACGAACAAGAGCTATTCTCCGGTATGCAGTGCCGCATGGAGGAAAGCTAGCCAGCCTCAGAGTACTAGAGGCGGGCTCGACGGTGCTCCTCACAGGGTAAATCCCACACAACAGTGGGTGTAGACGATTCTCCGCTCCAACAGCTACAGGACCAAAGCAAATATAATCCAGCCGAAAAGGGCTCTGTAGTCGTCGGGTAGGTTATCCAGTGTACATATCCACACTGTTACGAAGGATCAGATTAAACCGAATATATATATTTATTACTTGAGATATATTGTATAGTATTTGTATATCGTCTGATATCCCTTGTATATTCTTTGTACATATACACGGAATATCCCTTTACCTAGTACAGACCATAATATTTCGTTCTCCTATTGGACAGCGATCCCCTAGGCGCCACTGCCATACCCCCCAATGTCTAGTTCAAAGTCACCGCCAAAGACATGCCTGGACATGACCGGCTCTGCGCAAGAATACGAGACAGAAATAAGGCTGGTACTAGATTGTTCACCTAACGTATAAATACGGCGCAGGTGAATACAGCAGTATGTTAACCAATAAGTTGAAGCCTCACACCACGATACAACGTGCTGTGAAGTGGGCCCGTTTTGCCCCAAAATAGAGCCTTGAGACCGCGTGCGAATTGATAACTGAAGTGTCAGAGTTTAACGCTGTATCGTCGAGTTCGACCTATTCTATTATTTAAGTAATAGTCTATTATGTATAGTGTATCGTGCGGCTACCGTTCTACAGTGACCAGCATTACCAACGCTTCCTCGTACCGAGCTAGTGTGCTTATCCAGGCTGGGCGGCTTAACCTGGTGCCGTCATCCGAGGAGCCCTAGACGAGAACCGTGTGGATATGTACACTGGATAACCTACACCGGCGACTACAGAGCCCTTTTCGGCTGGATTATATTTGCTTTGGTCCTGTAGCTGATGGAGCGGAGAATCGTCTACACCCACAATTGTGTGGGATTTACCCTGTGAGGAGCAACGTCGAGCCCGCCTCTAGGACGCCTGAGGCTGGCTAGCTTTCTTCCATGCGGCACTGCATACCGGAGAATAGCTGTTGTTCGTCTGTGGATCAAGAGATTATTGCACTGTCTCCTGTACCTGGAGTCTCCTTATTCATCGTTGACCCAGACTTTCGTTACCGACAAATCCTCTCCCCTGCTGGCCTACAACCGGAGGGACCTTATTAGTATCTCCAGCTGCCCTACTAGTGTACCATATATATAATTCTTATGATACAGGTGGTATTAATTATCTCCTGCGTAATATGCTCATGGACTTAAGCTCTTGACCTATTCATGCACATTCTTCGCCTTACAAGCGCAATTCTCAATCTTGATAAGTAAAGTAATGTAAGATAATCTTCGTGCTGCTAATAAATATTCTTCTAAACAAGTATTTGTGTGAAGCCGTGTTATTGTGGATGTGTTCATCTCATATACCTGTGTACTGTATGGCCAGTAGTAATGTACATAAGTCAGTAGTGGTTTAATGATACCATACTTATTCAATACAGTCAGGGAATTGTACCCCTCAGTTACACACACGGTTCTCGTCTAGGGCTCCTCGGATGACGGCACCAGGTTAAGCCGCCCAGCCTGGATAAGCACACTAGCTCGGTACGATGAAACGTTGGTAATGCTGGTCACTGTAGAACGGTAGCCGCACGATACACTATACATAATAGACTATTACTTAATAATAGAATAGGTCGAACTCGACGATCCAGCGTTAAACTCTGACACTTCAGCTATCAATTCGCACGCGGTCTCAAGGTTCTATTTCGGGGCAAAACGGGCCCACTTCACAGCACGTTGTATCGTGGTGTGAGGCTTCAACTTATTGGGTAACATGCTGCTGTATCCACCTGCGACGTATTTATACGTAAGGTGAACAATCTAGTACCAGCCTTATTTCTGTCTCGTATTCTTGCGCAGAACCGGGCATGTCCAGACATGTCTTAGCGGTGACTTTGAACTAGACATTGAGGGTATGGCCGTGGCGCCTAGGGGATCGCTGTCCAATAGGAGAACGAATATTATGGTCTGTACTAGGTAAAGGGATATTCCGTGTATATGTACAAAGAATATACAAGGGATATCAGACGATATACAAATACTATACAATATATCTCAAGTAATAAATATATATATTCGGTTTAATCTGACCCTTTGTAACAAGGGGGATATTAATGAATTTTGCCGTGGGGGGCATAATCCCATGGGACAATGCATTGGTAACTTGTTTCAAATGACAATATATACCCCTGTGAATATTATTGCACGGATCGCGCGCAACGATATTTTGACAGTGATATGCGAGTGGAGAAGCTCCATCCCCGCGCGCGCTCACACATTTACACACACTCCCGCGACTCCAGCGGGGTTGTGTGTAAATGCTCGTGTCCCTCTCTATCTCTCTCTCCCTCTCGCTCGCTCGTTCTCTGCTGTCTCTGTCGCACCCGCGCACATCAACCCGTTTGAGGAAGTAATTCCACTCGCTCTGTTGTTGAGCGAATAGTTGATTGTGGGCGGTGACTACAATCAGTGCCTTACTCACGTCAGCAAAACAGTCAAATCAGAATGGCTTAGTTGAGTGAGGGAGGATCTCGTGAACTCGAGGCTAGACTGATGAGCCAAAATGAGAATTAGAGACACAGACCCCATTGATATAAACCCCCATTGCTAGGAAACAATGCTAAACACTGGAAAAGGCCATTTATAAGACGCCTCCTAAATCTACCTTAATCTCTCAATCATTAGCTCCCTTTAGCTGGCCTGACTCAAAACCTACCTCCTCTACATTTCTCCCCCTCATGGATAAATTGAATGGCTGCACACTCTACTCAATTACATGCTGAACATAATCTTTGACATATGGTTTAACAGGTTCTGAAATATAGTTATTCTTAATGAGATCATATGTTCTTCATTTTGGTTTATAGTATACCATACATCAACAGAATAATTTACAAAAAAAATAATATATATATACTATTATATAATAATATTATCAATACTTATATGACTAATATTCTTCCTTATTCACTTATTTACTCACTCTTTGTCCTTTGCAGAACTGCCAAAGTGGTTTTTAAAGAAGTTTCTTTTTGGCTTTCCTGAAAGATGGAAGCCGTTTTATGAGCAGTTTTTGACAGATTCAAAGGGGTAAGATATCTAATTTCAGTCCATGGCTATTGAAAGTGATGGCGATAAAGTCCATGATTTTGTTATTTCAGTATTTCTGGCTGCATATGTTTATATTATACTTGTCAAGTGTGTTTCATTAAGGAGATGGCTATTATTTGGACAAACGGAGCCATATCTACCAAATGACCTGTGTGTAGGGTTGGGTACCGTTCACATTTGAACCGATACCTGTACCAGTTCTTGGAATTCATAGGGCTGCAACTAATGACTATTTTGGTAGTCGACTAATCTGTCTTATTTTTTTTCGATTAGTCGACTAATCGAAAAACAATTATATAAAAAAATATATATATTATTATAATTCTTTTTTTCTTTTTTCCTTTTTTTTGCACTACCTATCTTTGTGAAAGTGGCTTCTCAGCTCTGGTCCAGCTGAAGACGGAGCAGAGGAACAGATTGGACATTGAGCATGACCTCAGGCTCAGAGTTGCTTTGAGACTCTTGTCAGGACCAAACAACATCCCCAGTTATCCCTTTAGTTCCCCCAAACTTACTGTCGGTCTGTTATGTTAAGCTAAGAAGTCTTCAGCTGGCTGGACCAGAGCTGAGAAGCCACTTTCACAAAGATGGGTAGTGCAAAAAAAAAAAAATAATAATATAATTTATTTATTTAACACTTTGATCGCCGGGGGTTAAATTCATAATTTACCATCCCTCGCCAGCTCTATTTGTCTATGGAGAAGTTCCCCTTCTTTGCAGGGCTATAACTTTTTAAATTCTATTGCTAAATTGCCATTATGGCCCATTCAATGTCCTATATGTATTGTTCAGGGTGTAGCAACGTTAAACTTTTTCATTCACATATTCATACTAAAATATGGTCTAAACGTATAAGTGTGTTTTTATCGTTTTCTGCAGCTTTCTCCAGAACTTGATTTATAGCTCCAAATGCATTATATTGATGATGAAATACAGTTTGATAGCAATCGGCGCGAGATAAAAAAAATTCAACTGGACGTGATTCTAGAAGTTTCTACGTATCATCTGATGATTACCGGATGGGCGGGGGATCGTTTATAATTCCGTGGGCAGCGTTAGATGATTCATCCAGAGTGGGTCATATGTTCATCATAGCAGTTTATATGGAACACGTTAGAATATAACGCTGAATCTTACCGTGGCTTCCTCACGCCGCTGGCAGATGAGCGTGGAACAGAATTTTTTCTATTATGGGATGGAGAAATGCCTGATCCATTTCCAGGTTGTATAATAGTATATACGTCCAAATCATGTTGTTTTTTCGAGTTATTTGCACCGATCGATGTTCACTGTATCAAGACGGAGTCTCTCTAACGATAGCGAGTGCCCGGACCACACATGGATGAGCACTTCCGGTTCAAAGGCTCATTTCCGGTTGGCGATCTGCCGATCGGCCACCAGATGGCGCTCTTGAACCGCTAGAGAGTTGAGTGGAGCTTTGCAGTGTGTCTCAGGCATGGGCGGAGTTTATGGGGGTGCAGGGGGTGCATTGCACCCCCTGGTGGCCGGGGGTGAAATTGCCTTTTTTTTTTCTTTTTTTTTTAATCAAGATTATTTTTATTTTAATAAAATTATAATAATTGTGAGAAACAAATCTGAATTCTATTATGTTTTGTTTTACAATACATTCATTTTATAGTAGTAATCATGTCACATTATAAGGCGAACCTTCTGTAGTGTGGCAGTGAAAGGGTTAACGGCAACGCGCGGCCAGCAGCAGCAGCAGCAGCGCGATACAAAGCCACTTATTCTGAGATGATAATTAATGTATCTGGATAACCAATGCACGAATTTTGTCGAGGCAGGTAGCGTTATTTCGGGAAAATTGATATCTATAGCCTGGTATATTTTTCGTCCACGAAAAATGGAGGCTGTAATAATTATTATTGCTCGAGAGTCTCTATAATAATAATTAGAGCCTAAGTCAGTTAAAAATGATCCCCCGTAGTGCTGTGTGTGAGTGTGTGTGTGTGCTGCTGTACTACCTAAATAAAATAAAAAATTAGGGGTTAGGGCATTGTAAAAACGCTAAAATAATAAAATAAAGGTCAAAAAAAATCGGGTATAGTTCGCCAAGCAGTCGCACCCCCTGGCGTCAAGTTCAAACTCCGCCTATGGTCTCAGGGCTCCGGA
Organism: Notolepis coatsorum; assembly: GCF_963971535.1. Taxonomy (NCBI): domain Eukaryota; kingdom Metazoa; phylum Chordata; class Actinopteri; order Aulopiformes; family Paralepididae; genus Notolepis; species Notolepis coatsorum. The sequence goes on from NC_140167.1 coordinate 40,250,567, forward strand.
GGGGAAATATGATTTCGATCACAGATTTTTGAAATATTGACATCAAAGACGAGTTACGGCGTCTTCGGCAGAATGAGCATGGCTAGGAATGACGTCTTAACTCGTCCCCGGCGATCATAGTGTTAAATGACTAATCGACGCAACTATTTCTCGTCGACGATTTTTCATAATCGACGTTGTCGTTTATGTCGACTAATCGTTGCAGCCCTAATCGGTACCCAACGGTACCCTTTTTTTGTTACTTAACTCTCTCTAACAATTTTATTTCAGTTGTACAAAAATAGATTCAAACTTCTCAATTTCAACATTGTTATTATTTATTTAGAACATGTTATTTATTGTTGTAAGTAACACACCACTCAAACTAAATGGCATGATCATGTATTATGTTTTTAAATGTTTAAATATCAACATTATCTGGCCATCCTCTAGAGGTAATATGATCAAACTCCTCTGACCTTGTCTGGTCTTTCCAAAGACTCATGAGACGGGACAGTAATATATATATTTGTGGAAAAGGCTCCCTCTTGTCTAGTATATTAGAATCTTATACTAAACATGTAAAGGTACCGAATACTACCGATTGATCTAGTACCGATGTAATTAGGTTGGTACCCTTAAAAGTACAGAGTTTGGTACCCAACCCTACCGGTGTGTCTTGTCAGAAATAAGTGCATTTTGCCTGTTTGTTTTATTCTTGACTGTTTCAAACTCAGCATGGAAGCAGACGGCCACAGGAAAGAGAGAGGGAGAAGTGGACAGCCGGTATCTGAGAAGCCTGCCACTAGCGTCTATTCCAAACAGCGTATCATGAGATGTAAGCACTAGGGATTACAACATGTTTCTTGTCTTTTTTTAACAAAATGTTAATCTTTTTTCCCCCTCCTTTTTTCCGATTTTTCTCCCATCCCACTGTTAGTCGTTATGCCAATTCCCAACCCCCTTCCTGGTTGCGCACCCCCCCCTACTGTTGGTCCGGGAGGCCGGAGACTATCGCATGCTTTCCTCCGACACATGTGCAGCCAGCCGGCAGCCAGCCTGGCAGCGCAGACTCTCACTGGGAGAGTGTAACGTGTGGAAGGTCACACTACCTCCCTCCAGATCCTTCCCTCGCTGTGCAGGCTGTTTACAACGACCAGGACCCACCCACCAGTTTTCCCACCCCTAACACTGCCAATTGTGTTAGTATGAGCGACCAGCCAAGCTGGTAGCAACGCCGAGAGCTGGGCTCGAACCCAGCGTCTCCTGCGTTGGTGGCGAGTGCCTTGCCCACTACACCACCTAGCCGCCCATGTTTCTTGGCCCTGTGTAGGATCTAGAAATACTCTTGTTTTATATCACCTACCCTGTTTCTAGGGGTGTGAATCACCAGTTTCATCACGATACGATATTGATTCTTTGGACAACGATACAATATTTGCCCATTCGATTCAGGTGCCTGCGATCGATATGAGACGATATTATATGCCCATTTAACACAATCCGTAACATTTAGATCAACTCAAAAAAGGCAACGGAAATATCATTTGACATTTTTATTTTTGAGCTCTTCCAGACATTTAAATGAAAAACAAGATTGTTTTTAATACAAATAGACCTTCTGTTCACTGTAAAGTGCAACGTTTTGATATATTGAGCTTTAAACTTTAAGTAATTTTTTTTGGAACTCACAATATGCAACCTAAAACCCTTTCCTCTCCCAAACCGTTCCTCCAATTGATGATCATGAATACATTTACTATGTATTGTATTTTTTATGTTTAAATATCAACATTATCTGTCCATCCTAAGTACATTTACTATAAATATACTATACTTCATCTGGTCTTTCCAAATGCACACGCACACACACATAGAAAGGGAGAATGCCTGCCCCCCTTTCCCAGTCCCCACTCTGCTGTCTCTCTGTCTATGGCTCTGAACAGGGTTAGCTAACGTAACGTTAATTTCTGTCTTTAATGCGGCATAAAGGAATGGCGAGGATTGCAAAGCATGTTGGATGCATTTGACCCTTTGTGGAATAAAACAGCAGGGACTTGTTTTGGGTCGTAAAATAGGCACACTAGCCTTGCTCTGTTTCAGACGCTACTGCTGTGTGCTGTTGATCCGAGCGGATACGACTCTCCACGGAGTCCACACTTTCAAAATAAGAGTATCGCAATATGAATCGTTCTTTTTACGTTTCATCGATCCTATTGGATCATTGATAATATATCGATCTGGATCGATGTATCGTCCCACCCCCCCTGGCTACATAATGTAAAGGACTCTTTGCTTTAACCTTATTACTGCATGTGGTCCATTATCATATCAAAAGAGGTGAAAATGCGTCTCAAGTGTATTTTGAGAGTTTGAGCATGTCTGGACAAGTTAGAATAGCTATCTTATACCTACATACATTATTCTTGTGTTTATTCCATTGTAAATTAGGGCAACCTCAATGATGATAATAATAATAATAATTCATTACATTTATATAGCTCTTTTCTAGACACTCAAAGCTGTATGTAGGGTGGAAATTGTTAGGTTTAAAACTGGATTCGTAGTTGAAGGAAAGACGATTGGTCAGCTGGAGACCGAGTAAGATGGACGAACAATTCTGCCAAACCAATTGAAAAAGATGAGCAGAGTTCTTTCTTGAAAAACGACGGTCTGATCAAATCAAATTGAGACTGAGTCAGGGTGAACAAGCAATTCTGCTAAAAGGTTTACTCGAGTCTGAATTCACACACGAAAAGCCACAGAACAGATCTGGACTTCATAGCATGGCTCTTCACGCAGGAAAGCCAGTTGCAAAATGAAGTCCAGAATACTCGTTTACACACATATTTATACATATTGGTCGGTCCCTCCCAGTACTGTGGTTTGATAATTGATGGTAGGGCGTAAATTAGCACACAGTACCTAATATGGGTATCAAGGTGCGGTTTATGTGTTACATCATGAAATGGGAGAGTACCATTGGTCGAGTTATCGTTGGGTGGTCCTGGGGAAGAAAGTGCTATATCATAAGATTCTGTCATGCTGTGAGATATGAAGAGCTGTCAGACCAGAGATGGGATAATAAGGTGGTTCAAAGAAAGGGAGCGCTTTATCATAGTTTCAGAGTTACTGTTTAGAGAGAGAGGCGAGGCGCAAAGATGTGGATTAAGCAAGTTGATTATTTATAGGTGTTTTAAAGTAAGAGCACTATATCACTGATGCTAGAAATGCTATTAGATGGGTCGCCGAGGCGTAGAGCAGGGAAAGCCATATTAGGCGTGGCGTAGATATGTTCTTTTATTTATCATACTGTGTTGTGTTTGTGTGAGGCAGAGAGAGAGAGAGAGAGGAGGTGCAAAGATGTAACGATTTAAGCGAATAGCTTATGTGTTATTACTGGAGTGTGTGTGTATGTGTAACTGTAAGGGAAGGTGAATTGCAGGCCGAGGGGTGAGTGGGCTAGGTCAAAGAAAGAAACTCCTTAATTGGGCTTAAATGTGAGAGAGAGAGAGAGTTGGGGGATCAGGAAAAATGGGGGAAAAGGATCTACCTGTGGTTATTGGGTTCAATTCCAATAATATGGCCTCCTTCACCACCACTGGTAGCACCCAACCTTGGGCTACGCAGGCTCAATGGCTGCCATACACTGGCACCAGGCACACATCACACTACACAATGCCTGAACGGCTCAGGAGACAGGGATTGATATCAGCCAATTAAAGGGAAGGGATGATTAGGTGGCCTTGATGTCAGAGACCTGATTGGGAATTTGACCAGGAACGTCGGGGAACCCCCTACTCTTTGCGATAGGCATCCTGGGTTCTTTAACGACCGAGATTCAGTCAGGACCTCGGTTTAGCGTCTCATCCAAAGCACGGCACTCAATGCTATACGGTGTCCCTATCACTGTAACAGGGGCATTGTTACTGACTAGTCCAGAGGACAGAGTGCCCCCTGCTGGACAACACCACTTTCCAACAGCCTTGACCGGTGATCTTCCAATCATGAGTCCGGAGCTCTACTCATGTAGCCACGCTGCCGGACAATCCTTCGAGATTGAAAATAAATAAATAATAAAGGTTTGAACTGAAGTTCTATGTCTCCCCCTTCTCTCCAGCTGCCTTGTGTCCTCCTGTCTCCAAACAGTCTCGGAGTGGCCGGGTGATCAGACCGCCTCTAGATTATTGGAGAGGAGGGAGGACCTTCGTTAATACTGACATGGAAGTAACCGTCTACAGCTGTTATGACACCACTGTCTGTGAACCAGTAAGTTTCCAGAAATAGTCTCCCTCTGTCGTGGAATTTCTGGAATATCAAGAGATTTTGAGCGTTGTATGTATTCCAGAAAGTTGAGTTATATTTTATTATCGTCTCGGGGAAATTTGTCCTCTGCATTTGACCCATCCCTACTATTGAAAAGTCTGGGAATTTAAGAAAATCTTGAAATATTAAGGAATTTGACTATTTCCTGTACAGGAATCTGTCAGAATGTGTTCACGTATGTAATTTTAGGCGGATTCTCAGAAAATAGGGCTCCGGGCTTAAGAGGTTAAGAAAAACGGGTTAAATGTCCACATTCATACCAATGTGTCTCAATGCACAGAGATGATTACATGTAGCATGCTCTGCCCTGTTTCCTTCCAGCCAACTACACCCACTCGCACGATAGCAGCCACCCCCATCCAGCCCCTGTCCCTCGGCCAGACTTGTATAACATTCATTGCACTACATGGTGCTTTTTATGTATTGTATGGCTGCTTTATCCACAGGAATAAAGGAAAAAATCTAAATTTAAGATCAAATCTTGTGAGAAGTCTGAGTTTGTTTGTTTGTTATTATCAATTCAGCTGATAATAACTGATCAGAGTTGATAACAGAATGATGTATCGCGATATGATCCCATGGAAAGACTATAAATTATCATTGAATTATCGCCCAGCCCTACATTATTGTGTCTGTCCACTTGTTGTTTTCGGCATGTTGATGTGTTAATTTATAAATACTTGACGCACGTGAATGTGATTTGATCATGGGTTATCTATATTTTGCAGCCGGGCGACACACCAGTCAGCAGGAAAGAGTCCAATAAGTCCCAGAAAACGGCGAGGGTATTCTCTCCTCGCAATGATGGTAAACATGCAGGGAAATACTGTAGTTGTACAGTAGGCTACTGTGTGAGGAACTCTACTGACGGTGTCCTCTGTATTTCCAGGACACAGGCAGAGTGAGGTGATCAGTAGCACTGATGAGTCGTCCGACTCTGTGCCAGTCAGGAAGGTCGCGAGAACAGGTCGATGTCGCAACAGAGGCAGGGCCAACCCCTACGAGTCGTCCTCCACTCAAGGAGCTACTGAGGAGCTACCGATTAGTCGCCCTGAAGATCAAGATTGGGTTTTGAGGTCCAGGAAGTCCAGCAACCCAAGGCCTCCAGTCACAGAGACTTCCCCGAATACAGACATCGTTACGAGCCAGCCATCTATGTCGAGCCAGTTGAGAAAAACCTATCCGAAGAGGTCACGGAATGACTCCTCCGATCGGACGAAGAAGGGAGGAAGGACCAGTAGCAGGACGAGTAGCAAGAGGGTTGTGTATACTGAGTCAGAGTCATCATGGGATCTGAAGAAGTCTGCAAATTCTTTGGACAACAGTTGCAAGGCATTCAGGAAGAGTGGCACTGGAAGGAAACGTAAAGCAGGCAAACCTATAAACTCACTGCCACCCAAGCCTACTCTAAAGCCTACTACAAAGCCTACTACAAAGGTCACAGAAGTCACAGAGACTTCCCCGAATACAGACATCGTTACGAGCCAGCCATATATGTCGAGCCAGTTGAGAAAAACCTATCCGAAGAGGTCACGGAATGACTCCTCCGATCAGACGAAGAAGGGAGGAAGGACAAGTAGCAGGACGAGTAGCAAGAGGGTTGTGTATACTGAGTCAGAGTCAGAGTCATCATCCTCCGATCGGATGGAGAAGGGAAGAAGGACAAGTAGCAAGAGGGTTGTGTCTACTGAGTCAGAGTCATCATCCTCCGATCAGACGAAGAAGGGAGGAAGGACAAGTAGCAGGACGAGTAGCAAGAGGGTTGTGTCTACTGAGTCAGAGTCATCATCCTCCGATCAGACGAAGAAGGGAGGAAGGACAAGTAGCAGGACGAGTAGCAAGAGGGTTGTGTCTACTGAGTCAGAGTCATCATCCTCCGATCGGATGGAGAAGGGAAGAAGGACAAGTAGCAGGACGAGTAGCAAGAGGGTTGTGTCTACTGAGTCAGAGTCATCATGGGATCTGAAGAAGTCTGCAAATTCTTTGGACGACAGTTGCAAGGCATTCAGGAAGAGTGGCACTGGAAGGAAACGTAAAGCAGGCAAACCTATAAACTCACCGCCCAAGCCTACTCCCAAGCCTGCTCCAGAGCCCACTACAAAGCCTGCTCCAAAGCCTACTCCCAAGCCTGCTCCAAAGCCCACTACAAAGCCTACTCCCAAGCCTGCTCCAGAGCCCACTCCAAAGCCTGCTCCAAAGCCCACTACAAAGCCTACTCCCAAGCCTGCTCCAAAGCCCACTACAAAGCCTACTCCCAAGCCTGCTCCAAAGCCCACTACAAAGCCTACTCCCAAGCCTGCTCCAGAGCCTACTCCAAAGCCCACCCAGAGCAAAGCGAAGAGCAGCAAGGGAAACGGGAAGGTGAACCCAAAAACAGTGGTTCCACAGGACGAGGATGATGAGGAAGAGTGGACAGAGAGGGAACTTGCGCGGCTACAAGAGTAAGTTCCATAGAGCAAGAATTTATAGTGCAGAGTGAGCAATATTTAAACAATGGCTCACATTCCAATTTAAAGCTTTGTATTGATACATTTTTTTTTATCCACTTTTTCTCCCATCCCAATTTTCGTATCATCCAATTCAACCCTCCCCTGTCTTTGAACGCTGTTTCATGCCTCCCACAAGCCGGCTGCAATGTGGACTAAATCATACATAGCACGAGTCTCCTCCGATACTCGAGGTAACAGCAGTCACATCTTTCCACCTGCGTGGCTCGATCTTTCAGCGTCAGGGGTCTGGGCTTTGGAGGGGCCCCCGCCCCCGTCGCTTCCTGATTCTACTGCGCAGGCGCACCAACCGACCTGTAGGAGTCGCTGTCCACAACGCCCGATCCCCACCCATCAGTTTCCCTCCCCCTAATACTGCCAATGTGTATTAGTGCGGATGACCAGCTAAACTGAAAGCAATGTGGAGCGCTGGGCTCGAACAGGGAGGCGAACCTGTTCGAGCCTAGTCTCCAGTATTCGTGGTGAGCGCCTTGCCCACTGCACCACGTAGCCGCCCTTGTATTGATAATTTTATGAATTATTTATACAACGAAATGGGTCTTCCTGGCTGCCTGCACATAGCGCGAGGCGGTTGCTGTACAATGTACACTTTCTTAGCTCCCGCTAGCAAGAGAAGAACGGTGACAGTTTACAGCAGGGATGCTATCCTTATAACAATATAGCAGCTCCAAACTTAATTTGGTCTAAGAAGCTCTTAATAGATATAGAGTCTGAGCTTTTCAGAGTGCATTCAGACCAAGCTGCCAATGACTAAAAATTAACTGGTAAGACTGGTTAGCTATCACTAACGTAACACCGTAGCAGCCCAACAAACAACCTATGAGACTGCTAACACCAAGTTAGCAGCTGCTACTCATAAGGATAGCATCCCTGAGTTACATCTGTTATAATTCCAACCATTCATAAATGTCTCTGGCCTTATGTATTCTGTTCCAGCCAATCCCCTCCTGCAAGCATTTAGGTAATGTTCACTGTTGCGTAGCAGCTAATGTTCAGTTCACTGTTGCGTAGCTCTTTATAAGGCTGAGACGATATGCCATTTGGAAGATTCCATAAATCGGGACAATTATCGATAAATATGTATTTTCTTATGTACATAAAATAACAATTTAAAATACTTTTTTCTTAAAAAAGAAAAAAGCGTATTTAACGTTAGTTTGTGTGTGTCACGTGCACTCACTGTAGTTTTTGCGATGCTGTAGTTGGCCCACACACAAACTAACGTTAAATAATATATTTGTATCTTTTTTAAGAAATGTCTTTTAAATGTATTTATAAAAATAAATAAAAAAATACACATGCAAAGAAAACACGCAGTTATTGATAATTATCGATAAATCGATAAGTGGTCTCAGCCATAGCTCATTAGCCAGTTAACTTGTTGCAATAGCTCCATGATGAGCCATGTTACGCCCATCAGTATCTTGCTATCAGTCATGATACTGTTCTAAATGTACTATTATAATATTAATAACTGGACTTTGGAGATGTCTTTATTCGGCATGCAGTGACACGCATGCGGCACACACACAGGAACACACACAGGAACACACACGCATGCAATTAGTTTAAGGTCGCCGATGCGATTGAGTCTCTGCACTTGACCCATCCCGTCGTCCTTCCCCCCAAGGGCAGCCGGGAGCAGATAGGGGCTGCGACGTGGGGCCGCCCCCCGGGGACCAATCCAAGTGCTCCTGTCCGTCTTCGTCAGGGAAGCGACAGCGATCTGTTGTGCATGTTTTTCCATTGGGTTTCTCTTATTGGGGGGAGGGGGGGAACCTTGCGAGCACGGGGAGAACATGCAAACTCCACACAAAGGCCCGGGAGATACCGTACCTGGCAACGCAGAAACCTGGTCCCCGAGCGGGAATCGAACCCTGGACCTTCTAGCTGTGAGGCGGCAGTGTTAACCACTACACCATTGTGCCATACTATATGTTACGCCACCTCTCCGGCACCCACGTCAGATTGCAGCAGCAGATATCACAACTTGTTTTGGTGTTGCTGGTAGAGTGGCCGCTTGCTAGTATGGCTTTTTGTTTTGGTTTAGCAGGTGATTATTATGTACTGCTAGCAGTTTGTTAACTCTACCATAACAAACTCGTTGGCTAGCTTTTCCGCCAGACGCGGAGTGATACTGAATTGTGCAAAGGAATTGGACGTCATAGCCGTGGTATATCATCCGTCTGTGCATCGTATCGTAGGATTATTGTATTGTTTGTGACGCACAATTTTGTTGTCTATAATGATGATAAAGCAATTATTAGCCCAAGTCCGATTTTTCACCAAATAATTATGTGAGACTGTTGGATGCAAATTAGTTTCAGTTTGATGATTCTGTATCACAGTTCACATTACCATGCATTCAAATATGACGTACATCAATTTGTCCATCTAGTGTGATCTTTCACATATGGCGATCTATAGTGGAAAAAAGCCTTTAGACTAGAGTAATGTATGCTTTCTAACAATGGTTGTGTAATGTGTGTACGTGTGTTAACTTGTCTCTCTGTTCAGGGTGGTGACCTCCTGCCCTAAGCATATGGGTAGTTTCTGGATGAATGTGGCCGCCATGGTTGGAACACGCTCCGCTGGAGAATGCCAAAAACAGTACACATCCCATGAGACCTTCCTGCCACCTGTGAAGAAGGCCAAGAAGAAGGAGGCACCAAATAAGGAAGCAGGTATTGAAGCTCATTGTGCTTACATTACATTTAATTAAATGTAATGATGTAATCTAGAAAATGATTGAGCATTTAAGGAAAGTATCAGCAGGCAGGGCTGTCATCTTAAAGAGTTAAGTTTGGTCCATCTATATAACATCCAGTAGAAAGATTTACAGTGTGGTAATTGGGAAAGAGCTTTTTTGTGCAGTATTTCTTCAGTGTGGTCTCTCAGAATAATTGCCTATAATCTTTAGTTTTTTTTATACTTCATATCTTTTACTGTTTTGGGCAAGGCTACCTATCATACAGCAATATACGGACATTATTGCTATTATTGACGTCAATCATTTTCTATTTATTTATTTTTGCAAAGGAGAGAATAGTACAGATTTTGTACCGTGTCTGTTCCCAACCTACTTGTAGATTCTCCTAAGATAACTGCCAGAGCAGGAACCCTGAAGAGGAAGCAGCAGGTGCGGCAGTTGCTGGAGACCATCCCCAAGGACGCCCATGACGACATCTTCAGCAGCTCGCCCATGCAGGAAAAGTGCTTCCAGGTGTGTGTGTGTGCCTCGCTCTCACTCTCATGCCCTGCCCCCAAGCCATTTCTGCTTCGCCTTCAGTGTGTATGTGAGACATAAGTTGTTAAGTTCTTTGAGTGGTTGGAAGACCAGAAAAATGTATTAATGAAACTGGCCGAAATGAAAAATACAGATAGCGAGTGGGATACATAATAATACCTTAAAAAGGTGCATTTTCCTGATGTCACTTGCTTAAATGTTCATTTTGTATAATATCTATTCAGTTTGTGCACAAGAGCTCAATATGTTGTTGTAAATGCACTTCTGTTCATTCTCTCGTGCTTCAAATTAATGAATACAATGAGGCCTGTTTAAAAGGTGGGTAAGGAGGCATCATTTATGGATAATTGGCTTATTATAGATTTATTTTTTACGACTAATTTGAACTATTGGAGAATGAAGAACAACCCTCACTTTCACTGGTCTCACTGAAATCGATTATTTCCACAGAGTAGTTATGTCAAATTAATAAAAAAGAGTGATGCATTTGCAAGCTAATACTAGCTATTACGTTTAAATTAGTTGTTCACACACACTAGTTTGTAAGATTAGCAATTCTAGGCTAAACTGGTCCTGGACTTGGAGAACGAAGTGGAACGCACACTCATCTCTTGTCCACTTTTGCCCCAAATGATGATTTTGTGTAGAGTATCCCTCTAGTGGTTATATAATATATTATCGCATGGCTGACGACTTGCCCTTTTCTCCCTTCTCTATAGCTCCCTACAGAGTCTCCCAATGAAACGGAGCACTATTTTAGGAACTCGGCCCATGACCCTCTGACTCCTGGAGCGATGGGTTTCGCCCTAATCAAGACTCCCCAGAATCGCCATGTCACTCCTGGCATGATGGGCTCTGTTAACAGGTAAGCAATGTCCATTCTTACCTCTCAGCCTCTTGTGTCCCTTTTCATACTAGTCTTCAGCGACGGAATCAGTCAGTGTTTTCAGTATTATGGGCATTCATTTGTTGGTGGCGACGTCGGATAATCAAGTTTCTTTATTAGTTGTCATACAAAAATACAGAATACTTTTATATGAAATGCTTTTTTCTGTTTAGCTCCTGAGAGTGTGCTAGATAACAAAAATACAGAATACTTTTATATGAAATGTTTTTTTTCTGTTTAGCTCCTGAGAGTGTGCTAGATAAAAATAGATAAGTATAAAAAGAAAGTCAAAAGTACGTAAACAAGTGTAAACAAAAGTGTTCAATATACATATACAATGCGGAGTAGGAAAAAAAAGTAACGGAGTTACAATACAATATACAGTACAATGCAGAAATGGGATGAGGTACAACTTAGGGTAAGGTGCAATAATGTATGAGTTGTAGTGCAAATCTCTTTACCAATAAATATGAAGTGTCTAAAGTGGGTGCTACAGTGAGTTGTTTATTTAAAGTGAGTGTGTACGTGTGGATGTGTGTGCTCATGCTGTGAGTGTATTTGATGGTCTGTTACATAGTGTTATTGTCGTTGAGCATCCTGATGGCCTGGGGATAGAAGCTCCTTCTGAGTCTCTCTGTGCTTGCCATGAGACTCCGGTATCGCTTGCCTGACCGCAGCAGTTCAAAGAGGCAGTTGTTTGGGTGGCTAGAGTCTTTGATTATTCTCTTAGCCTTACCCCTGCAACGCTTGTTGTAAATGTCTTGGAGAGTGGGAAGCCCACCTCCAATTGTGCTTTCGGCTGAACGGGCCACTCTCTGTAGTCTGCTACGGTCTTCTGCAGTGCTATTCCCAAACCAGGAGGTGATATTGCCAGTCAGGATGCTCTCTATTGTGCATGAGTAGAAGTTCTTAAGACTTCCGGTTTAGCTGCAATATGTAGCGCACGCAATTGGTTACAGCTCCGCTCCCGTTATCGTTAATTTCGTTTAAAAACCTTATTTGGACAATACCAAAAGAGAGTAGACCACATCGTATGTATTGATAAGACCCTCTACTAACTATATCAAAAGACAACATGGATAAGGATAAGAGAAAGGGTGGAAGGAAACAAGACACAGCAATTCTAACGGCGCCGATTGAAACACGTTCAAGGAAAATGACAGGCGACGCTGTGGCAGATCCGTTGGTGACAAGCCCCGACGCGGGGAATATAGAGGAGAATACACAGGGACCAAGGACAACTGGCCCCGAGATGGAGACAATAGATGACAACATAACAGGAACATCAGAAAAAAGTACCGTGAAGGAAAAAGCAGGCGATTTTGAGAAGATAATAGCAAAAACATCCATCGGATCCCTCACTGCTCCAATAACATCAACTGACACAAGCAGTTCAATTACACAACCCGACTTCAACTCTCTGACTATCCTGATAAAAGAACAGATGGTCGCTTTCAAAGCACACGTAAAAGAACAGATGGTCGCTTCCAAAGCACACGTTGAACACATCGATACTAAATTCGAAGAGGTTATGAGAGCGGTCGCTTTACAGTCCATGCGAATCACGACAGTGGAGATTTCGGTGACAGAAAACACAAAAGCAGTCAAAGCGAACGAAGGTGGCTTGACAGAGATGGGAGAAGAGATGGAAAGAGCTAAAGAGGAATATCGGAGGGAAATAAAAGGGCTTAAAAACGAAGCGATGGAGAGGCAACTAGAAACCCAACGTTACCACAGGCGGAATAACATCCGCATTGTGGGGCTTGATGAAGCAGTGAACTGCGAAGACATCAACTTTCCAAAAGAGTTATCAACGATTTTGGATAACACCGATCCAAACAAAGTGCCAGAAGTGGAACAAGTTTACAGAATCGGTTCCCAGGGGCAAAGTATCAACGGGCCGAGAGTCATCATTGTCACTCTGCGGAAAACTACAACAAGGGATGACATCATCAAATATGCTCGCAACCAACGTGGGAAGCTGAAGTATGGTGATAAACCAATATTTATCTACGAAGATTTGAGCAAAGAGGCCATCATCCGACGTCTACCATACAAAGATGTGATGCAAAAGCTGTACAAAGCCGGCTACAAGCCAAGGCTAGCATATCCGGCGCTGTTATCATTCTTGGGCAATAACGGCCGCAGGTCAGGTCCATATACACCTTTTGAAGCTGAGGATTTCCTGAATCAAAATGTAGCAAATAACCCAAAGCATGACGAAATTGCCGGAAACAGTTAAGCCTCTCTCTAAATATATACCAGTGTTGGAATGACTTTATTGTGTTCATCAATGAGGTCATTCCACCAGTGTTGGAATGACATTGTTGTGTTCATCAAAGTAGCAAACTATATGCAAGTCGTCTATAACAAAGTGTACTGTGTATAATACGATTCATAATACATTATAATTTCAGTCTCTGGTCTCTGAGGGGACAAATAAATATCAATGCAAAAAGATCTATCTGGAATATTCTGGGTTTATCGCTCAAATGCCCTGGGTCTCTTAGATCATTCTGGAATGTAAAATAGTCTAGGCACTAGTATATTCTACAACCTTCTAGAATATAAGGCACCATGACAACGAAGCATACAACTCTAACAATAACATTCGGTGTGTATACACATAGCAGATAATAAATTAAATGAAGTGCAATCAGTCCTTAATAATACTTTAAAATTAACCACACATAAAAGTATGAGCACAGCAAGGTTATTCTAACAATTTAAGTAATCACTCCATTAAAGGCACATTGAAGCGCTAAAAGGCGCTGCTTTTCTATCTTATCTAATCAGTTAAATCGGTTCTAGTGGCTTCTCCACGTTGATAATTATTTATCTCTTATTCCTTATCTATATCTTTCCATTGATTTTTATTTTATTTAATTTTTTTCTTCTCATTACTCTATATTTTTTAAATATATTTTAACTTACATTGTTCTTTTCCAATGTTCTTCACATTAAGGGTCAATATTACTCTATATTTTTTAAATATATTTTAACTTGCATTATTCTTTTCCAATGTTCTTCACATTAAGGTGTCAATATTGCTCTACAATCTTTTCCTTTTTTTCCCCCACACGTTAGTGGAGGGTTCAAAGGAATATGTCGATAAAGGTTTATTCTCTTTTTTTATTTTATTTTTTATTTTTATCTTTGTTATTTATCACAATACTTCATTACAGTAAGGGAAGGTGCAAGACCAAAAGCGACATTCTATTGCAATAGAATGGAAATGTTAGATCCTATGGCAATTAGCATAGGAAAATTAGGATTACAATGCTCAGTTTGGGCAATCCGGTGGACCATGGGAGAAGGTCAATCGCGGAGGATGTGTTCTTGGAACACAGGCATGTTCGACTTTCTGGGTGAGGGGAAAATAGGGGATTTTTATTTGTATATATATATGTTTTTAAGCTCAGCTCTCAACGGGACCTCATTAATTGGATGTGCATCTATTGTAGCTTCATACTCCAGAAACATTACCAAAAACTACACGAAAACATGCATAGACTATGGCTAGTTTGAATATAATGGTATGGAACACCGGTGGGATAAACAAACAACACAAGCGCAAAAGCGTGCTTACACTGATGAAAAAAGAACATGTGGACGTGGCACTATTAAGCGAAACGCACATTTTAGAGGGAGACATAAATACGTTAGCGGATAACATATACCATAATATTAGTCACTCTTCTTTTGCTACGAGAACTAGAGGGGTAGCCATAGTCGTCAGACGCAAATTAAATATCGAATTGAAAGGGGTATGGTCGGATGCTGAGGGGCGCATAACTATAGCTAGGATTATACACAATAACAGGAAAATTGCATTGGCAGCGGTATATGCCCCGAATTTGTACGAAGTGGGTTTCTTCACTTCACTAACAGGAGAAATGTTAAACCATCCCGAGTACTCATATATAATAGGTGCGGATTTTAATGCCATTTGGAACCCAAGGATGGACAAAACTTACCTTTCCTTCTCCAGCGAACAAAAGAATTCATCTAAAGCATTAAAAGATTGGTCGAAATCAACAGGAGTAACTGATTTATGGCGTTCACTTAACCCCATGACCCGCAAGTACTCCTGTCGTTCGGCGAGACACAACACACTATCCAGAATTGATTACGTCTTTGCATCCCCGAGAATATTTGATAAATATGAAGTGGAAATGACACCCAATGCGCTATCAGATCACTGCTACTTAATCCTGAAAGCAACATTTGGTACACTATCTACCCGGGCCCCAAGATGGCGTTTTAATTCGATGCTGCTTAACAACAAGGAATTCATTACACAAATTAAAGAAGCTCTCACAGTATTCCTACAAGATAATGCTAACTCGGTGCAAGATCCCAGAATATTATGGATGTCGGTAAAGAATATGATCAAGGATTTCTCGGATAGATTTACCTCCATATTGCGCAAAAATCAAAACACAAAACTGTCTGAAATGGAAACGCTTTACTCAACGCTTTTTAATTCTTTAAAATACAACAACTCTACTAGACTAGATAACCAAGTTAACATTCTAAAGACAGAGATCAAAGCAATGTACAGACAAAAATCGGAATTGCAAATACGCAGCACTAGACAACAGCAGTACTTCCAAGGTTCTAAACCTAGTCACCTATTAGCCATGCGACTAAGAATTAATGCAAAATTTGCAGATATAACTGCCATTAGGAAACAACAAGCTCTAGTAACAGAACCCAAAATAATAAACGATACATTCAAAGAATTCTACTCCGATTTATATAACTCAGAAACGACCTTTGATCAAGACAAATTAGACACATATCTTAATCAAATTACTCTCCCTAAACTTACGGATGAAGACGCTAAACAGTTAGAAGTACCGATCACATTAGAAGAACTCAAGAAGGCCATATCCGGAATGAAAAACGGCAAAGCTCCGGGAATTGACGGTATCCCATCAGAAATGTACATTTCTTGCTGGGACATATTTGGACCCTTATTACTAAATATGATCTTATACTCAGTCAAAGAGGGAAGCTTCATTGAACACCAAAATACCGCACTCATTTCAGTTCTTCACAAAAAAGACAAAGACCCCACTGAGTGCGGTAGTTACCGTCCTTTAAGCCTCCTCGGAACCGATGTCAAACTGTACTCTAAGATATTAGCCATCAGATTGCAAAAGCATATGACGTCTTTAGTTCATCCGGACCAAACAGGCTTCATAAAAGGTCGCCTGATCAATGATAACATAAGGCGAATACTGCACGTACTAGATACAGACAAAGAGGACATCACACCTAAGGCGATACTATCCCTGGATGCTATGAAAGCATTTGACAGGTTGGAATGGTCGTTTCTATGGGCAGTATTGGAAAGGATGGGGTTAGGAAAAGGTTTCATTGATATGATTAAAGTACTATACAAGGACCCATCGGCCAGGATTACAACAGGCACATTCATCTCCGATATCTTTCCGGTATCACGCTCAGCCAGACAAGGTTGCCCTCTTAGTCCCGGACTATTCGATCTATCATTAGAACCTTTAGCACAATTTATAAGACAATCCCAACACATAGAACCAATAGTAATCAAGGGCACACATCATAAAATTAGTTTATATGCGGACGACGTAATATTATTCATGCAAAACCCCAACACATTGCCGCTTATACTCAAGTTGATAGAGAACTTTGGTGATTTATCGGGATTTAAAATAAATTGGCCTAAGTCGGCTTTTCTTCCTCTTAACACCAGTGCAAAAAAAGAGACAACCCTCCCAGGTGCGATACCCATGGTCAAACATTTCAGATGCTTGGGTGTGGAAATATTTCCCACCATAAGACAAACGGTGAAGCACAATTACACAAAAATACAGAACAAAATCAAAGACGACCTGGACAGGTGGGCAAAACTTAAAAACTCAGTACAGGCAAGGGTATCAATAGTTAAGATGGATGTATTACCAAGAATCAATTTCTTCAGCTCAATGCTTCCGTTACCTCCTCCAGAGGGCTACTGGAAAAGATTACAAACCTCCACATACAAATTTATTTGGAATAACAAACCACCTCGCATAAAAAGATCCACCGCACAGAGAAATAAAGCAGACGGTGGCATGGCAGTCCCAGATTTTTTACAATATTTTAATGCCTTCACATTAAGACCATTGAAGAAGATATGGTTTGACCCCGAGGCTTTGGTATCTTGGAGAAAATTAGAAGAAAACATAGTAGCCCCACAGAGATTGAAAGACATAGCATACACTAAACTTTCAATCAAGCATTGTGAGCGAGAATTTGGCCCAATAATTACTCATGCAATCAGGACATGGCGGGAAACACAAAGGAAATTTCCTAACCCTCAAGTATGGCATAATCACACTCCCATATTCAATAACAATGCTCTATTAATGGGAAAACGACCTATAAGATTCCCTATATGGGAAGAGAGAGGCATACACTCATTAGGGGATATTTTTAATAACAAGGGCCTCTGTAGTTATGTCGAAATATGCATAAAGTTTAACCTCACCGAGTCCACATGGCTTTTTTACATACAGTTACGACTTTGTATGAGATCTCACGGTGTTCCATTACACATACCAATTGAACACCACAGATACCACAAATTTTTCTATGAAAGATACATTGGGAGGTTTTGTATCAGGTTTTTATTATCAATTACTAACGTCCTCGTATGAAACCCTTCAACTAGACAATGTCTGGAGGAGGGATATACCAGACCTGGAAAATGACTTTGATTGGCAAGGAGCCTGGGCAAATGTCCGACTTACATCAAGGAACCCGGATCATCAACAAATCAATCTGAACTATATTCACAGGACATACTTGACTCCTATAAGGCTGTGCAAAATGGGGCTTATACAAGACTCCAAATGCTCCCAATGTACAAATGGGGACGAAGGAACATTTATGCACATGTATTGGGACTGCCCACCAGTTAAGGCATTCTGGAAAGATGTGTCCAAACAATTATCAATACTCGTATTTTGGAATATACCTGTACACCCCGCGGTATTGCTATTGAATGATGTTTTTGAGTTTGCAGTGAATCCACAACTAAAAAGATTGGTTTTATCGGGTATCACAGTAGCTAAAAAACTGATCGCATCACGTTGGTTTCAACCGGAAAAAATGTGCCGGAAAGTGTGGTTTCTTACATATCTCGATGTGATATATCAGGAAATATCTACAGCAAGAATTCTGGGGCTCAATGAATCCAAAATGTCAATGTGGTTAGAAGTGGTGGAGAGAATTAAAGCTAGCCTATAATGGTGGTGTCTGGTTAGGAGTGAGGGATAATGGAGGTACTATCCAAGAGGGGGTCCGGGAGGGGGGGGTTTGAGCTGGAGCATATGTGTGTAGGGTTTTAGAAAATAGGTATTAGGGGTATATTATATACTAACATTTATATAATTGTAACTTCGCTGGATATACACTGTATACGGTTAAAATGTTATTATTGACTATTTTTGTTTTATCCTGTTTCTGTACTTGCATATATTTTAACCACCTTTACTGAAAGTTTCATTATACATTGTGTGTTGAGTACTGACTTTTAATAAGTTTTGTTTTGCAATAATAAAAAAAAAAAAAAAAAAAAAGGATCTTCTGACTCACTTTGAACTTCCTTAGGCGCCTAAGGAAGTAGAGGCGTTGCCGTGCCTTCTTGACTACACTGTCAATGTGTGTGGTCCATGTCAAGTCCTCGGATATGTGGACTCCAAGGTACTTAAAACTGTTCACTCTCTCGACCGGTGCCCCGTCGATGCTGAGGGGGCTGTAGTCCCTGACCCCCGACCTCCTAAAGTCCACAATCATCTCTTTTGTTTTGCTGACGTTCAGGGAGAGGCACTTTTCCTGACACCACCGCGCCAGAACCTCTACCGCTTCCAGGTAGGCCCTCATCGTTTGCAGAGATCAGGCCCACCACTACTGTGTCGTCAGCAAATTTGATGATTGTGTTGTTGTTCCGCTGTGCCACACAGTCGTGTGTGTACAGCGAGTAGAGGAGGGGACTCGGAACACAGCCCCTATGTTGAGGGTGATGGATGAGGAGGTGCAGTTGCCTGCTCTCACCACCTGGCGTCTACCCGTCAGGAAGTCCAAGACCTACTGGCAGAGGTCATAGTTCAAGCCCAGGTCCCTGAGCTTGGCTATGAGTTTGGAGGGGACTATGGTATTGAATGCTGAGCTGTAGTCAGCGTTTCCGTTAGCCGGTAATTACCGGTATTTGACCGGCAAAATCTGTTGAAGTCCGACATATTTAATCTCTCCGGTCTTAATGTCTGGTGAAAATAATTCCCTGAGTCTAAGCACAATTTGATTATTTGAATTGTATTAAAATAGGCTAAAATTAATTAGCCTATGCGATGAACGAAACAATCATTACATTTGTTTCATCGTTGCTTCTAATAATGACAACGACGTTGTCAGCGAGAGCTTAGTGCTGGGTGTGCAAACTTTTGTGAAGCTGCAGAGCCGGAGCAGCAGCAGCACAATGCAGTACTCCAGCAGTACTCCAATTCAGCCATTTTCAATTCAATGTTGGGTGGGGGGCGCTGCTGTGCGGTCCCCAGAAAAGAGCCAATAACAGCTGAATCTGCTGCTCTGCATCGACATACTCTCGCAAATAAGTCATTGGGAGGTGGAGAGAGAGAGAGTCGTCACGCAAACCCACGATAATGTTGCCGTCTCTCTGCCAAATTTCTCAGTTCTTCGCTTGATATAATTAATACAAATGTCCAATATAACGGAATTCGTTAGCTCATAAAAATGTGATTATAACAGACTGTTGTTTATTAATGTCGGGCGACTGCCCACAGACACCTATTTGATTTAAAGTCGGCAGCAGCACGAGTCTTTGGACTTATTTTATTTGGAATATAATGACTTTATACGCAAAAGTAGTCTAGTTTTAAGTAAAAATATTAAATCTACATGCCTTGATGATGTCATTCTTTTGTTTTGTTGTCATTCTTTTGCCTATCAATTGTTTTTAAGCTCAATAAACTCTGACCGGAATTTCTCTCATTTGACCGGTAGATTGAAATCTACCGGACACTGAGGCCGGCAACAATTTTTTCTAACGGAAACCCTGGCTGTAGTAGTGAATAGCATTCTCACATAGTTCCCCTGCCTCTTGCCACATGGGCTATGGCGTCCTCTGTGGACCTGTTGGGGCGATATGCAAATTTCAGGGGGTCCAGGTTGATGGGGAGGGAGGAACAGATGTAGCCCTTCACAAGGTGAGAGCTACAGGGCGGTAGTCGTTGAGGCAAGCGGGTGTGGATTTTTTGGGTGCAGGGATAATGGTGGACTTCTTCAGACAGGTGGGGATGACAGCCTGTTCTAAGGACAGGTTAAATATGTCGGTGAATACCGGGGCCAATTGGTCGACACAGACTTTTAGGACGCGGCCGGGGATACCGTCCGGTCCTGCTGCCTTCCTGATATTCACTTTCTTAAAGGTCCTCCTCACTTCATGTTCAGGCTATAAACTTGCCTCAGAATATGAGGTAACCTTGAAGAAATGTTGTTTATAGCTTTAATTTGAAGGTATTTTACTGTATATCCAAATCATTTGAACAGTGTAGGAATTACAACCGTTTCTACATGTGCACCCTCATTTTTAAGGGACCAAAAGTAATTGAACAAACTAACAATCATAAATCAAATTGTCACTTTTAATACTTGGTTGCAAATCCTTGGCAGTCGATGACAGCCTGAAGTCTGGAGCCCATAAACATCACCAGACACTGGGTTTTGTCCCTGGTGATGCTCTGCAACTGTCTTCAGTTCCTGCTTTTTCCCTTCAGTTTTGACTTTAGCAAGTGAAATGCATGCTCAATTCAATTTAGGTCAGGTGATTGACTTGGCCATTGCATAACATTCCACTTTTTTGCCTTAAAAAACGCTTTGGTTGCTTTCATAGAATGCTTTGTGTCATTGTCCATCTGCACTGTGAAGCGCCATCCAATGAGTTCTGAAGCATTTGGCTAAATATGAGCAGATAATATAGCAGACAATAACAAATTATGACCACTTAATAATTGTTTCATACAGGCTAACGCACTGAGAAGCACTAGAGAGGGGCATGAGAAATCGATTACTTGAGTACTTGCCGTTTCAACTGAACCCGTGATTTTTGAGGGAACACAATTGTTTTTTGTTACCACCAAAGGTGCTTTTGCCACTGAAACAGAAATCTCGCTCTGAAATCCTGCAAGGTGTGAGTTGTTGCAGGAAGACAACACTGGAAGCTGAGGAGCATGAGAGCGTAAGGAGGTTTATATGGATAGTATACTAACGTTACGGCGTAAAGTTATTTTTTTGCGTTGGAAATAATACAGCTAGCGTAGCGTTATTGAAAAGATTTTAAAACACCGATTTGTGCATTTAGAAATTGTGCCCACTTTGCGTTGCCTTCATAGACTATTGATACGGACACAAAAATACTTTCGGACATACAACATGCAGTCTAAGGTCAGGAGTCCAGTGCATGTCCTTGTTTAGGTTGTGCAGTGTGTGTGGGAGGTAGGGGTACCAGTGGCAGTGGGTACATTTGGAGTGCTGCTTTCTTTGATTTAGTCTCGACAGGAACCTAACAGTGTGGCTGATGTTCACTGTTTATATTTCTCATTCAGTTGGTGAACAATTTACTAAATTAATTGCCAGTTGAATGACAAGTATAAATACTTAACATTTATCAAACTTGACTAGAAATTTGGTTCTCCACTGTAAACATTCTAGCTACGTTGAGTCCGATTAGGAAGGTAATCCAGTCCCAAACATGTAAATAAATGGTTTGATTGGAAAATTGTATTAACAGATTGCAGAATGGGTACAGTACAGCTCAATACACACAATTGTTAAGGGGATGCAGACCAGAGAAAGACTTTCGTCTTGTTTACATCAGGGTCCCCCATTTTCAATTCATCATAACATATGACATACATGACATACAGATAGACAGTACTGCTACATCTATACATTTATGACATACCAGATTTACAAATACAGTACTGTTTTTGATACAAGAAGAGTCTAAAAAAGAGAGTATATACGTTTGACAAAGAAACTGTACATTGTAGGAGGTTGGTAGGAGGGGGTGGGGTTGGGGCGGAAACTGTACATTGAGGGGGGGGGGGGGGGGGTTGGGTAGGCGGGGGGGTAACTGTACATTGGATTATCGACTAAACCTTACTTGGTCCCAAGAAGAGGATCTCGTGTATTATTGGGTTTAATAGGACATTTATTGTACATTGGAGGGGGTTGCGTTAGGACATTTACAGGGGCCAGTTTCTAATTGCAGTCTCTCGTAGGTGCTCTTTGAGAGTGGTTTTGAAAGTGGGTAGTGATTCACATTCCTTTACAGCTGTGGGTAGGGGTGTAGGGCGTTCCACATTGATGTGGCATAATTGCGAAACGTGTTTAGTCCCTTGTTTGAGCCGAATCTGGGTTTAACATGATTTGTGGAGCTCCCTCTGGTGTTGTGATCGTGGTATTCACTGACCTTTGGGAAGTATTTTGACATGTACATGGGTACCTTAGTCGTATAGTGTATCTTGTAGACCAGGCCCATTGCAAGTTGCTGTACTCTGTCGTCTACTCTAAGCCATCCTAGGTTGTCAAAGTGGGCAGGGGTGAGGTGCGTTCTAGGAGTAAGGTCAAGCAGTAGTCTGTTTGTTTTGAGATGTTTGTAATTTTGTTTTTAGCGCCTTTGAGGTGCTTTGGTACCATGAGGTGCAAGCATAGTCGTAGTACCCTTGAATGAGTGCTCCTGCCAGAGTCTTCAGGATATTCTTGTTTACCAGAGAGGAGATCCGGTACAAGAATCGAGTTCGTTGGTTGACTTTTTTTATTACATTGGATGCCCTTTTGTCACAGGAAAGATTTGCCTCTAGGGTGGAACTTAGGTATGTAATTTCATCTTTCCTTGTGACAATATTGTCACCCACTGTAACTGAGAAGCCGTCGGTCTTGCTGAGTTTGTTATTTGAACCGAAGAGAATGGACTCTGTTTTACCCAGGTGTAATCATAGTTTGTTATAAGCGAGCCAGATGCAGATTTTGCCTAGTTCCGAGCTGAGGGTTTTTTCAACCTGTAACTTGTTCTTGTCAGAGACCAGCAGGGCTGAGTCGTCCGCAAACGGGAACAAGTTGCAGTCACAAGCTGACGACATGTCATTTGCATAAATTAGGAACAGTAGCGGTCCTAGTATGCTTCCTTGTGGAACACCACAGCTCACTGGAAGGGGGGGGGGGGGGGATAGGGTACCGTTTACCTCCACCATCTGTTCTCTCCCCTCCAGGTAGGATTGCATCCAGCTCACTGATTGACAAGCTAGTCAATCAGAATGGAGTGATTGACAGTGACTTTTGTAGGTCCAGCATGACCATGCCGCAGTATTTGCCCGCGTCCACCTCTTGTTTGATGTGGTCGTTTAAATAGAGAAGGCATGTGCCAGTGGAGTGGGATGTTCTGAAGCCAGATTGGAATTCGTAGATTAGATTTTTTTCCGCAAGGTACTTTTCGACCTGTTCGTATACTATTTTTTCCATGACTTTCGAGATGGAGGTAAGGATAGAAACAGGGCGGTAGTTGCCTGGGTCTAATTTGCTGCCCTTTTTGTGCAGGGGTGTTACTCTTGCAATTTTGAAGTATTTGGGTACGTGTCCCTGTTTTATGGAGAGGTTTATTATGTGTGTGGTGACTGGGGTGATGGCGGCTGCTGAGTCTGATGAATTTGGAGGGGATATTGTCATGGCCAGTGGCCTTGTTAGGTTGGAGGGCGCTCAGAGTACCTCAGCTGTTGTTACCATTTCTAGTTTGAAATCGTCTTTGCGGACCCCTAGGTTATTGTAGTAGGCTATGATGTGTTCTACCCCAAAATGCCCTGAGTGGGAGGGAGGGTAGTTTGTCTACCAGTGTTGTGGCTATGTTTGTGAAGATTTTTCTTTTTTTTTCTTTAACGAATGTTGTTTATTTTCCCTTTTTTTAACATGAAACAAGACAAACTGTACAGTAACAGTAATAATCAACGATAAATCACAGGACAATAACAGAAATAATAATAACAATAATGACAGTCCAGTAATTAAATCAGAATGAAAGTAGATTAAAAGACATAAAAATAATAAATACAATACATGGGCTCTTGCTCGCTCTCCCCCCCCCCCCCCCCCTCAGGACCCCCACTTGGACTATACATCCACTACTTCATTCAGCATTAGAAAATTCCAAATTTATATGCGTTTCTTTATCTTATCCACCACAGCTATCCATACTGCTATGCTGGCTTCATTAACACCTAAAATTCGTGCAGTGGATATCTCTAGATAAATCACATCAAGATAGGTGAGAACCCATGCCTTCCGGCACATTTTATCCGGTTGAATCCAGCGTGACGCTATCATCTTTTTGGCAGCCGTTAGACCCGCCAAAATGAGTCTCTTTACATGTACAGAGGTCGATAACTGAGACATCATTCAACAACAATACAGAAGGCAGTGTCGGTATGGTCAGAGACAAAGATTCTGATAATTGAGTGGTGACATTTTCCCAGAAAGTCTTGACAGGAGTGAAGAAATGTTTTTTTAAGTAATTTGCTACATCCAGCTTGTCTGTGATGAGCGTGTTGTCCGTCTTTTATGTTTATGTTTGAAAATCTGGTTTTGAGTTTTTTACTGCAGCCTAGTTGATTATTGAGTAATTTCCAAAGTTCACATTGTTTTCCTCAGTTTTGTCATTGATGAAATTCTTTTTTGCAGTTTTGATCATGGAGTTTACTTCATTTCTTCAAAGTCTGTTTCTTTCCAGTTTGAGTTCAGTCACGTGGGCTTGGAGTTCACTGATTGTGCTTTTGGTAAGCTTTGACTGACTTTTGCGAAACTCACAGCATTTTTTATCTCTGGTTTTCATAGTGGCCAATATTTCGGAGTGCATCCACGGCTCAGCGTGATTTTTTTTTTTTACCCTGGTGGTTCTTAGCCATGTCGTTTAGTATTGTTGAAAATTTGGTTTTGAAACCAAGCCATGTTTCAAAAAACCAGTGTACCATTGAGCTCATCTGACAGTCCAGGCTCTCCAGTTCAAGGTTAAAGGCCTCGCTAGTAGGTTTTGAGGTCAATGAGTTGTTGGCAGAAGGGTCAGTGAAACCAGCTCTGTTCTCCTCTTTAAGGAACGATGATGACCAGGTCACCTTCCAACTCCAGCAGAGGATGAAGAAAAGACAGGCAGCGGTCCACAAGCCTGTTTCCAATTTAAAGGTACTACAAAGGTTTGAAGGATCATTGCTCAGGTTGTTGCAACAGAGTACTGTAATTTAAAGAAACACTTTATTGTGCCTAGAATTATAAACTGTGTTGTAAAAATTTATTTGGTTTGAGAGTTAGTGAGTTAAAGATTTTGATGTCATTATGATGTACAGTATATTATTCCAGGAAGTGAAATGATGAACATGAAACATATCCAGGCTTTAGTGAGTGATTAGTCTGACTGAAAGGATGTTTCCTACCTTCCCCATTTTGTTTCCCTTCCGCTCTGTTGCCGTTTTCAAAATCCCCTCTCTATGCGCAACAATGACAAACACGTGAGTTAGCTAGCTACATGCTTATGATGGTAAATTTTGACAACGATTTGGATTGTGCACTAAGGTAAGCCTGCTTGGTTCATTCTGTGGATTGTTTTAAAGGCCAACCTTCACGTTGTATTTTTGTTCAATAAACAATGTGGACTAGGCCAACGGTGAGTTTCATGAAGAAGGGAAAAAAAGTATTGAAATTTACCCAGTTTTAGCGTTTTTATCAAACATTTTGTCTGCCCAACACAATCAGCACGCACGTGGATATTTTAATCAATGGTTCATAACGTGCGTGTGTAATCGAAATGATCGTCACAACAGGTGCAGGGCACCAGGGGGCTCACCAGGGGGCGCTGAGAGTCACACACAGCAAGTGGCAGGCACTGCAGGCAGAGAGCCTTGCTATCGGATATATGCTTGCTACTACTAGCCGAATGAAAATGTATCTGTTTCACCTAACACTATTGCTCCGTGATTATAGCCACCCATCTCTAAAGCCACAACCACGTTACCATATTTGTAATAATGTAAATCATTGTGTCGTTGTACACATATTGTGTTTATAACGTTAGTAGCTAACATAGCTTAGCTTGGTAGCTATTGTGCTAACAAAATATCCCGACATCCGGCTCGTTGGCCGCCATGAACGGCCGACCCAAAATGGTTCTCTCCTCTCTGTACACCCCGTCCCCACGGGTACCCTGCCGGGGGGGCCCATGGACGCGACAACGGCGACAATGGTGGCAGCCTGTAGGGTGCTCGAGCCCGTAAAGGCTAGTGGTACACGATAGCTATGAGCTAACAACGGCCGCCGCTGTTGTCGCGTCCACAAGCTCCTCCGCAGGACACCCGCGAGGACGGGGGCACACAAAGAGGAGAGAACCACATAGGCTAACGTCAGTGTAGTGGTCCCGACTGTAGCAGGGACGGCGGAGCTATATAGGCTAACTGTGATGCACCGAGTGGGCCACCATTGATCTAGTACTATGACCCGGACGGGCAAGGCATTTCCTGAAGTGACGTCACGGCCGTGCTAGCGTCTGATAAGCTTTTAGATTCGGCTCATTAATATGCACCTGTAGTGACGTCGGCGTTTGATAAGCTTTTTTGATTCGCGCGTGCATGTTATTCGTGCGTGGACCTTTTTAACTCTTTCAGAGTGGCATTTCCGGTGTCAAATGGAAAAAAATAAATAATGAAATTATATACCAATGATGTAAACTACCCATAATTGATCAGTAGGGTTTAACCTGGAGGTTGGGCTTTAACAACAGCTGTATCCCCCTATGCCGGGTCTTTTTCTAACGGTAGCCTTGATGGTAGCCTACCAATGAACACATTTAAAATAAGAGAAAGTTGGCAAATGCCATAAAACGGGCACAGTTCATAATCACAGGGCCGTTGTTGTGCATAGAGAATCCCATGGCCCATAAACCAGCCCTGAAAAGGAACGGTTAACCACTCACTAGTCTTGCATAGCCAGACCTCTCTCCACACTATGTTAGCGCTGTGCCAGCGCAGGAGAAAGGACTGGCAGAAGTTATTATCATTCAGCACCAGTTGGGAAAAAACTCTGTGGTTTGTATTTCTTAAACCAATCACTTAAAATGTGCCAAGCTCACCAAGGCTCTAGCAAAATAGTGCTGGGGGAAAACATGCAAGGTTGTCCCTTTTAGATAAACCATTTTCTAAACATATTATTTGAATACCTTTAAAGCCCAACCTCCAGGTTAAACCCTACTGATCAATTATGGGTAGTTTACATCATTGGTATATAATTTCATTTTTTTTTTTTTTCATTTGACCCTGGCCTGCACCCAGTAAGAAACTAAGTTTGAGCTGTGCTCACACCCTCTTTAATAGGGATAAGCAGTCTGTTTTATTTATTTTGTTAATTGGAAGTCCATAAAGAATTTGCATCAGTTATAATGTGGAAAACACTGCTGTCCATTTGCACTTTATTTAAGTTGAGCAATCATCTTTGCAAAGATAAGCATTCAGTAGACTGTAGCCTAATTTGATATGCCATTTAAAAATATGAATATCTATGTAATGTTTAATCTGCTTACTAACTTGTTTTAATATGTAATTAAGTACATTTTCAAAAGGTATTATCCTACATCTAGCATTGGTGCGTGAGCCTGTGCAGTCGAGGTCCAACATTTCAAACTAGACATTTTAGATCAAATATGACTCACGATCCAGCAATAGCTGGCAATCTTCTTGTAAAAAAACACATTTTATGGTTAACTTTATGTAGAAAAGAAAAGATTTATCCATGAGCCGCCATCTTGTACACGTTCATTTTTATCAAGCCATCTTCACATATGCACATTATTAAGTGTGGCGATTGTGGCTGCAATTTGAATGGCTTGTTTCAAGAGCGAGGGTTTTTGTCACAGCTGAACTGCAGAAAAGGCACAATGCACATAATTTAAAGGTGACATGCATTATAAATGGCTTTTTTCAGTGTCTACCATTGTATTATAGTAATATTAGTTAGTATCAATGCGTCTGTGTCTCTAAATACCATATTGGCGGATTGCTCTCATTCATGTCCGACCATTTCCTGCTCCAGTTAATTAGGTCATTCTGATTTGACTCGCATTGTGACGTAACGAGGCGAGGATGGAGCGGATAGTGATCCGATTGGCTCTGTGGTTGGAGCCAATGCCCGCCCACAACCTAGGCAGCCCACACAGCGATAGCAGAGTGAGTGAAAATCTTCACCTCCTCAAACAGCGAGGCAGATAGTGTAACCCGACACCTCGACTGCACTTTGCGAGGGAGAGAGATAGAGAGCAGCGTTTGTTTACACAGGCACGGACGCAGCGCTTGTTTACACAGTGCTCCGTGCCTCAGTCTCTCTCTACCTCTCTCTGTCTGCCAGTCGCAGACTGTGTGGATGACTGTCACTCAAAGTGCTTATGGGCGGAGCCAGGCCAACACAGCCTGAAATCCAGATGCTGGGAAATTAGGCTTTTGAGTACTTGATTAGAAATATAAAACAATAAAAAAATTTTGAATAAAACCTTACAGAGGTGTTCCATAGACTCACAGGAATTGTGTAAAGTTGCCCAAATAGTGCTAGGAATAGCAATGCATGTCCCCTTTAAAATGTTCTCAGTGTTGGGACAACCCCTCGTTCTGTGAAAACGATGCAACTTGCAGGGTAAGGCAATTTTCACAATGGGTCCCCTTTAAAACTATGTTAAACTTAAAGCAAACAATGCAGATATTGGACGTTCACTTTGTATTAAAAAAAAACGTAATTGAGCAATGGGACTGCGTAACCCATCTGCATTGTCTCCCTGTCCCCTCAACTCCCTCACCCATCTGTCCCCAGTTGTTGTCCCTCTCTCTGCTGGCCATTAAACCCTATAAGCAATATTATGTTCTGTACTTGAATGAATGCCAAGTGCCCGTTTTCCCACTTACAGCCCAATGTCCAAGCGTTGTGCAGCTCTTATAGTTGCGAGCGAGATTATTACCAAGTTAATTGGTCTTGCAATTCTCTGGCTATGCAACAGCGGGTCGGCTTCAGCTTTTCTCCTCGTGGTGAGGTGGGTCAGACCCGGCTTAGTTTAATCCACCCTTTTCTCCAGCTTGACATCTTCACATAGAAATCAGAACTGGGTCTGCTCCAACTTTCCCATTTTGATCCTCTGTATAAAGATGGCTCTAGTTATATCAATGTTGTGCTTTCAGAACAGTCATGTTTGTAGGTTAAGTATGTAACAAGACAGTTTACCATCCATTTCACCTCTGTAATCGGCTTATCAACCAGAAAATGCGCACATGAAATGCGTATTATAAGCTGAAAAATCTTGTGATCTATGCACAAAAGCATAATTTTTTCCGGCAAATCTCTTAGTTACAACAAGATTATGTAAGCTAAGCAGGTGAAGTATTTAGAATGTTGGCCAAACGTGGTGGCTGGTCTGGGTAATGTTTGTTTGTAGGTTAAGTACCATATCTAACGAGACATTTAACATCTATTTCACCTTTTATCAACCAGGAAATGCTCATGTGACATGTTCTCTAGTCTAGACTATACAGATCTATACAGTGATGTAATGATGTGGCTCTCTGGCCCTTGGAAAAGCCCCTTGAACCAACTGCAAACTGGCACTAGCACCATTCCAGAACTAGAACTAGGTTCACGTTGGTGGAAGGCGGTAAGAGGGGCCTTGATGGTTTTTCATAATTTCACTGAGCTGTATCTATCATTAAAAAAAATGTATTGCAAAATGGATAAAGCCATGTTTATTACTTCTCTTTCAGAACTTCTCACCCACGCCGTCTGTTAAACGAATGATGAGAAGATGTGGCAACATGGGTAGGTTTCACGAAGGACACACTGATTATTAATGTAAGCCGGAGCTCTGGAATTGGAACCATGTGTCTTACACAAGTAGGTCTTGTCTAAAGCCCTATTTGCAATGGAAATTTCCATTGACCTTTTGTAATTGCCAATGTGGTCGATTCTTTAACTCATTGACCGCCGGGGATTAGCCTCATCCTGTAGTAGCTACCGCCACCGCTGTAAACGATGGGAGTCGCTCACCTTATAATATAATATTGTTAGACTAGAAGTATTTACTTGTCATGCAGTTTTAACACACACGCGAGATGGGCGACCCACAAGAACACACACACATGCACTGAGTCGCCGATGAAATGTGTCTCTGCACTTTTCCCATCCCGTTGTCCTTCCCCCCCATGGGCAGCCGGGAGCAGATAGGGCGTCAACGTGAGCCGGGGACCAATCCAAGTGCTCCTGTCCGTCTTCGTCAAGGACGCCACAGCGTTAGCGATCTGTTGTGCATGTTTTTCCATTGGGTTTATCTTATCGGGGGGGAAACCCTTGCGAGCACGGGGAGAACATGCAAACTCCACACAGAAAGGCCTGGGTGATACCCCACCTGAGTACCTGGTCCCCAAGCGGGAATCGAACCCTGGACCTTCTTGCTGTGAGGCGACAGTGTTAACCACTACACCACTGTGCCGCTGTTTGCAGGGCTATAACTATTTAAATATTAAATGGGCGGCTGATTGGCGCAGTGGGCAAGGCGCTCGCCACTAACGCAGGAGAAGCTGGGTTCGAGCCCAGCTCTCGGCGTTGCTACCGGCTGGCCGGTCGTTCATACTAACACAATTGGCAAGTGTTAGAGGGTGGGAAAGCCGGTGGGTGAGGATTGGACGTTGTGGACAGCGACTCCTACAGGTCGGTTTGGTGACGCCGGTGCGGCGGAAGTAGCGGGGGCAGCGTGAGCCTCCCACGCGTTACTCCTCACCACAGAGTTTGAGCTGCTGCGGTGAAAAGATGCGACAGGCTGCCTCCTCGTGTACCGGAGGGGACACGTGATGCAAGGCTTCTGTCCTCACTACAGCCGACCAGTGGGAGGCATAGTCTAGCAACGTTCAAGACAGGGGAGGGAAGAATTGGATACTACGAAATTGGGATGGGAAAAAAATTGAAAAATGGGGAGAAAAAAGTGGATAAAAAAATAACTTATTTAAATATTATAGCTATGGATGCAATACTATGGCCCATTTGACATCGAGTATCTATCGTTCAAGATGTGAAAAAGGAATATTTTTCCCATCCTTACATTCCCGTTTTATACCGTGGTGAATATAAGTATGGTTTTAGAGCGGTTTAGGGTCATTCCTAGCAGGCTAGGAGCCTGCGACGTATATTATACTTAAGCCATTGGCATTTCGTCCCTATACACGCTACAATAAAAAATACAAATGCATATGATCGGTATATTATGTTCCATCATGCATGCATGAAAGGGGGGGGGGGGTAGTTTCTGATTAATTGATTGTCAATAACGGCATTCGTTAGTACAACAGCATACGCTGATCAGGGCGATGGCTATGAAAACAAGGCACAATCAAGCTGAAATTGACGTTAAATTGCTCTTACCTGTGGCCGATGAGATTCCAAAAAGAATATTCCAATTATTTGATTGCCATCTGCTAGATCGTATGTCCATTTGGGCCATGACATAACCCCCCACAGCATAATGAATCGGGTGTCCCGAAAACTATTCAATGCGATCGGGTGATGCTCTTGATCCAAGTTACTAGAAATGTCCGCCCGGAGGAATTTCAATGACTCGCAGAGATACAGAGTTTCAAAGGAAGTGCAACATCGGCCGCATACCACCAGGTGGCGGTATTGGACCTTTGTCATCTCAGACACATTGCCTATGGTACCACAGCCTTCCTGGATGATTTATGAATGGAAATAGCGAATAAAAGATAACAATCAAATAACGAGTATACTCGTTGTTGTTATTCGATTGGCGGCCAATAACGAGTATACTCGTCGTTGGCGGGAAATAAATAAAATAAAATATATATATTATACCGTGTCAATGTGCCATATCAGGAATTTGTCATTTATGATTTTGATGAGGTCCCTGGTTAATGCTAATCCCTGTAATTTTTTTTACTGTTAGATTTATTTGACATACAGTATCAGCCACCAGAAATGTTGTTGTGCATTGTAATGGTTAAATTTGGGGGGTATGTCAGGTTCGATCTCGGGACACCTTGGTTAAGAAAACAAACGAACTAATGTATCATGCAAATTTGCCTCTTGAAAACAGAGGTTTTGGGAGGGCTAATTCTTAATTCCATGAGGTCACCACGTAATGCTAGTCCTGTGCAAAACCAAACTCAAGACAGGAAAAATCTCTTGTGTAAAGTTCATGTTTCCCTGAGGCCAGGTTGAATTTCTGTATGTGGTCCTTGATCTGGCTCTTTTACACTTGGTCTTTTAACCTGATCCACTTTTTTCCCACTAGAAAATGATGCGATGGTCATACGGAAGATGTTCTCCGATGACTCATTGGTTGGAGAAAGTGAAGAAGAGGAGGATTATTACTTCACGGATGAGGACTGATTATGTTATTAATTCCCTGTCCAATGGGAGCAACTGTTAGGATTGGAGGATCAAGAAAAGAGGGCTGTTTTGAGTGGTCATTTCACCACTGTTAACTTTTTAGTTTCTCCTTTTAGTTTGTAATAAAGTAAGTAAGTAAGTATTTATAAAGCACCTTTCATACATGTCATGTAGCTCAAAGTGCTGTACACAATTATAGGCATATATAACGATAAAAGCAATAAAGTCATAGTGATCAGTTAAGATCAAAAACACGCCTTCAGCTCAGAAGCTGAGGTGTGTCAAAAACTTTTGAAAAACTGGAGGCGTGTCTCCTATTGTACCCATTCCTTCATCTAAAAAGTTTGAAAGTTTGGGAGGTCCGCAAAAACACGCCTTCAGCTCAGAAGCTGAGGTGTGTCAAAAACGTTTGAAAAACTGGAGGCGTGTCTCCTATTGTACCCATTCCTTCATCTAAAAAGTTTGAAAGTTTGGGAGGTCCGCAAAAACACGCCTTCAGCTCAGAAGCTGAGGCGTGTCAAAACTTTTGAAAAACTGGAGGCGTGTCTCCTATGTACCCGTTCCTTCATCTAAAAAGTTGGGTCCACAAGGCTTATCCTAGCCTCATGGATCCATCAGGTTTTTCCAAGCCATAACTATTTGTAAGCTAGACTGTATAGGTACGTTTTTAATTTTCCTTTAAAAATGTGTATAGAGCTGGCGTTTCTGATGTGTGTTGGTAGTGTGTTCCATAGTTTTGGGGCATAGTTGGCAAATGCCATACTTCCTATCCTTTTTTGGTTTCTGGGCGTGTCTAGTAAACCTGTGGTGGATGACCGTAGCGTTCTTGAGGGCAGATAACTAACTAGGGAATTTGCTATGTATTTTGGGCCTTGCTCATTAAGAGCTTTATATGTTAGGAAAAGGACCTTAAAATCAATTCTATGAGTTATTGGAAGCCAGTGCAGAGTGGCCAGGACTGGAGTGATATGTTCTCTTCTCCTTGTATGAGTTAGTAATCGAGCTGCAGAGTTTTGGATAAGCTGAAGCTTCCCAATGGTTGCTTTGGGAAGACCAGTGAACAGTGCATTACAATAGTCAAGCCGACTTGATACAAAAGCATGAATAAGTTTCTCTGCATCCTTTTTATTTACGAAAGGTCTTACTTTCGCTATGTTTCTTAGGTGGAAGAATGACGTTTTCATGGCCTTATTTATATGAGACTTAAAGGTCAGGTCTGAGTCCAAGATGACACCTAGGCTTGTAACCTCAGTCTTTACATAGGATGACAGACTCCCCAGGTTTTTACAAAGCACTTCCCTTTTCGCTTTTGGGCCGATCAATAGGATTTCGGTCTTGCTTTCGTTTAATTTTAGGAAGTTATTGTTCATCCACTTGTTTATTGCTAACAGACAATTTGTAATGGACTGTATGGCTGTAGTGTTATTTGGTTCTGCGGAGATATATAGTTGTGTATCATCAGCATAACTATGGAAGCATACATTGTGGTCTCGAATGATGTCCCCGAGGGGCAGCATATATAGTGAGAAGAGTAATGGACCAAGGCAGCTTCCTTGTGCGACTCCAAAATTGCTGTTATGTTCCTCGGATACATTGTCTCCAAGCTTAACATAGAACCTTCTCCCCTTAATGTATGTTATGAGCCAATTTAGTACATGATCGGAAAAGCCAACCAGTCTTTCTAGACGACTGATCAAGATATTATGGTCAATCGTATCGAACGCTGCACTAAGGTCCAATAGGACAAGAATTGAGACTTTGCCAGCATCGGTGTTTAGCCTGAGGTCGCTAACTATTTTGGTAAGGGCAGTTTCAGTGCTGTGATTTGTTCTGAAACCTGATTGTAGTTCATCCATGATGTTATTATCTTTGAGAAAGGAGTTTATTTGTACTGAGACTATCTTTTCTAATATCTTGCTGATAAATGGAAGGTTCGATATTGGCCTATAGCTTTTTAGTTCGTTTACATCTAAGTTTGTTTTCTTTAGTAGTGGTTTTACTACAGCTGTTTTAAATGCATCTGGAAAAGTGCCTGTTTGAAGAGACATATTTATGATTTCAAGGACATGATTTGAGACACTATCAAACACCCGCTTGAGAAATGCTGTTGGTATAGGATCGAGGCAGGAGGTGGCGGAATTACACTCAGAGACAATCTTACAGAGGTCAGGTAATGTAATACATGTGAATTCCCCCATAGTTATCTCAGGTGGGGTTTCACTCATAGCCAGATCCATATCAGCGGTAATGCTTGCTCTAATCAATGATATTTTTTCATTAAAGAAAACTGCGAACTCTTCACATTTTGTGGCTGATTGCTGCGGTATATGGGGGGGTGGTATGTTAATCAGTCGGTCTTGAAGCATTTTGTTTCATGTTTGATACTTTAATTTTTTTAGTAAATGAATTAAATGATTTTTAACTGATTGGTTTTCTGGATAGGGATGTGTTAAAATATAAATGATTCTAAGATCATAAAAGGTAGAAAGAATTTAAAAAATAATCATTTTTTCCAGTGTTTCATTGTATTTAATTTTTTTTATAAATCTATTCCATTTATTTTACAATCTTATCTTATCTTAAAATAAAATTGTTTTAGATTTGGTTTACTTCCACACTCCTACGCAGAGCTGCCTGTATGTGACATCCCGCTAAACTATTGACCGTGGAACGTCGTCCAACTCTGCATAGGAGAATCTGGTCTTTCTAGAAGTGTAGTTAAAATCTACCTACCGATTATTGTAAATTATTATTTTTTCCCAGCATTAAACGCACATCCAACAATAAAAAAAGGAAAACTGAAAAAATAATATGTACACTGCTCAAAGAAGTAAAGGGAACACATAATCATTACAATGTAACTCTAAGTCAAAAACACTTCTGGGATATCATCCTGTCCAGTTAGGAAGCAACACTGATTGTGAATCAATTTCACCTGCTGTTGTGCAAATGGACAGACAGGTGGAAATTGGAGGCAATTTGCAAGACAACCCCTATAAAGGAATGGTTCTGCAGGTGGTGGCCAGTGGCCACAGACCATTTCCCTGTCCTCATTCTTTCTGGCTGATTTTTGGTTACTTTTGCATTTAGCCAGTGCCCTCACCACTAGAGGTAGCATGAGGCAGTGTCTGCAACCCACAGAAGTTGCTCAGGTAGTGCAGCTCATCCAGGATGGCACATCAATGTGCGCTGTGGCAAGAAGGTTTGCTGTGTCTCCAGCACAGTGTCCAGTGCATGGAGGAGATACCAGGAGACGTGGAGCGGGCTATAGGACGACCGCTATCTGGTCCTTTGTGCAAGGAGGAACAGGGGGAGCACTGCCAGAGCCCTACAAAACGACCTCCAGCAGGCCACAATGTGCATGTTTCTGCTCAAACTGAGAAGCAGACTCAATGAGGGCCCAACGTTCACAAGTGGGGCCTGTGCTCACAGCCCAACACCGTGCAGCCCGATTGGCATTTGCCAGAGAACACCACCATTGGCAGATTCACCATTGGCACCCTGTGCTCTTCACAGATGAGAGCAGGTTCACACTGAGCACATGTGACAGAGTCTGGAGACGCTGTGGAGAATGTTCTGCTGCCTGCAACATCCTCCAGCATGACCGGTTTGGCGGTGGGTCAGTGATGGTCTGGGGAGGCATATCCTTGGAGGGCTGCACAGATCTCCATGTGCTAGACAGAGGTACTATGACTGCCATTGGGTACCGGGATGAGATCCTCAGACCATTATGCTGGTGCAGTGGGCCCTGGGTTCCTTCTCATGCATGACAATGCTCGGCCTCATGTGGCTGGAGTGCGTCAGCAGTTCCTGCATGACGAAGGCATTGATGCTATGGACTGGCCTGCCCGTTCCCAGACCTGAATCCAATCCAGCACCTCTGGGACATCATGTTTCGTTCCATCCACCGACGCCACGTCGCACCACAGACCAGGAGTTGACTGATGCCCTGATTCAGGTCTGGGAGGAGATCCCTCAGGAGAACATCCGTCGTCTCATCGGGAGCATGCCCAGACGTTGTATAGGGAGTGCATACAGGCATGTGGAGGCCACACACACTACTGAGTCTAATTTTTTATTGTCTTGAGGAATTTCCACAGAAGTTGGATCAGCCTGTGATCTGATTTTTCCACTTTTATTTAGAGTATGATTCTGAATCCAGACCTCCATGAGTTTGATTTACATTGATCATTCTAGTGTTATTTTGTTCCCAATGCATTCCACTATGTAATTAAAGATTTTCAACTGGAATATTTCATTCATTGAGATCTAGGATGTGTCGTTTAAGTGTTCCCTTAATTTTTTTGAGCATTTTATATATATAGCTACACATTATGAAGGTGAGGGGCACAACTTAACTTTGATAGTGTAATTAAAAAAAAAAGATTGTCATTAGCTAGCAGATGAAAGTTGTTGTGTAATCAAGCTGGTTGCACAAATAATAGCCCCCAGTGCAAACATTCAAATCCAGTGCTGTGGCCTACGTCTGGGATTTTGGAGTAATAATGAGAATAAAAAGTAGGCCTAAAGTCTTGACAGTGTTTTAAAGATTGTAAATTGGCTGATTAATACACTGCCTAAATTGATGTGTTAAGAGGTGTCAGAGAAGTCTTCATCTGTCATGTGTGGGATCTACATTAAATGATACATTTTTCAATTGGAAAAACTCAACCAAACAGCTTTTGGACTCAATGAAATAACATGTTTGCTTCTTGCTTAACTTTTTTTAAATAAATTGTAGGACATCATGAACATTCTTTATTTTTTGTTTAGGGGACTGGGACGAGGCACATGAGAGAATCAATGTCCTGATGGGATTCGATCCCAGGCCAGCAGGGGTATTATGGTTCTAAATGCGGGACTATATCTTTGATTGATTGATTGATTGAAAACTTTATTAACAGATTGCAGAATGGGTACAGTACAGCTCAATACATACAATTGTTAAGGGGATGCAGACCAGGGAAAGACTTTCGTCTTGTTTACATCAGGGTCCCCCATTTTCAATTCATCATAACATATATGACATACAGATAGACAGTACTGCTACATCTATACATTTATGACATACCAGATTTGCAAATACAGTACTGTTTGTGATATGAAAAGAGTCCATAAAAGAGAGTATATACATTTGACATAGAAACTGTACAACTGAACAAGCAAAACTGTACATTGGAATATTGACAAGACCATACTTGGTCATTTACTGTACATTGGGGGGGGGGGTTGTGTTAGGACATTTACAGGGGCCAGTTTAGAATTGCAGTCTCCCGTAGGTGTTTTTGAAAGTGGGTAGTGATTCACATTCCTTTACAGCTTTGGGTAGGGCGTTCCACATTGATGTGGCATAATTGCGAAACGTGTTTAGTCCCTTGTTTGAGCCGAATCTGGGTTTAACATGATTTGTGGAGCTCCCTCTGGTGTTGTGATTGTGGTATTCACTGACCTTTGGGAAGTATTTTGACATGTACATGGGTACCTTGGTCGTGTAGTGTATCTTGTAGACCAGGCCCATTGCAAGTTGCTGTACTCTGTCGTCTACTCTAAGCCATCCTAGGTTGTCAAAGTGGGCAGGGGTGAGGTGGGTTCTAGGAGTAAGGTCAAGCAGTAGTCTGACCAGTTTGTTTTGAGATGTTTGTAATTTAGTTTTTAGCGCCTTTGAGGTGCTTTGGTACCATGAGGTGCAAGCATAGTCGTAGTACCCTTGAATGAGTGCTCCTGCCAGAGTCTTCAGGGTATTCTTGTTTACCAGTGAGGAGATCCGGTACAAGAATCGTGTTCGTTGGTTGACTTTTTTTTATTACATTGGATGCCATTTTGCCAACCCAGGTAGGTAATATCTTCTTTCCTTGTGACAATATTGTCACCCACTGTAACTGAGAAGCCATCGGTCTTGCTGAGTTTGTTATTTGAACCAAAGAGAATGGACTCTGTTTTGCCCATATGTAATGATAGTTTGTTATCAGCGAGCCATATGCAGATTTTGCCTAGTTCTGAGCTGAGGGTTTTTTCAACCTGTAACTTGTTCTTGTCAGAGACCAGCAGGGCTGAGTCGTCCGCAAACAGGAACAAGTTGCAGTCACAAGCTGACGACATGTCATTTGCATAAATTAGGAACAGTAGCGGACCTAGTATGCTTCCTTGTGGAACACCACAGCTCACTGTGAGGGGGGGGGGATACGGTACCGTTTACCTCCACCATCTGCTCTCTCCCCTCCAGGTAGAATTGCATCCAGCTCACTGATAGACTATCAAAACCAATTGCTTTTAGCTTGTCAATCAGAATGGTGTGATTGACAGTGTCGAAGGCCTTTTGTATGTCCAGCATGACCATGCCGCAGTATTTGCCCGCGTCCACCTCTTGTTTGATGTGGTCGTTTAAATAGAGAAGGCATGTGTCAGTGGAGTGGGATGTTCTGAAGCCAGATTGGAATTCGTAGATTAGATTTTTTTCCGTGAGGTATTTTTCGACCTGTTCGTATAAAAAAATGTCCATGACTTTCGAGATGGAGGATAGAAACAGGGCGGTAGTTGCCAGGGTCTAATTTACTGCCTTTTTTGTGCAGGGTTGTTACTCTCGCAATTTTGAAGTTTTGATTGATTGATTGAAAACTTTATTAACAGATTGCAGAATGGGTACAATACAGTACAGCTCAATACACACAATTGTTAAGGGGATGCAGACCAGAGAAAGACTTTCGTCTTGTTTACATCAGGGTCCCCCATTTTCAATTCATCAGGACATATATGACATACATGACATACAGATAGTCAGTACTGCTACATCTATACATTTATGACATACCAGATTTGCAAATACAGTACTGTTTGTGATACAGAAGGAGTCAAGAAAAGGGAGTATAT
Organism: Notolepis coatsorum; assembly: GCF_963971535.1. Taxonomy (NCBI): domain Eukaryota; kingdom Metazoa; phylum Chordata; class Actinopteri; order Aulopiformes; family Paralepididae; genus Notolepis; species Notolepis coatsorum. Next base: position 40,289,889 of record NC_140167.1, read on the forward strand.
ACATTTGACGTAGAAACTGTACATTGGAGGAGGTTGGGTGGGGGCCCGGGGGGTTGGGTACATTGGGATATTGACAACCATACTGGGTAATTTACATTGGAGGTGGTTGGGGGGGGCGGGGGGGGGGGCACACTGTATAAACAAGTAAAACTGTACATTGAGGGGGGGGGGGGGAGACACTGTACAAACAAACAAAATTGTACATTGGACTATTGACAAAACCATACTAGGTAAATGACTGTACATTGGAGGGGGTTGGGTTAGGATATTTACAGGGGCCAGTGTTGAATTGCAGTCTCCCGTAGGTGTCCCTTGAGAGAGGTTTTGAAAGTGGGTAGTGATCCACATTCCTTTACAGCTTTGGGTAGGGCGTTCCACATTGATGTGGCATAATTGCGAAACGTGTTTAGTCCCTTATTTGAGCCGAATCTGGGTTTAACATGATTTGTGGAGCTCCCTCTGGTGTTGTGATCGTGGTATTCACTGACCTTTGGGAAGTATTTTGACATGTACATGGGTACCTTGGTCGTGTAGTGTATCTTGTAGACCAGGCCCATTGCAAGTTGCTGTACTCTGTCGTCTACTCTAAGCCATCCTAGGTTGTCAAAGTGGGCAGGGGTGAGGTGGGTTCTAGGAGTAAGGTCAAGCAGTAGTCTGACCAGTTTGTTTTGAGATGTTTGTAATTTTGTTTTTAGCGCCTTTGAGGTGCTTTGGTACCATGAGGTGCAAGCATAGTCGTAGTACCCCTGAATGAGTGCTCCTGCCAGAGTCTTCAGGGTATTCTTGTTTACCAGAGAGGAGATCCGGTACAAGAATCGAGTTCGTTGGTTGACTTTTTTTTATTACATTGGATGCCATTTTGTCACAGGAGAGATTAGCCTCTAGGATGGAACCCAGGTAGGTAATTTCATCTTTCCTTGTGACAATATTGTCACCCACTGTAACTGAGAAGCCGTCGGTCTTGTTTTATGGAGAGGTTTATTATGTGTGTGATGACTGGGGTGATGGCGGCTGCTGAGTCTCTGAGGAATTTGGAGGGGATGTTGTCATGGCCAGTGGCCTTGTTAGGTTGGAGGGCACTCAGTTTTTTTGAGTACCTCATCTGTTGTTACCATTTCCAGTTTGAAGTCGTCTTTGTGGACCCCTAAGTTCTTGTAGTATGGTACTATGTGTTCTACTTATACTGCCCTGAGTGGGAGGGTAGTTTGTTTACCAGTGTTGTGGCTATGTTTGTGAAGAAACTGTTTAAGTAATTGGCTACATCCAGCTTGTCTGTGATGAGTGTGTTGTCCCACTTGTCCGTCTTTATGTTTATGTTTGAGAATCTGGTTTTAAGTTTTTTACTGCAGCTAGTTGATTATTGAGTAATTTCCAAAGTTCAAGTGGTTTGTTTTTGTTTTCCTCGGTTTTGTCATTGATGATTTTTTTCTGTTGCTGTTTTGATCATGTAGTTTACGTCTTAGTTTGAGTTCAGTCACGTGGGCTTGGAGTTCACTGCTCGTGCTTTTGGTAAGCTTTGACTGACGGGCATAACATCATAAACGACGAAAAGCATGAATTTAAGATGTTGCGGTCATGGGAATAATCTGACCTCAATTTAGTATCGACTACCTGCCAAAATAGTGAAAATGACTAAACCTTTATTATGAAACACACCCCCTCCTGTTTTTCTGCGGTTGATCACGTGACAATGGCGAAAACCAGTCAAGCTGTCATGTGATCATAGCTGCTCGGCCACAACAGCCGCGCAGTCAACGCTGGTGAACACAATGAAGACCCTGTGAGTACCTAAGAAAATCACATACTTAAAAAGTGTTTCCTCTATCTATTGATAGCTATTTCCGGGATAATGTACTAGTTGCTTTAACATCGCAAGTGTTTTGGTTTACGTTACCATGTCTCGTGATTCTCTTATTTTTTCCCGAGAGAAGCTGGTCACAATAAACTGTTTACTGAATTAGCCATGTGTCTTTGGGTTTTGAATTATGACACTGTCTGTATGTATGCGTGTTTTAATGAATGCCATAATTTGACCTATTTCGGTCAAACTGTCTGTTATAACCTTGTAGTCAATCACTTTCTGCGTAGAAGTACTTTGCGCTTTGTTCTACATTTCAGTTGTTTATGAACCCTCTCCCTTTGCCTTCCTGGCTACCAGTACCAGGTTGCCCTTCACACTTATCCTACTATGCAGTCCGTTGGTTTGGAGTGGATACCTTGAAGCTGATCAAGATGTTCTGTGAGTAAAGTCACTTTAAAACCCCTGCAGTGTTTTGTAAGTCGCAATCTTTACACGCAAGTCCTGAGCCAAGTCCCAAGCCAAGACGGTCAATTCCCAAGTCAAGACAGGCGAGTGTCTCAAGCAGGTCACAAGTTTCACGTCTGATTCGAAACGTTGGGGTTTTTAGTCCTCAACAAGTCCTAATCCGTTCTTTACTAATGTAATGCTATTTTTTTACATTTTGGTCTTGGGAGAGTATCAAGTCTTTAAAGTCATAGGGCTAAAGTCCGAGAAGACACTCACAAGTCATTGCTGTTAAAGTCGAGTTGCAAGTTTTTTATGATTTGTCAAGTCTGAAGTCATGACATTTTTGCCTCAAGTCTGACTTGGTACAGTCATATGACTGTGCGAGTCTACACATCTGCTACTATAAAACCATAGTCCTACATGAGGATTATAGGTATTGAAAACTGTCCCGTGATGTGCATGCCCTTGATCATTGTAACAAATTATCAGAATGTTTACACTTCATTGGTAGAGCGGTCGTCTGGTAATCCGAAGGTTCCCGGTTAGATTCCAACTGGCTGTGTGTCGGATGTGTCCTTGAGCAAGACACTTGACTCCGAACTGCTCCTGATGAGCAGGTTGGCACCTTGCACGGTTGCCTCTGCATGGGCGATTGTAAGGCATACGTTGTAAAGCACTTTGGATAAAAGCACCATTTACCATCAGGGGATGGTTGTGTGGCTCCAGTGTGTCATTGAGCCATGATTTCTGGCCACAAAAATGGTGAAAAACTTGATTTTAATGGCCTAACTCAACCATTCAGGTTCAGTCTTTTTTGCATGTTTTCAGCAATTATTTTCTACCATGTATAGGGAGGTGTAGTCTGACGTCACTTTGGACCGCCCGTGAGGTCCGCGTGTAGCTGTTCCGCAACAGTAAGTGACTTCCGGGGTAGGCCTGATTGGCCCCGACAGGCACGTGACGCGCAACTTTCTCTGCCGCGCGGCACGCTCCGGAATGATGTAACCGTCCAAATCCGCTATGACTCTCATTCGGCGCTTTAGCTCACCTCGCAGAGCAGCGGTCCTGCGATCCTGCGGTCCGTTGTTGACGAGTTCGAATCCCATCGAATTTATTTTTTTTAACGTGATTTTTTTTTTAACGTGTATTCTTTCGCCGGTTAAGGTTAGGCATGGTTAAGGTTAAGGTTAGGCATTGTTTCGGAGTTGGTTAAGGTTAGAACGGTTAAGTTTAGGCGCTGTTAAGGAGCTGGTTAAGGTTAGAGTTTGTGTTAGAGAATGGCAATATTCTTTCTATGGTTAAGGTTAGGCATGGTTAAGGTTAAGGTTAGGCATTGTTTCGGAGTTGGTTAAGGTTAGAACGGTTAAGTTTAGGCGCTGTTAAGGAGCTGGTTAAGGTTAGAGTTTGTGTTAGAGAATGGCAATAGACAGCCTATTTCCGCGCGACAGCTCTCAGCAGCCTCGTTGCGCGTCCTGAGTTTGCCGCGTCACGTGCCTGTCGGGGCCAATCAGGCCTACCCGGAAGTCACTTACTGTTGCGGAACCGGTACACGCGTGAGGTCCACCCGTTTGCGTGAATATTTTAGGCAACCAACTTGTGTTCAGCGTTTCTCTGATTGGCCACTACGCCCATGTGACCGCGGCAGCGCGAGAGAGCGGCCTGTGCGGAAATAGGCTGCATTCTATTGCCATTCTCTGCGACAAACTCTAACCTTAACCAACTCCGAAACAGCGCCTAAACTTAACCCTCCTAACCTTAACCAACTCCGAAACAATGCCTAACCTTAACCCTAACCAACTCCGAAACAATGCCTAAACTTAACCATAACCTTAACCATCTCCGAAAGAATATTGCCATGCTCTAAGACAAACTCTAACTCCGAAACAGCGCCTAAACTTAACCCTTCTAACCTTAACCAACTCCGAAACAATGCCTAACCTTAACCCTAACCTTAACCAACTCCGACACAATGCCTAAACTTAACCGGCGAAAGAATGCATGTTAAAAAAAAAAAAAAATGAAGGGATTCGAACTTGTCACCAACGCACCACAGGATCCACAGCAAGGCGGCGAACCAGTTGAGCTAACCGTCGATGTTAAAAGAGGGGGAATTACGGCTGCATAATGCTGCCGCGGCAGAGCTGCGCGGGGGCGTGGCTAGACGCAAGTTGGTTACCTTAAATAATTACGCCACCCGCGTAGGGATTTATCATTGGGAAAATGGATTATCGGCTAGTGTAACAATTCTGCCTCATGAACATTGGCAAGCTTTCCATTTTTGCACAAAATGAGTTCCCTTCTATCACTAACATTATTGTTTAAGCATTTTTGGTTGAAATACAATTTGACGTAATTATTTTACGATTAATTATGAATATTTTTATTAGATTGTGGATGAATAACCACAGAAAGGTACACCATGCAAATGTTCATGCTTTATTTGTTTTAAACGAGACGATTTAGAAATGGGCAATGGGGAAATACGTTGCAATTTCAAGCGAGGTGGACCGGCAGGAAACGGCAATGGCGTAACCACTACACCTCCCTATAATGTGTTTAGAAACAAATATATTTTTTTTTACCTGGATGGTTTCACTTTTTAGTTATTTTTTAACCCAGGCCCTATTTAAACATTATTTGGCATGATGTTGACTAGTACAGGTCATAATTTCACTGATCGCTTTAGTATTGAGAAACTTGGCACTGTGTTTCATCCTTTCACCATGAACGTAGTTAATTACATGCGAGTGAAGAGATCTGGGGGAAATGCTAATTTACAAAATAGTGACACACTCGCAAACCTTCTCTTTTCTACCTAAAGTTGAACCTAAAATGTTGTTTTTGACTAAATGTTTAACAGTATAGGTTTGATATGATATTGCAGGATTTTAAGTTATATCCGGCCATATTTGATCTGCAACGCCTAATTTGACAGTTTGATCTGAATTTCACTTGACGGTACAGGCTTGTATGTCATCTATTATTTTTTTAATATTTTCATTGTGTTGCTCATGTGTGTGTAAACTCGTCGTCATTGTAAATGAGGGAAACCTCAATGTCCTTCGTATGAGGGCCGACGTTCCACTCTACTGGTTAAAATTGCTTACTCGTGAGTAGTACGTTCGTTGATAAAGAAAAATAATGTCCACAGCCGCTCCAGTGTAAAACAATCCAAATGGTTTATTTCTCTTCCACAGCGAAGTCTTTCTTTACAGAAGCGGTCCTAAATCTAATTTCTTAAATATTCACGTCACTACTACAAGGTAAGAAAACTGTATTTTCCCAGTCGCCAAAATCACAGCCGACTCGACACATGAAAATTCCTCCACACTGGAAAGCCGTAAATCCACTTGCTGGCTCTTTCCACAGCAAACCGGAAGGCTTGGCACCTTGGTTGAGAAATGCAGGCTTCGGTCTTGGTTGTTGAGTCCATCCGTTCAGTCCTTGGCTACACCCCCTGCTCTTCTTCTTCTTCTTCTTCTTCTTATTTGAATTTCCGGCAGTGTAGACGCATCGTGGCGTATTACTGCCCTCCACAATTCTTGCTTCGCCCACACTTGAGAAAGTTTACACTCCTCTTCTTCTTCTCATCTTCAAAACACATTTCTATCATCTCTGTCTCCTTCTTCTCTGCTCCTCTTGTCATACAATCACAATACAAACATCGTCTCCTCTCTTGGAGGGCCCTCCCAAGAGGGGGAACCCTCCATCTCATCGCCACCTCCCTCCACCCCCCACCCCCTGCTCTTCTTCTTCTTCTTCTTATTTGAATTTCCGGCAGTGTAGACGCATCGTGGCGTATTACTGCCCTCCGCAATTCTTGCTTCGCCCACACTTGAGAAAGTTTACACTCCTCTTCTTCTTCTCATCTTCAAAACACATTACTATCGTGTCTGTCTCCTTCTTCTCTGCTCCTCTTGTCTGTCTCCTTCTTCTCTGCTCCTCTTGTCATACAATCACAATACAACCACCATCTCCTCTCTTGGAGGGCCCCCCCAAGAGGGGGAACCCTCCATCTCATCCACACTGCTTCCCTCCTCTCTCCACCCCCTGCTCTGAGAGAATTGTGGACTATATATAGAGACACAAATGTTCTAGAATGTTCGGTTATGAGTATGACATCATACCGTGACATCGCGAATGTTCCGGAACGTTCTATCATGCCGTCATACTGTGACATCACCAATGTTCTATGTTCTAGAATGTCGGCTATGACATCACCACAAATGTTCTAGAATGTTCAATGTTCTATTATGACAAATACGACGGTTCAATGACTTTATCTAAATCCAATCAATATTAAACATTCATATAATACAAGAGGCTTATGGCAGGCACTGAGGACGATAACTGACTACAAAGTCAGCGCCCCCTCAATGGACCAGCTCAACACCTTCTACGCGCGGTTTGGTGCAAACAGCGGTGCTGCTAGCTCAACGGCTAGTGACGTCACTGGCGCGCCGGCTGTTGTGGAGGGGGGGCATCCGCGGGGGGGCAGGGACGCTCTCTCATTGACGGTACACAGTGTGAGAAGAGCATTTATGCAGGTGAACACCAGAAAGGCTGCTGGCCCAGATGGAATAACAGGACAAATACTTAAGTGCTAACCAGCTAGCCCCTGTGTTCACCACCATATTTAATCGATCCCTGAAGGAGTCGGTGGTCCCTGCCTGCTTCAAGATGTCCACCATTATCCCGGTACCAAAGAAACCCTCCCCAGCAGGTCTCAATGACTACAGACCGGTGGCACTCACCTCTGTGGCCATGAAATGTTTCGAGAGGCTGGTCAAGGATCACATTTGTGCCTCTCTCCCCAGTGATATGGACCCTATGCAATTTGCATACAGGCCAAACAGGTCCACTGACGATGCGGTCTCCCAAGTACTGCACAGCACCCTCTCACCTGGACCGTCAGAAGGGGGGGCTATGTGAGACTGTTGTTCATTGACTACAGCTCAGCGTTCAACACCATAGTCCCCACCAGACTGGTGGACAAGCTGATCGAGCTAGGTCTGAGCTCCGCTCTCTGAGCGCCTGGATACTGGACTTTCTGAGTGAAAGGCCCCAGGCGGTCAGGGTGGGGGGTCAGACCTCCAACACCATCACCCTGAGCATCGGGTCCCCCCAGGGCTGTGTTCTGAGCCCCCTGCTGTACTCGCTATACACACATGACTGTGTGGCCAAGTTCAGCTCCAACTCCATAGTGAAGTTTGTGGACGACACAGTGGTGGTGGGGCTGATCTCGGACAACGACGAGAAGGCCTACCGGGAGGAGGTTGAGGTACTGGAACGCTGGTGCCAGGACAACAGCCTGCTCCTGAACATTGGTAAAACCAAGGAGCTGATCGTGGATTATAGGAGAGGACCGCAGGAGACACACACACCACTGAGGATAAACGGGACTACCGTGGACAGGGTGAGCAGTTTTAAGTACCTGGGGGTCCACATCGCAGAGGATCTGACATGGACAACACACATAGACTCAGTCGTAAAAAAGGCGAAGCAACGCCTCTACCACCTGAGACAGTTAAGGAAGTTCAGAGTATCTGGGAAGATACTCCAGTCCTTCTACTACGGAGTTGTAGAGAGCATCTTGACTGGAAACATCACTGCCTGGTATGGAAACAGCACGGCACAGGACAAGAAGGCCCTACAGAGAGTGGTGCGCTCAGCTGAGCGTACCACGGGTATTGCACTACCACCCCTGCAGGTTCTATACAACAAGAGGTGCAAATCCAGAGCCTGCAGAATAATGAAAGACCCACACCACCCCAACAACAGCCTGTTCATGCTGCTGAAGTCAGGCAGACGCCTGCGAACACCAGCTACTAGGACGGAGAGACTTCGGCTCAGCTTCTTCCCCCAGGCCATCAGAGTCCTGAACACTGAACTCTCCACACACAAGCACACATGAGCACACACACAACACACACACTGTACACGCTCACACACTAGCAGCCACTTTAACATGAGCAAGCACACACTCATGCTGCACACGCCCACACTTATGGCCACTAAGGAAAGGTCACTTTAAAAATAGTATAGTATAACCGGAGATTGTATAAATTAGCATGTACAGAAAGACACTACCAAAGGACCTAGCATGTCCTCCATGCTCTGTAAATAACTTATGTTATACCAATATGCCCTAACATGTTACTTGTTTATTGCACAATGTTACTTGTTTATTGCACAATGTTGATTCTATTATATGTTATTTGCACATCGTTGCTGGCAAGACCACCCGCATTTCATTGTATACTTGTATGCCGTGACAAATAAAACTCTTGACTTGACTTGACTTGATACAATAACCTAAATATATAGCTTTGGCTCCTACACTTCGAGTTAAAATAAAGGTTACAAACAATTGCTAGATCTATGATGATTATCATTGGATATACACATTGGATCGTATTGGAGCCTGGTGAGAGGATGCTGCACAGTGCATGAAGCTTCTCTATACTAAACGATCAGTGAAATGATGGCCTTACATTATCCCAGACAATGTTTAGATGGGGCCTGGGTTAAAAAAAAGAAATCCCATCCTTTTAAGTGATGGTTAAGTGTTTTGCAGACACATACAGTAGGCTATTAGCTGAAACCTGATCTTATACTAAGGATCCCAGTTGAAAGGAACTTGCTCCCGAAACCAGTTCTAGTGTTGAGATACTGAATGTTCTTCTATGCTCAGGGCACCGGAGGACTGGGTTCGCCTAGGCCGCATCAGTCCCTTCGAGGAGCTGGAGCTGACCTTTGCCCTAAAACAGCAGAATGTTGACCAGCTGGAGGAGATCCTCAGACTGGTGTCGGACCCTGACTCGGCACAATATGGTAGGGCTTGAATGTGTTGAGTCACTGTTGGCTCGTCCAAAGCATTGTATCTAATAAAAGAACTCTAAGCACTTACAAGCTGGAATTGTATTTCTTGCGGTGAGGCTACATTAGTTCATTGAACATGCTATCGGGAAGCAATTTGAACTCTTTGCTAATTTTTGTATTCTGTAGCATAACTCTTTCTAAATTAATTGTTATGAGTAATCCATTAAGCTGATTTTGTATTAGTTGGTGTTCTTTCCCCATTAGGACAACCCCCTTCCCCCACAAAATATACTTCACATCACACTGGTCTCATTACATGTTTAAAAATAGCTATAGACCAATCACCTCTATCCACTCCTCATAACAGTGCTCCCATTCCTGTCCCAGATAATCCAGTAGTGAGAAACGTCTCTCTGGTCCTCCACAGGCAAGCACCTGAGTCTAGAGGAGGTATCTTCCCTGGTACGTCCAACTGACCTGACCCAGAAGGTGGTGCTCCACTGGCTGCGGAGTCATGGGGTTGAAAACTGCCTGACCGTCTACACTCGGGACTTCCTACAGTGCTCTATGACGGCACAGTAAGTCCTTACATCTGCTGATGTTCCTTATCCTTAGTGTGCAAAATGTCCAATCTTGTAATGCAGTTCCCCTTTTCAGTGGTTGTCAGATGAAATCAAATTACTCTTTGAGTGTAAGGCTCTCGCCTGCTTATTGTAATTAATGACCAACAGATGGGGGACCCTGATGTAAACAAGACGAAAGTATTTTTCTGGTCTTCATCCTCTTAACAATTGTATTGAGCCGTACTGTATTGTACCCATTCTGCAATCTATTAATAACATTTTCAATCAATCAATCAATCACAGAAGGTTGATTTTTTTTGGTACAGAAACAAGCCCTATTTTCCTATTCTTAGCAGAAGGAAGGTTGTTGAAGCTATCATTCTGCCCTCAGATTTATCACTGGTGACTGTTATGGTACCCATCACTGTATCCTTTTTGATAAGGTTGGGTGGTCCTCCCTGGTAGAGAGATGTGACTTGCATTGGTATCTGTTTCTGTATAAAGCCATTATTGATTATCTTCCACCCTGACCCTACATCACTTCATTACTGGACTGGAGCTCTGGACCTTATCATACTTGCTCTGGTGATTGGCTTATCGTAAGGTGTTTGCACTGAATTAGGAAACTCTGCTTTTAGCTTCTGTGCCCCTGACATGTGGAATGTTTTGCAAAGCACTTTAAAACTCAATACTTTAGTATCCATTGGTCACTTTAAAGCTATAATAACCAACCATTTCACCTCAGTCTGTAGTTATTTTAATTCATTTAAATTGTTTAATTTGACATTTTAATACATATTATTTTTGTTGTATTGTACCTCTCAACGTCATTGCAAATGATAGCTTGCTCTCAATGGTCTTTCAAGATTAAATAAAGATTGAATGAATGAACAATGGCACTGTATCTCAAAAACAACTTCTAGCCCTCCTGCCTATTATTATATGATGCATGATATTTTCAGAGTTTATCCTCATCTGGGTGTGGGTTAAAGTGAGGTTGTGACCTTTGGAACCCTAGCCCTATTTCATAATTCCCAATGATGATGATTGGACGAGTCCTTTCTCAACACAATTCCTCATCATAGTGCCGGATACTTAACTCTGTGAGCTGTGGAGTACACTTCGTCAGCTGCTACAGACGGGAGCATTACTCTATTGACTTTGCATTGGTTTGTTGATGACTATCCGGAGCTAGTTTGAAGAACAGCATACATTACATTTAGTAATTTAGCTGACTCTTTTATCCAAAGCAAGTTCAAATTCTGTACAACAAGTCAGCAGGAAGGGGACAACTCTTTCAGCCGAGTAACGATGTTCATCAAACAGTATTGAAACTTGGGCGCAGCGGTGTGCATAGTAGTAAAGACATATTAGTATAGTAGGTAGTAATATAGGCAAGGAAGATTATTTAGTGGAAGATGGTAAAGAAGCTTAATTATTCTCCTTTATTTCAGATATTGAAATGCATAGATTGTGCTAGGAAAGGACTCTACCAATCAACATCATTGGCAAGTAAGACATAGGTTTGGGGTTCTAAAAATCTCAACTATCCCTTAAGTTAGAGTCTTTTTTTTTTTTTTTTAAAGGATTCTTGGAACGAAATAAGTGTTATTTCTTTGTCCCCCTTTTAAGGGTGGCAGAGACATTGCTTCCAGGCAGCAGGTTTCACCTTTATATGAGAGACGGCCGTTCCCTGGTGAGGTCATCGTCTCCGTACTCTGTTCACGATGACCTTCTCCAACACCTTGACTTCGGTGAGGTCATTTGCTGTTTCTGTTACCATCTGTATTATTCATCTGACCGCTTTCCCTATTTACTTAAGGTCAATGACTCCAAATCAGAGATGCCTTAGAACTCATAGATGCTTATACAATCACTAACAGTTTATTCGCCAAAGTACAATAAATATACAGGAGGTTGTCTTGGTGTCATTGGTGCAGACAAATAACGTCTCGGACGCTTGCAGGGTTCGCACAACAAGGTGCTTAAAAAGTCCTTGAAATTCAAATCAACCATTCGCATTGAATGTTTTGTTCATCCATGATCAAATTGTTCTGAATCAAGAAATCGTTTTTCTTTTTTTTCTGTTCTAGTCAAATCTGACGTCGCTGTCTCGCATGCTCCAACTGCTTTTCCTCATTTCTTCGTGTGTGATCTATTCTAGCTTGCTCTAGCTGGCAAGCAGGCCAAGAAGATGCTTAAAAAAAACTGCATTTAAAAGTGAATTGTATCCTTCGAGTGACATCCTTGAAAATGACAAGCGGTGCTTGGAAAAGTACTTAAAAGTCCTTGAATTTCATTTTGCAACTATTTTAAAGATTTATTTTTTTGGCGTTTTATCGCTTTATTGCTACTGGGCAGTCCAGTAGAGAGAGACAGAGGAGGAATGGGAGACAGAGTGGGGGGAAGACATTCGGCAAATAACGACGGGTTCGGGAGTCGAACCCGGGTCGGCCGTGTCGCGGCTGAGCGCGCTATGTGGTTCGCCACTGGGGCACCCACCAAATAGTTTATGGTTATCTGAAAAAAAAAGTCCTTCTGAATATCATATACATTTTCCTCATATCGCTCAGCCAGCCCTAAAATACAGACCTAGCAGTCATTGCTATTGGCATGTGGCTTGACAAGAAATTCTCATTTAAATATCATATTGATGATCTTGTCTCCAAATTGAGACAAAAGAATTATAGAAAAATATGATGGAACTAAATCGTGTTTCCCTGTGTGCAGCAGAACATTATTGTTGAAGCATTTTTCCTCTCTGTGTTAGACTATGGTGAGTCATTCTATCGTTCTATTTATAGGTTGCTGCTCCATCTACTCTCAAGCGCCTTGACACAGTCTATCATTCTGATTTATTACTGGTGATAGTTATGGTACCCCCTTGGTGTCCTTTATGACAGAGTGGGCTTGTCCTCTGACAGAGAGGTGCGATAAACACTGATACCTATTCGTTTTAAGGCCTTTGCTGGAACACTCCCTCCTTATATTACATCACTGTTGGAATGGAACTCTGGTTCCTATGTAACCTGTTCAGATGACCTGCTTATACTTAATTAAGGTCCCTCAGGCCACTCAGAACATGGCAGGTCAGCATTTTTCTTTAGTGCCCCGACCACTTGGAATCAGCTACAAACATCCCTTAAAATGAGCACTTTACCTACTTATAGGCAGTTCAGGTCGCATATTCTGAACCTTCCTGGTTCTGATTGTAACCGTTTTAATTTATTTATATTTTGCTGGATTCTGTGAACTATTCATTTGTTTTTTTTGTGGTGTTTGATTATAATGTATTGCTGCTGCTTGTTTTTTGTGGTGTTAGATTATAATGTTTAGCTGCTTATTGTTTTTTGCGCCGTTAGATTATAATGTATTGCTGCTTATTGTTTTTTGTGCTGTTGGATTATAATGTATTGCTGCTTATTGTTTTTTGTAATCTGCTGCATCGAAAATGAGGGCTTGTCTCAATTGTATTTGAGTATAAAATAAAGGTTATGATGATTATTGTTATTGACTCATGCCACAGTTGGAGGGCTGCACCGCTTTCCACCCAGGCAGCGGCGGCTGGACGAAGCCTTGGCCAGCGGGAAGCACAAACGCTCTAAGGCGCGGCTGCACCTCGGCGTCACTCCCACCGTCTTGAGAACTCGCTACAACATGACCACAGCTGACGTGGGATCAGCTCAGAACAACAGCCAGGCAGTGGCTCAGGTACAGAGCATTGTATTTAGTTATTTATTTAATTTAGCACAACTTGTATTTAATGAAGGATGACCACGGCTCACCCAGCTCAATCTTTGCTAAGGTGCTGGAGGAATCGAGGAGTCCAGACTGAATTTCCACACACTTGGATCCATGGAGTGTTTCACTTTTATTGAGCTATCGGTCTACATATCTATTTTATAGACCAAATCAGAGTATACAGAAAGAGAAGTCTGCTCTGCCTCTGAAGTTTTGATAGACCTAAAGCGCAGTGAAGTGAAACACTATGGATCTTTAGTGTGCTAATAATTCCTTCGTTCAATTGAACCTTTATTTACCAGAGGGAAGATTTGCTGAACACATTATGCTCTTTTTCAGCAAGGCTGTTCTACACCGGGTTAAAATCACCCACACAAGCCTCTCGGTAGAACCACAATCCCCTACCTTTAGTCACTGAGCAGCTCCACTGAAGCAGCTTGCTCAAGAACATTTTAGGTCATGATGAAACCTGGTGTAATATTGCTGTTAGAAGTGTGTATGTGTAACGGTTGTGACATCGTCACCGTAAACTTCGATTCCCCAAGGGAGTTTTGAACCTGTGGTCTCCCACACCGTGGGCTACAGCACAGGCCTCTATACCAAGAAGTGAACTCACTGCTTTGTAACGTGTCTGTGTCTTTTGAGGGTGAGAGTGAGTTTAACCCACAGCACCGCTACTCGCCCCAGTCACTTCACAACATCGGAAGTGCATCGTGACTGCGCTTCGCGGTACCATCCGTTACGTATATGTGTGTATATATATATATATATATTAGTACTTTTGGTTGGTCTCAGGACAATAAAAACAAGTAAAGAAAACTCACTTTAACCAAACTCCGATTCTATGTTTAATGTCAACAACTCTTTTCCAGTTCCTGGAACAGTACTACCATGCTGCAGACCTGGCTGAGTTCATGAGCATGTTTGGTGCAGGCTTCCAGCACCTGTCCCAGGTGGACAGAGTGGTGGGCAAACAGGGATCAGGCAAGGCCGGCCTGGAGGCCAGCCTGGATGTGGAGTACATCATGAGCACCGGGGCAAACATCTCCACCTGGGTGTTCACCAACCCAGGTACCTAGAGCATCGTCTGCTCTTTCTCTCCATTACAAGCTTTTGAAAAATAATGATGGGTTTGGTGATTCGCCAACCACTGTCTTTACTTAGCCTAGGGCAGGGGTTCTGAAACGTTTTGATACCACAACCCCATTTTATTTAGGATATTTTTTTAGCGACCCCACACTTAATGTATCGTGTAATTTCAACATGGAATTAAGGAATATCAAAATAAAAGCACACGTTGAACTTGATCATGCATATTTATTAGAACATTTTATTACAGCACTATGTTATCGATACACATTTATAAAACGAGGCATATTTTGCCAAAATATGTTGCCAGAACATTAGAAAAATATTATAATAATTAATTTTTTTACTTGCCAATGCTTTTTACTTGTCACCTACCCACGACCCCACTTTGGGTCGCGACCCGTTGTTTGAGAACCACTGGCCTAGGGGCTCCCAACACAAGACTTTGTGTCTTTCGCAGTGGCTTCTGTGTAGTCCAAAAGCCTTTATTTATATACAAATTAAAATAAATGTATCTCAAAATTACATTCAGATGTTATTACAGACGTTTAATGAGGAATCTTTCTAGGGACCTCATTTTCGTATCGGGCCCCAGGATCAGGAAAGTCCGCTTTAGCCACTACTTCCTCAGACATGAGTGGACCCAACAAAAGAGGAACAGGGAGAAGCATGTTCTGTAACGTTACAGTACTTGAAGAGAAAGTACATTTAGAGAAGAGAACATTTCCAAAGATGTTGTTGGAGAAGTTGTATTGTGCTATGATACTAGAGTACCTAGTATCTGGAGTGCAATGCTCTTTAATTTTCTTGTGGTAATTAGCTGAGACAGATGGGTTAGTAGCAGAGTTTTATCTTGATTCCAATTAACCTTTCCCTCCACTTTTCCATTGGTTGAGCTGTGTGTGCAGCTGTCTGTCAGCAAGGCTGATCTACAGTATGTCAACCTAGAACTACGTTTCAGGGTCTACTTTGCCCTCGTGAGACGGCTGTTGACATGTAGCTCAGCTCGCGGTCAAACAAATGAACTTCTGACAGCTAATTTCAAGTTGCTTACAAATGCTGACCTTTTAGCCTGAGCTGTCTCTCTCTTTCTATTTCGCCTCCTCTTCCTCTATCCTCCAGGTCGTCACACGTCCCAGGAGCCTTTCCTCCAGTGGATGGTTCTGCTCAGCAACATGACTGACCTGCCCTGGGTTCACACCATCAGCTACGGTGATGACGAGGACAGCCTGTCTGCTGCCTACATGGTGCGCATCAGCACAGAGTTCATGAAGGCTGGCGTCAGGGGCATCTCCTTGCTCTTTGCTTCTGGTTAGTAATATGGAAAGGAAAATACAAACCACACATTTCTTTCATCTTCCTTGCCTTGCTAACACAGGGATTCTGACATGTACAACTACACAACATGTACAACTACATGACAGGATCTTTCGGTTCTATCTGTGTTGGCAGAAATGTACACTTCCATTTGATTGTCTGATGGCACGAAAAGGTTTACAATTCTGACAGACAACGCTACTTTCTTTTGGGTAATTTATTAATTTCTGTGCCGTTTATCATATATTCAGGGAAACCTTTTGATATTGCTTCTTTTAGGTGACAGTGGTGCTGGCTGCAGACATTTGACCAAACAAGAGAACTCATTCAGACCCAGCTTCCCTGCCTCCAGGTAAAACAGCCACACTGTTTCTGGGAGACAACGCTTTATCTGTGGTGTTGGATATTATTGGACTCTTTCATTTTGGTTGACTATGTGACGGAATCTTGCAAATGTTCTGGGTTTAGACTATGTTGTTTTGAAGTTTCTTTGTTTTACAGAGCACACGTTGTTTACTCTCCTTATTGTTTATTACTTTCCTTTTCCTATTGTTAATAGGAAAGCTGACATTAGGAGGGGAGTAGGGGAGGAGAGAGGTGATCCTAGGCCTGATCCTAGGCCAGCAGGGTTATATTTGGAGGGGGGTTCAGTGCACATTTCATTTTTATTTGTTCCGTTTATGGCAATGCATAGCTTCCAGAAAAGCATAATTTCATAGTAAAAGCACCTCCCAATTTGCACATTCCATGAGCGAAAAGGAACGGGGAGAAAATAAATTGTATTTATTTTACCCTTACTCAAAACAATAAATAAATAAATAGAAATAGATATGTCAATTACACATATTTAACAATCAATACTTACAATATAAAATAGACATAGGGAAAGCTATTTCCCCTCACCTTCATAAAGTCGAATTGTTCTTTCTTTATACATTTTCTTGAACTGAAAGATATTTGTACAACTCTTTAAAATCGTAGAGAATTCCACAGTTTTATGCCACATACTGAAATACACATCTGCTTTAAAGTAGTCTGTGCATACTAATGCTTAAAATGTAATTTCCTTATATGGTTCTCGTCCTCTTTGATGTCAAAACAAACTACTTCTGCAAGCTTTCTGGCAATACTCTGCTTTTTGCCTTGTGAATAACTAATAATATCTGCAAGTCAACTATATCATTAAGTTTCATACTATCACAACTGACTGGATATGATATTAACCACTGCATGTCTGGGCATGTCTAAAGTGTATCTATAGGTGATTAGGTCACTGCTCTTTTCTTCCCATCTTCTCCTCTAGCCCATATGTAACCACTGTGGGAGGAACCTCTTTCAAGAACCCCTTTAAGCTGACTTATGAAGTGACTGATTATATCAGTGGAGGAGGTTTCAGCAACGTCTTCAAGATGCCTGACTACCAGGTACAATTTGTCAACTTGGTGACCCACAATAATAATTGTTAGACTAGAAGTCTTTATTTGTCATGCAGTTTTAACACGCACGTGAGATGGGCGACCCACAGGAACACACACACACATGCACTGAGTCGCCGATGAAATGTCTCTGCACTTTTCCCATCCCGTCGTCCTTCCCCCCATGGGCAGCCGGGAGCAGATAGGGCGTCAACGTGAGCCGCGCCCCGGGGACCAATCCAAGTGCTCCTGTCCGTCTTCGTCAAGGACGCCACAGTGTTGGCGATCTGTTGTGCATGTTTTTCCATTGGGTTTATCTTATCGGGGGGGAAACCCTTGCGAGCACGGGGAGAACATGCAAACTCCACACAGAAAGGCCTGGGAGATACCCCACCTGAGTACCTGGCATCATGGAAACCTTGTCCCCAAGCGGGAATCGAACCCTGGACCTTCTTGCTTGTTAACCACTACACCACTGTGCCGCTCAATTGATCAAGTATCGCAGATTAGGAGTTCCTGAACCCGCACCTAAACTACAAGGTTCCCAAAACCATCTCATCATAATGTCCTGGAGCTTGTGATTGTTACGTAATCGAATTTGACATCTCCATTTGATTCTATCTTTAACAATCAAATTGATCTGGTAGAATTTGATGGGTGTACTGTGATAACACTGATAATGTTACTGTACTACTACTACTACTGTCCCAGGGACTGCAGTGATAATACTGTACTGGCCCAGGGATCACAGTGATAATGTTACTGTACTGGCCCAGGGACTGTAGTTATGTTACTGTACTGGCCCAGGGACTGTAGTTATGTTACTGTACTGGCCCAGGGACTGTAGTTATGTTACTGTACTGGCCCAGGGACTCTAGTTATGTTACTGTACTGTTCCAGGGACTGTAGTTATGTTACTGTACTGGCCCAGTGACTGTAGTTATGTTACTGTACTGTTCCAGGGACTCTAGTTATGTTACTGTACTGGCCCAGTTACTGTAGTTATGTTACTGTACTGGCCCAGTTACTGTAGTTATGTTACTGTACTGGCCCAGTTACTGTAGTTATGTTACTGTACTGTTCCAGGGACTCTAGTTATGTTACTGTACTGGCCCAGTTACTGTAGTTATGTTACTGTACTGGCCCAGTTACTGTAGTTATGTTACTGTATTGGCCCAGTGACTGTAGTTATGTTACTGTACTGGCCCAGGGACTGTAGTTATGTTACTGTACTGTTCCAGGGACTCTAGTTATGTTACTGTACTGGCCCAGTTACTGTAGTTATGTTACTGTACTGGCCCAGTTACTGTAGTTATGTTACTGTATTGGCCCAGGGACTGTAGTTATGTTACTGTACTGGCCCAGGGACTCTAGTTATGTTACTGTATTGGCCCAGGGACTGTAGTTATGTTACTGTACTGTACTGGCCCAGGGACTATAGTTATGTTACTGTACTGGCCCAGTGACTGTAGTTATGTTACTGTACTGTATTGGCCCAGGGACTGTAGTTATGTTACTGTATTGGCCCAGGGACTGTAGTTATGTTACTGTACTGGCCCAGGGACTGTAGTTATGTTACTGTACTGGCCCAGTGACTGTAGTTATGTTACTGTATTGGCCCAGTGACTGTAGTTGTTACTGTACTGTTCCAGGGACTGTAGTTATGTTACTGTACTGGCCCAGGGACTGTAGTTATGTTACTGTACTGGCCCAGGGACTGTAGTTATGTTACTGTACTGTTCCAGGGACTGTAGTTATGTTACTGTACTGTTCCAGGGACTGTAGTTATGTTACTTTACTGGCCCAGGAACTGTAGTTGTTACTGTACTGGCCCAGGGACTGTAGTTATGTTACTGTACTGGCCCCCAGTGACTGTAGTTATGTTACTTTACTGGCCCAGGGACTGTAGTTGTTACTGTATTGGCCCCCAGTTACTGTAGTTATGTCAGTGGCCCAGGGACTGTAGTTGAAAATAAGACTGCTGGCAAAAAAGTTTTACAGGAATGCTGATTAACTAAATAATACAATAAATGGATTACTATCAGTAACCCCCCCCCCCTTCATTCTTGTATTATTTCACACCAGGATTTATGTTGCGCCAACACCGTAATTGTATCGGCAAATATCAGCCGCGATCAGAACGGGTAAAAACTTTCAGACTCACCTTTTCCAGCAAACAATTAATTCAGTTGAGTCGTATCAAGTTCAGATGTTTAATTGCGATCCCATCGATTCTCCAACATAGGATGCACAACTCTCAAACGAAAGCGAATGAACATAATACTTAAGCATTACATCACGCGCAGGAGTGGTTTGTGACTAATAAACCATGCCTAGGGGTGGTCGTTAGACCCCCCTAGGCATGGTTTATTGGTCACAAATCACGACTACAAGTGGTGTAAAGCTTTTATACAACTGCCAGATTCATCCAACCTTATTTCTATACAATAAACACACATTAATCGAAGATTTATTGAAAAAACCATCCGCCAGAAAAAGTAGTTCCCACAACTACAAAAAAGACAAGTTGCCTCCATGTGGAAGCAGCTTGAAGTGCATCCAACCAAACTAACACATCCAACTGTGTATTATTGGAATGATTGAGAGAAGTTGCCTCATGTGGAAGCAGCTTGAAGTGCATCCAACCAACTAACACATCCAACTGTGTATTATTGGAATGATTGATTGAAAATTTTATTACCAGATGCAGAATGGGTACAATACAGTACGGCTCAATACACACAATTGTTAAGGGAATGCAGACCTACTTTCCATAGAACTTCATTCTTAGATGCTTCTATATAAAGTAGGTAAAACAAATTAAAACGTTTTCTTTGCCCTATAGGAAAAAAAACGTTTTCTTCGCCCTATTTTTTTATTTATTTCTTTTAGCCTAAACTTAACCAGTTGGAAACCAGGGGTACAGTAATAAAATTAGCAATCAACCAATCAATCAATTCAATAGACCATGCTCACTTAAAACAGCGCTGCTTCTCTCTGTCTGACTCCCCCGCTGTTGCAGACAGGAGTGTGTGTGTGCGTGCATGTGTGTGTGTGTGTGTGTGTGTGTGTGTGTGTGTGTGTGTGTTTGTGGGTACGCCAGCGTCGGACAGTGTGAGAGAGAACGCTGCAGTCAGTAGAAAGTAGGAAGGAAGAAATTTAAATCAATCAATTAATCAATCAATCAATCCGCGATTTTTCTTTTGTTCTAGATTGACTCAAGACCCATCAATTACATCATCCAACATTGTTTAAAGGACTAACACATTCCCCTTGACAGAATCGCTTCATATTTAGTCGTTATGGTGCTTTCAACATAACCATTTGTTGTCCGCGATCTTGTTTTCTCCCGGAGTGAGCCGGGGAGTGATATGTGATTCGGTTGTGGGCGGGTCCTGAGCCCAGGACCGTGGATTGTTGCCAATAAAGACGTGTAAATGGCCAATCAGAATCGAGAAATTTGCATGCCGTTGTATAATACAAACTAAACTGCTAATATTAACGTGCTTGTGGTGTGTGATGTGTGTGTGGTCGAAAAACGATATGATTCCCGTCCCTTCCAAATCATAACTGCCCCTGCTCCCGGCAGACATCCACTTCAACACCTGACAACCACCACCTGATAACCATCATCAATCAGCCATTAGGCCCACTATTTTCACATCAACAGGGGGAGCAATCACCCCAAACAACCAAAATGACTCCGTTTCATTACAAATACATACACAATATAGAATATAGAAAAGTTTTGTATAAATTTGTATTTTTCAGATGTTAAATGAGGTAGTGGATGTATAGTCCATGTGGGGGTCCTGAGAGGGGGGGGGGGGGGGTGTGAGGGAAGGGAAGAGCGAGCATGAGCCCATGAATTTTTTTTTTTTTTTTTTTTTACGTCTTTTTAATCTACATTCATTCTGATTTAATTACTGGATTGTCATTATTGTTATTATTATTTCTGTTATTGTCCTGTGATTTATCATTGATTATTACTGTTACTGTATTGTTTGTCTTGTTTCATGTTAAAAAAGGGAAAATAAAAAACATTTGTTAAAAAAAAAAAGTTTAAATCTAAATATCAACACATGATGGTCAAAAAGAAAACATTTAAATAATAAGCAATATGGCTACAACAGTAATATCAGCATTGTGTTCAGTGCCTCCTCTTGGATGTGGACTGTAATCTTTGATGCACTTCTGTCTAAATGATCCCACTTCAGCTCCTACTGTAGGCTAGCATTGTAAAGTTGCCGTGTCACAGTATTGATTAAATGCATTTACAGTATAATGTGTAATATGTGTGTGTGACTGGATAGGCCAGTGCTGTAGACGGTTACCTGAAGGCTGTCGCTGCAGGCCTACCACCACAGAACTACTTCAACACCAGTGGAAGGGCCTACCCAGACATAGCTGCCCTGTCTGACAACTACTGGGTGGTCACCAACAGGGTGCCCATCCCCTGGGTCTCCGGGACCTCGGTAAGATATGTCGAATGGGAGGTTTTATACCACCAAGGAACAATCTATTCAACTGGTATGAGCTACCGCGGAGGAATGTTCACTCTGTTACAATGTACTGTTCCTATGTCCTTCTCCAGGCGTCGACCCCTGTGGTCGGAGGGATGCTAGCTCTGATCAACGACCAGAGGCTGATGAAGGGCCTTCCTGCCCTGGGCTTCCTCAACCCGCGCCTCTACAAGCTAAAGGGACAGGCCATGTTCGATGTACGACAACTAATTATTCTTCTGCTTTTACTCTCGTCATCCGCGGGTCAATGAGTGGAGCTTTTATTAACGTCATTAGTAGTAAGGGTTTGATCGCCCCTGCCAGCTCCTTTTCTACCACTGTATGCACTCAGCTCTGTTTGGGTATGTGTAAAAGTGCTTTTTCTACATCAGCCACTCTGCTCTTTCAGCCCTACCACCAAATGACCACTGAGTGGCAGTGATGAGCAGCCACCACCACCCAGGGAAAAATGGTGTCTTGCTTATAGGCAACTAATATAATTGCATTTATTTTAGATAATCTAGATTAAGACATTCTATCTTTGTTTGGCCTACCTGTATCTTTCTTGAAGGGCAACAAAGCCTACTAGCTGTCCTGGATCACCTTATTTTACAGTAATTTATGTGCAGTATACAAAAAGCTACCCGACTTTTTTTCCTGCCAAACTCTGTCAATATTTTGTTGAAATATTAATTGAGATTGGTTATTAGAATCTTAGATGGCTTTTAGAATGGCCACGTTTTGTCTGGTCTTGATCCGTTTGCTGTGTCCATCAACCCCCAGGTGACCGAGGGCTGTCATTTGAGCTGTCTGGATGAAAAGGTACAGGGAAAGGGCTTCTGCGCTGCCCCGTCGTGGGACCCTGTTACGGGCTGGGGAACACCCAACTACCCTGCTCTACTGGCTGCCCTGCTGGAGTAGTCAATACACTGCCCAGCAGTCTCCCCGAATCCCAAACCATCTGGCATGTCTTCATCCTGAGCCGGTGGTATGATATCTGAGAGGTGTGCAGTGGTGTTGTAGTCGCAGCCACTTTGTCCTGCGAGGTGGCTCAGGGGAATTTTGGCCATTTACTTTTGTAAATGGATAAAGGCCAGTGGAATACATTTTTTTTTTCTTATTATGCATTTCTCCTACTCTCCTACCTTTTAGGAGCCAAATAAAATATACAACTCACAAACACACCGTTTCCAGTTTTAAATATTGTAATGTATTAGCAGGGTCATTATAGTTGGGACAAAATGTACTTCAAAAGGCAACACGCTCTTTTGATGTACAGTAGTAAACGGAACAACCTAGTCCCCGAACCTGTGCATTGAGCACTACTCTCGAAAGAAAGTAGAATGACAATGTTCATCACAGCTATGAATTATGCTGACCAAAGCAACAGTAGGACTCTCCAACTTGACATAAATGGAGTTCTGTGACCTCTGGACATGGGCTACATCCGGTGTTGGACCATACTTGTAAGTAGGAGAAATGCATTGTAGGTTTTGGTCGTTTTGTAGGCTGTTGACTATAAGAATAAAGTTAAGTTTATTATTCACTAGCCGTATCCTTTAAACAAGGCTAGTGGTGGTTTGGGGTTCAGAATACTGCTGCTGCTACTCCTGCAGATGCCTCTGAAGTGTGTGCTCTCTCGATATGGATTCAAAGGCCTAGTGTTTGCAAAACTGTGCTCCTTTGCTCGAGATCCATGATGGTGAGCACATGCCGCCGAGTCTGGATTGGAACTGTTGGAGAAATGGGATGCAAATCATGTTAAACAGGGATGCAAAAGGTCACATATTTTACTAGTTTTCAAAGAGTTAATTATAGGTCTTTGGGGTCCCAAAACATGTCTTTGAAGCTTTTTTGCTGAAAATACCACTCAGATTATGCCTTCTAGCAGCCTCTATGCCCATCTGTTTCAGTCCTGCTCTCAACAGGCTGTTTCTGTGTCTATATCTTTAAAATGCAAATGAGATGCTCCTGCTCCCCAATGTCACGCTCGGTTCCTTGGCCATGCTCCGGAACTGCGTGTGAAAGAAAAATCTGACTGGGTTGTCTTATATCACAGTTTGTATGTTAGTAGGCCCATCAGAGACCCAAATGTATGTGCACATGTTTTTCACATGTGACCTTTAAGCAAACATAGCTGTTTTTACGCCGAACTGGGTCATCTGTGCAATTTGTGCTGATTCAGTGAGTTTTTAAAATGGGGAGTGGGTGTCTGTGCATTGAATCGAGAGAGCCTTAGGCCTGGGGAGAAACTGAATGAGAGCACTCTGGTTGACTTTCTTAAAGCCATTGGTTCTCAACATGGGGTACGGGGACAGCCAGGGGTCCTTGACGGGGTTCCAGGGGGTCCCCAGAGAAATGGGGAATAGTTTAATTTCACAATTATTTACTATAAGTTAGGCCAGTGAGGGGATGTATAAGAATGCCTATTCTGATCACAAATTTCCTCTCTCCGCTGTTCTCTCCCCACCTACAGTATAGACAATTCTAGACATAGATCTTATGAATCAAATGAAATGGGTCTGCAGCCTAATGTACATAAATTCTACTGTCCTTGACATGGAAAAGGTTGAGAACCAGTGCTATAAGCCAGCAGTTCTCAACAGGGGTGCCGCGGCCTTGAGATTTAAAAAAAATTAAAATATATATATTTTTTAATTATTTTTGGATTACAGAAAAGTATCACTAAAGTGCTATCTGTTGCAGCTGCACTGTTTTCCATGAAAATACCATATTTGGATAAGTTTGACCATTTCTCAAAATCTGAAAATCATTATTTAATAAAACACAGAAAAGGATCACCAAGTTACTCTGGATAAAAAAATACTTTACAGACAACATTGAGACAAAGCTTCCTGACACATCTCCATCCAAACTCTTGGAAGAACTCATTGAAATCTCATCTGATACCACCTGGAGAGCTAGTGTCAGAGTGTGGTGCTGAGTACCAAGTATCTCATGATGCAGCAGTTAAGGTGTTGATACCATTCAGCACCACATATCTGTGTGAAGCTGGCTTTTCATCCATGACAGCTCTGAAAACAAAATATAGGGCCAAGTTGAGCCTTGAGGATGACATGCGTGTTGCCTTGTCAAAGATCTCCCCACGTATTGACCGTATTATTAGCCAGCAGCAGCAGACCTCGCATTGAGCTAGAAATGTCCACTGAGTGAACGAGTGCTTATTTTCTGTATTTATTTATATTTTTTGAGAAATGGTAACTTGGTGATCCTTTTCTGTATTTAAAAAAAAAATCATGATTTTCTGTTTTTGAGAAATTGTCAAACTTATCCAAATATGCTATTTTTATGGAGAACAGTGCAGCTGCAACAGATAGCACGTTAGTGGTCCTTTTCTGTATTTAAAAAAAGATACATGATTTTCAGTTTGAGAAATGGTCACACTTATCCAAATATGCTATTTTTATGGAAAAGTGTGCAGCTGCAACAGATAGCACTTTAGTGATAATTTTCTGTAATTTTATTTAAAGAAATATGCTATTTGATTTACTACTACAAGCAGTGTAATGTCAACCGTACTAAGCCATTTAGACCTGAAACACCTGTTAATAATGCATTATATAGCCTGCATATACACACAAATGTGTTTCCTGGTTTCTTAAATACACATTATTTTGAAAGTAAGCACTTTTGTCATCATTGTAGCAAAAAAGACAGGACCGGAAAAGTCTTCGTATGTAGGGGTGCCCTGGAATATTTTATTGAACACAGGGGTGCCTTGGCAGCAGAAAGGTTGGGAACCCCTGCTCTAAGCGACTTAGCCTGCACTGACTGTTGAACCTTCACCTGACATGCCAATACAATGATGTAGGAAATCTTCCACCCTCTCTACTGAAAGGTCAGTGTAGCCACTATATACACACTACCATTCATTTGTGCTCTCGTTTCATTTTAAGCCACTGTGCGTTTGCATTCATGGTTTAAATTCTTCTTATTTTTTCTTTATCAATCATGTACACAGATTTCTTTTAAACTGATGTCTGTTGGTACATTAAGATGTACACAGTTCACCTAGATTGTTATTACAATACAAGGAGAACTGTTCAGCAAACCAACTGGAGATAATACTGGTAATTTTTCTGTGCAGAATCTGTTTGGGATGCATTGTTTATTTTTTCAAATCAGTCAATTTGGTGTGTTCTTCTCAGGTTGGGTTTGTATGCCATGTTTGTAAAGAATCATCATCTTCTTATATTTAGCAATACTAAACCAGGACTGATCCATGTAGCAATACTAATCCAGGAATGATCCATGTAGCAATACTAAACCAGTGATGATGCAAGTAAGATTAGTAATTAATCAATTCTTAGCTAACAACTATGCATGCATGTGCTGAGAAATATCTATTTCAACAAGCGCGTAATTCGTGATGGGCTTCAACCCACATTGTGCTCTCAAAGTAGCATTGAGCTTCATAGAATTGTAAGAACATCTTTACAGTGGAACTCTGTGTCCAATGATGTCTTCCACAAGTCGCTAGGACAAGCAGTCAACAAGTTATGAAAGGGGGAGTGGCACACACACACTCTTGACCTACATGCCAAATTTAAGCCTCCTAGGGCAAAAACTGTAGCCACTAGAGAGGGTGGGGACACTTCTGTAGACCAACGCCAACCAACCAACCGAGGAAGCTGTAGAGCTACTGGTCGCAGCTAAAAATGATATGCAGTTGATATCTTGAATTCTGTGCCATGTGGAGAGGTAATCTACAAATGTCAGTTAAAAATGAAAAGGGCCTGTACTGCAAAATTTATTTAAAATTGGTTGTTACTCGCATACACTGGATATTAGTCTGTTTGTGCTGTGGTTCAAAATATATATCAAATTGTACTTAAACAAATCTTTATGCAAAATTTATACAGCAATTCTCCACCAGCATTGTTGATATTTTACTTTAAAAAGGAGGAAAAATGTATCTGGTGTTTCTCAGAATAAATAAATTGTGTATATAAATGTTTAAAGACTGCCTTTGTTGTGATGATTGTGAACCATTGAATAAAACTGGATTTTTATTTTGAAATGTGTCTTTTTTTCAAGGACATTCATTCTCACAGTGCAGAACCTTTTGATGAATAGTAAGGGCATTTTATCAGATATTTGACCGATCTGCAAACTAAATCCTTCACTAATGTGTTTGTAAATATGTGTAGTAAGATGTATTAAAAAGTTGAAGTTCAAATCCTGTATGTTTTTTCGTAACAACTGCTCAAAGTTGAGGTACTGAATACCGATTTTCGAAAAATCTAAAATGTTCTGTTTGGCCTTGGGTAACTTGTGAGGGGTCAAAATAGGGTTTTTTCATGATTCTGAGTTGATTGCAATCATTTATTTTTCACTAAAATCATTCATTTGTGGAAAAACGGCCACGCCCACCTTGCCCGCTCTGCCCCCCCCCACCCCCCCACAATGCCTTTCCACTGCTAGCATAAAAATGTTTGATTATTTTACTATTTGCCCTTTTAGGACTTATTGTTTAGTGGTAATTGCTAGTTGGTTGGCATTCAGAGTGAGGGCGTTTAGAGTTAACATGCTGAAGCCATTTGCAACCTTCATTTGATCATGGACAGACTTTTTTTTACGCCTGATATGTAAGTAGTATCTACATTTTTTACTTGGAATATTTCATGTCACTACTCCGGGCGATACACTCTGGGCAGCAGGGTGGGTGATCAAAGCCCAGGATCCTGAGTTCCCAGACTCCAACTGGAATGGCTGGATGAAGAGTATCCATGCAGATGATGTCAAGCAGCGCACACAACTTCCTCCCAATCATTGAAGGTGACCCTAATGACCTCAACACCATCTTCACCACTCTCAAAGAGTGCACGCGGCTCTCTGCAGACAGAGTCACTATAGTGACATTCGATCTTCCGATCTGACTGAAGGCTGTGGACATCATAAAACAGACAAATCTACCTATCATTCAGAGGTTGGGTGGATTTCACCTGCTGAAGTCCTACCTTGGATCCATTGGAAACATCATGGAGGATTCTGGACTACTGGAGCTGATCCAGCTGATCTATCCAGGGAGTACGACAGCCAACCACATCTTGGATGGAGGATGTTTTGACAAGGCAATCCGTGCTCACCTCCTCATCGATGCAGCCATCTATCAGCACATCATGAAACATGCCTTCACCGAGGAGGAACTTGGTGAAATGAGGACTTTCATGGAGAAGGTAGCTGATGGGAAGATGGGAGCCAGACACACTGTTTGAACAGCGGTTTGAAGAAACCTTGCTGAAGGAGGAAGAACGCCTGCTCTCTGGGTGCAGTACCACTACATGGTAGATGTGATCAAGATCTTCATCAGAACTGAGCGGCTTGCAGATCACAACAACCACCTGTGCTGCATTGTTAGCAGGATGCTGGACATCTTTGCGGCTGCAGGGCATCAGCAATATGCCACGGCTGTACTGTCAACTGAAGCAACTCGAAACTTTGCCTGCTTACAAGGAGACATTTGAAAGTTTCACTGCCCTTGGAAACCACGTTGTCTGTTACTCCAGCCATGATTGGTCTGGCACCTGGTGTGACATCTGTATCGAGCAGACATTGATGAAGGCAGCCAAGTCAGAAGGTGGACTGAGCAGAGGGAGGATGAGACACAGTGATTCTGGTCACAAGTGCTGGGTGCTCACCCTCAGTCACTTCTCCAATGTCAACCAGCGCATGGACGAAAGTGTCAAGAAACATGCTCCGCTCCACAGAGACCTTGGCAAAACACAGATGAAGAGAGATGCTGAAGCAATTGAACTTGCCCTCCAATGGTTTGAGGAGAACAACCCATTTGACCCCGATCGAGACAAGGAGTTGCTTGTGTCTTTCTCAACAGGATTCAGGAGCACAAGAGATCACCCAGCCGCCGCTCTCAGAAGATCATTGTGGTCTTTGACTACAGCCGATCACCAAAAGATCATGACCACATCCGGTGCACTAAGAAGTCATGCTGTGATCTCCAGATTCAACCGGATATGATAGACTGGACAAGAGCAACGTTTCTGGACAACACCAATAACAAGAGTGAGATAATCCACCTCCTCTCTTCAACATTCAGAAAACATAACATCACAGTGGAGCAGTGTGACAATGATGCTGACACTTCGATTGTGAGAGAGGCATTGGCCACTGCTACATATGACAGTTGAGGTTAGTAGCATTTGTGTAGGTAGCCTATTTTATTTTTATAAACTGCAATTACTTTGGAAACAAAAGTATTCACTCTTGAGTATTCAAACTTGAATAGTTGTATCTGGTTTTGTATAGTGCAACACGCTTTGCATATCTTGTTCTATTTTCAGGTGCGGGCAGAAGATGCAGATGTGCTGGTGATGCTAGTACACCATATACCAAGCACCAACCATCCACTCTTCTTCACAACATCAAAGGGCTCTCTTATGATGTCAGAAGGATCCGCGAAGCTCTCTCTGAAAGAAAGAGATGCTACCTGCTCTTTTGTCACACCTTCACTAGTTGTGATACGGTGTCTGCAATAGCTGGCCATGGGAAAACAACCTTATAAGGTAATAATGTATTATTTTTTCTATTTCACTTTATATTTGAAACAAATCTCAAAGTGCATTTTCTTTGCAGGTTCTGTGCAGGGGACATTGATGAACACATGGACATCTTCCTTGACACACAAGCTACCAAGGATGCAGTGATACAGGCTGGTACTACCATCTTCCAATACATTTAGCATGCACCAGGTATTGCTTTGGGTGAAATTAGACACAACATGTTCTCACGGAAGGCAGCGGCAGGGCTGATCAAACCAGAAACTCTACCTCCAACAGAGGGTGCAGCTGCACAGCATTCTCTCTGTGCCTATCTCCAAACCCAGGACTGGATCCTTCTGCAGAGTATGTCTCTGAACCCCAGTGACTATGGATGAACATTAGGTGTACATGGCTATGAGCCAGTCCCAACACTAGACCCCATGGCTCCTGAAGAGCTACTGCAGTTCACAAGCTGCAACTGTAACAGAGATTGCAGCAACCGGCGGTGCAGCTGCAAGAGGAATGGCGTTAAGTGCATCTCAGCATGTGGAGTCTGTAAAGGAATTTCATGCAAGAATTGTGGTCATGATGGTGGTGAGTCTGGAGAAGACTCAAGAGATTGACTCCTGAAGTGATCAGCACTTGTAACTACAAATAAAGCTACTTTCTAATTTAAATATAAGAGTGGGCGTGGCCTTTTTTCAACCAAGGAATGATTTTAGTGAAAAATACATGATTGCAATAAACTCAGAATCATGAAAAAACCCTAGTTTGACCCCTCACAAGTTACCCAAGGCCAAACAGAACATTTTAGATTTTTCGAAAATCGGTATTCGGTACCTCAACTTTGAGCAGTTATTACGAAAAAACATACAGGATTTGAACTTCAACTTTTTAATACATCTTACTACACACATTTACAAACACATTAGTGAAGACATTGATTGGTAAGGATTTAGTTTGCAGATTTTCATATGTTTCCCTTACTAGAAGTTGATTACCCAGCCAGACATGTAGGCATAAGAATCTTAATTAGAAAATTGTTTGCCACATGCAAGGAATTGTACAAGAAGTTGTCTTGGTGACAATGATGCACTCTCAGCAGCTTTAGTTTCAGAATAGGGTGGATGTCTACATGTATCGCCAAGTTCAATTTAATAAAAAAAATTATGCCATTGTTTAATTAAATTCAAGGCCAATTTTACAATTGAAATGAGCACCAAATGTGAAAATATAGGTATTATCTTCTGAGTAAATATGCATATTGTTAGTTCAAAATGATCCGTAAGGAAAATGTATAGTAAATGGTTGAGTTAAGGAACATTTGTCAAAATGTGTTTATTAATGTGAAACATGTCCTTAATGATATTAATCACTACAATAGTCTACAGCCAAGGTCTGAAATTAACTTTGTCTCACCTGCCAAGGGCTCAATCTTTTTTTTTAACAGCATTCATTTTGGATACTGTTTACAACATTCAATATACATATTTAAGACCGTTTCAAACAGAATTACTTAACAGACAATGTAATACTTCCCTTTATTAGTCAATGTGAATTTAAGACTATAAGAACCCATCGATACAATGATAACAGTGCAGTGAGAGTACAGAGACCGGATGACTGGAAGCAGCAGAAGATTAATGAATGAAAACTTTATTAACAGATTGCAGAAGGGATACAATACAGTACGGCTCAATACACACAATTGTTAAGGGGATGCAGACCAGAGAAAGACGTTTGTCTTGTTTACATCAGGGTCCCCCATTTTCAATTCATAGTGACATTTATGACATGCATGACATGACATTTATGGCATAGGGACATACATGACATACAGGTATATAGTACTGTTACATTTGTGACATATGATATGCAAATATACAGTACTGTTACCCATAGATCCTGACAGAGTATATATACATATGATGGGGTGGGAGAGAAATATACATACAGTGGGGAGGAGACTACATTAGGAGGGGGTGGGTGGGAGAGAAATATACATACAGTGGGGAGAGAATATATACATACAGTGGGGAGGAGACTGTATTAGGAGGGGGTGGGGGGGTTTGAATTGCAGCCTCCCGTAGGTGCTCTTTTAGAGCGGTTTTGAATGTGGGTAGGGATTCACATTCCTTTACAGCTTTGGGTAAGGCGTTCCACATTGATGTGGCATAATTGCGAAACGTGTTTAGTCCCTTGTTTGAGACGAATCTGGGTTTAACATGATTTGTTGAGCTTCCTCTGGTGTTGTGGTCGTGGTATTCACTGACCTTTGGGAAGTATTTTGACATGTGGTACCTTAGTCGTATAGTGTATCTTGTAGACCAGGCCCATTGCAAGTTGCTGTACTAGTCTGTCGTCTACTCTAAGCCATCCTAGGTAGTCAAAGTGGGCAGGGGTGAGGTGGGTTCTAGGAGTAAGGTCAAGTTTACTCAAGTAGTAGTCTGACCAGTTTGTTTTGTGATGTTTGTAATCTTGTTTTTAGCGCCTTTGAGGTGCTTTGGTACCATGAGGTGCAAGCATAGTCATAGTACCCTTGAATGAGTGCTCCTGCCAGAGTCTTCTGGGTATTCTTGTTTACCAGAGAGGAGATCCGGTACAAGAATCTAGTTTGTTGGTTGACTTTTTTTATTACCTTGGATCCATTTTGTCACAGGAAAGATTTGCCTCTAGGATGGACCCTAGGTATGTAATTTCATCTTTCCCTGTGACAATATTGTCACCCACTGTAACTGAGAAGCCGTCGGTCTTGCTGAGTTTGTTATTTGATCCGAAGAGAATGGACTCGGTTTTACCCAGGTGTAATGATAGTTTGTTATCAGCGAGCCAGGTGCAGATTCTGCCGAGTTCTGAGCTGAGGGTTTTTTCAACCTGTAACTTGTTCTTGTCAGAGACCAGCAGGGCTGAGTCGTCCGCGAACAAGAACAAGTTGCAGTCACAAGCTGACGACATGTCATTTGCATAAATTAGGAACAGTAGCGGTCTTAGTAAGCTTCCTTGTGGAACACCACAGCTCACTGTGAGGAGGGGGGATAGAGTACCGTTTACCTCCACCATCTGTTCTCTCCCCTCAAGGTAGGATTGCATCCAGCTCACTGATAAACTATCAAAACCAATAGCTTTTAGCTTGTCAATCAGAATGGAGTGATTGACAGTGTCGAAGGCCTTTTGTAGGTCCAGCAGGACCATGCCGCAGTATTTGCCCGCGTCCACCTCTTGTTTGATGTGGTCGTTCAAATAGAGAAGGCATGTGTCAGTGGAGTGGGATGTTCTGAAGCCAGATTGGAATTCGTAGATTTGATATTTTTTCCGCTAGGTACTTTTCGACCTGTTCGTAGACTATTTTTTCCATGCCTTTCGAGATGGAGGTAAGAATAGAAACAGGGCGGTAGTTGCCTGGGTCTAATTTGCTGCTCTTTTTGTGCAGAGGGGTCACTCTCGCTATTTTGAAGTCCTTGGGGACGTGTCCCTGTTTTATGGAGAGGTTTATTATGTGTGATGACGGGTGATGGCGGCTGCTGAGTCTCGAGGAATTTGGAGGGGATGTTGTCATGGCCAGTGGCCTTGTTAGGTTGGATGGCGCTCAGTTTTTTGAGTACCTCGTCTGTTGTTACCATTTCCAGTTTGAAGTCGTCTTTGCGGACCCCTAGGTTTTTGTAGTATGCTACTATGTGTTCTACCCCATAATGCCCTGAGTGGGAGGGTAGTTTGTTTTCCAGTGTTGTGGCTATGTTTGTGAAGAAAATTTTTAAGTAATTGGCTACATCCAGCTTGTCTGTGATGAGCGTGTTGTCTGTCTTTATGTTTATGTTTGAGAATCTGGTTAAGTTTTTTACTGCAGCCTAGTTGATTATTGAGTAATTTCCAAAGTTCACATGGTTTGTTTTTGTTTTCCTCAGTTGTCATTGATGAATTATTTTTTTGGAGTTTTGATCATGGTGTTTACGTCATTTCTTAGTCTGTTTCTTTGAATTTTTAGTTCAACCATGTGGGCTTGGAGTTCACTGTTTGAGCTTTTGGAAAGCTTTGTCTGACTTTTATGAAGTTCAGAGCATTTTCTGTCTCTGGTTTTCATAGCGGTCAGTATTTCAGTGTGCATCCATGGCTCAGCGCGATTTTTAACCCTGGTGGTTCTTAGGGGTGCCATGTTGTTAAGTATTGTTGTGAATTTAGTTTTGAATCCAAGCCATGTTTCTTCAACCTGTGTACCACTGAGCTCATCTGACCAGTCCATGCTCTACAGTTCTTGGTTAAAGGCCTCTCTAGAGTAGGTTTTGAGGTCCCTAGATGTGACTGTTTTGTGTACAGAAAATCATAATATAATGATCACTTAACCCGCATGCTATCGCCCCTTTGTTGGAGATCATGGACTTGTCAGAGGTCAGAATGAGGTCAATGGTGGTTTGTGTTGAATCACATACCCTTGTGGGTTGGGTGATTAGCTGGCTGAAACCGTGCAGATCAGAAAATCTACTGAAGGCCTTGAAGACGGGTGCTGCTTTACGTAGCATATCCGTGTTCCAGACTTCCAGTCCCCAATAATAATCTTTTCTACGCCCTCCACCCCAGCTAAACACCCATCAAGTGTATCATGTGTTCTGGCGGTCTATAGATTGTGCCTACTACTAGTACTAGTACTGATTTCGCCTTTTCAAATAAGATTTCAATCCAAAGTTTCAATTTCGTCATGGTTAAGGTCAGTAAGGTTGATGAATTTGGTATCTTTGTGAATATACACACAGACGCCACCTCCATACTGATTTCTATCCCTCCTGACTATTGAATAGTTCTCGATTTCAATATCTGGATCCTGTACATATGAGTCTAGTTTTGTTTCTGTGAAACACAATATGTTAGCCTTACCGTTCAAAAACAATTGTCTGATTTCAACCAGTTTACGTCTCAGGCTGTTTGTATTTAAGTGAAATATATGAAGTCCATTTGTGTTGGTTATAAGATTGATGTCGTCAGGTTGGAAGTATAAAGTATTTGTTTTCTCTTCTGTGTCCGGTCCTGCGGTGGGGGGGGGCTTTGTTTATGTTTGGTCCGTGAGAGGGAAGGGGGGATGGGGGTATCCTTTGTCCTGGGACGACTCTGCTAGCAACGTTAGCTAGCATGCCATCGGTCCTTGGTTGTTGTTTAAACTGGCTATGCTAGCCAGCCGGCTATCGGGCGTCGAGATGTTTGAGTCCCGCGTCGAGTTGGTCATCATGGTTGCGACCCTCGGTTCGCTTCCTCTCGTCTCTGCCTCACGTGTGTTTGTCTGCTGAGGCGTCATTGGGGGAAAGTCGCCGTCCACGCTGTGGAATGTAGTCTTGTAGATCCGGCGGGGCTCCCTTTAAAAAAATATATATTATTCAGCACGAGATGTCCTCTCCCTCAGATGTTTGGTTAATGTCCCTGTAATAGTTTGAATAACCTGTTCAAATGTCCTGTGGACCTTTTTACACAATTTCTATTATCAAAACATAGAAGTAATAAAAATATATATAACTTATCAATGTGTAGTCGTGTCTAAGTCCCCTATATGAGACCATGTTAGCTCTCTACACCATATTTATCAAAGTGTCTCATAATGACTCCCAGCTGTAGCTCCACTGTCCCCATGGCCTCGGTGTGGAGTCTGTATCTGTCCGCTCCGGAGTAAATGAGGTCCGGAGTGCGCAGTTGGGGACCTCCGCCAACAAACGTTTGCGCCAGTTGCTCTTGCCAGGAGCCCAGCGGTCTCCAGGTGGCACAGTGGACACGGTGGTGCCCGGGGCTGGACGGGAC
Source organism: Notolepis coatsorum (assembly GCF_963971535.1). Lineage (NCBI taxonomy): Eukaryota > Metazoa > Chordata > Actinopteri > Aulopiformes > Paralepididae > Notolepis > Notolepis coatsorum. The sequence continues at coordinate 40,324,881 of NC_140167.1, forward strand.
GTGGCAGTAGCCGTAACCAGACAGCTGACAGCGGCCAAAGGAGTCTTGGTGCCAGACCTGGAGGTGCAGCTTGGGCCAGCCTTGCAGTCCTTTGGTGGTGTAGTGCAGGTCGATGGGGTGGCTCCAGTAGGCCATGTCTCCGGTCTGCGGGATGTCCACCTGAGTCGTGCCCTCCTTCAGCCCGGAGAGGAGCCGCCAACCACCGCCTGTATGGACCCCCCATTTACAGAAGAGGCTGTTGTGAGGAAAGCCGCTGCCCCCCACTATCTGCCCGATAATATGCAGCTCCGCCATGTTATACAGCGTCCCGTTCCCTTAGCAACACAACCGACCGTATCTTGCTGGAGCGGTAGGACAATAGTATGCAGCTGCAGAGCCGCAGAGCCAGCGGCGCTCTCAGGGCCGCTCAGCAGCGCCACCCACCCAATGGCTGAATTGGAGTATTGCACTGTGCGGGCACAGCTGTGAGATCCGGCGAGGCTTGATATCTTGAATGAATGCGTTTATTTATTTCGAACATAAATTGAAAATAAATAATAATAAAAAAAAAACTAGACAATTCCGCGTGGGGAAAGTATGGGTGATGCCTGTGCACCACTGGCCAATGGGAGAGGGTCTGTATTGTCTATGTATTGTCTCTTTCCACAGCAAAACGGTAGGCAAGGCACCCTGGTTGAGAAATGCAGGCTTCAATCTATGTTGTTTAGTCTAGATCTGTTCAGTACTGTTTCAAGATGCACAATGAGATCTTCTGAGATAATTGTTGAATAGATACACAAATGTTCTAGAATGTTTGATTATGACATCATACTGTGACATCACAAATGTTCTAGAATGTTTTATTATGACATCATACTGTGACATCACAAATGTAATCTAGAATGTTCTATTATGACATCACACATCATACTGTGACATCACAACGGAACATGTTTGAGTGCCATTTGAATAATATAAATAATATGTTTGGTAAGGCTGTCCCCGAAGCCTGTTTTTGGGATTCAAACTTCGTCAGGGTTCTTCGAACGGACGTTCGAACCTTCGTTTTTAATTAAAAAATGTAAATAAAGAAAACAGACAATTAGACAAATAGACAAAAAATAGACAATTCCGCACAGGGAAATTGTGAAAGTGTGGGTGATGCCTGTGCACCGCCGGCCAATGGGAGAGGGTCTGTATTGTCTCTATGACAACTGGTTCAAAAGATACAAAAAGGGGGCGCGGCCTAAGGATGTGGTCAATATAGACCAATGAAAGAGGATATCCCTACTGAGTACAATAGTACAACCCGCAAGTCTCTACGACAAAATGTTCAATTTAGAGGAGAGTCTAACTTCAAGAAACAGGCTGTTCATTCAACAATGTATGTATATTTACATTTACATACATTTACATTTAGTCATTTAGCTGACGCTTTTATCCAAAGCGACTTACAAGTTCTGTACGACAGGTCATCAGGAAGGGTACAACTCTATCAGCTGAGTAACAATATTCATTTTTTTATCAACTTTTTCTCCCATTTTCTATTTTTCTCCCATCCCAATTTCGTATCGTCCAATTCTACCCTCCCCTGTCTCGAACGCTGTTTGGCCATGCCTCCCACAAGCCGGCTGTAATGTGGACGAAGCCATACATTGCACGAGTCCCCTCCGGTACTCGAGGTAGCAGCCGTCGCATCTTTTCACCTGCACAGCGCGATCTTTCAGCGTCGGGGGTCTGCGCTTTGGAGGGACGCCGCCCCCCGTCACTTCCTGATTCTACTGCGCAGGCGCACCAACCGACCTGTAGGAGTCGCTGTCCACAACGTCCGATCCCCACCCATCAGCTTCCCACCCCCTAATACTGCCAAATGTATTAGTATGAACGACCAGCAAAGCTGAATGCAATGCGGGGAGCTGGGCTCGAACCCAGCGTCTCCTGCATTGGTGGTGAGCGCCTTGCCCACTGCACCACCTAGCCGCCCCGAGTAACAATATTCATCAAAGTGTTGCGTGTTACAGTGTAGGTTAGTTTATTAGGACAAGTGCATGACAGTAAGGTTAGTTAGGGTTAGATTTTTTTTTAATTTTTTTATTATTATTTCAGATAATGGTTGAAGAAGTGCGTCTTTAGTCGACGGCAAAATATTGGATGGGATTCGGCTGTCCTAACTGGGGTGGGTAGTTCATTCCACCATTGTGGGGCAAGGACTGAGAATAGGCGGCTTCTCTTTGATGACCCTCCGGGAGCTTGGATAGGAGTAGGTCTGAGGCAGCCAGAAGATGCAGCGCGTAGGGGTCTTGAGGGTGTGTAGTTAGAGACCATTGACCGGAGGTAGGCGGGAGCGGTTCCCTTTGCTGCACGGTATGCTAGGTCGAGGGCCTTGAAGCGGATACGTGCAGCAATGGAGAGCCAGTGCAGGTCCCTAAGAAGTGGGGTGACATGGGCCGACTTTGGTAGGTTTGAGATCAGGCGGGCCGCTGCGTTTTGAATGAGTTGAAAAGGCTTGGTGGCAGTGGCCGGGAGGCCGGCTAGCAGTGCGTTGCAGTAGTCGAGGCGGGAGATGACTGTTGATTGGATGAGGAGTTGGGTGGCTTCTTTTGTCAGGAAGGGGCGGATCCTTCTGACGTTGCTCAGGAGGAATCTGCAGGTTCTGGTTGTCGCTGCGATGTGAGCAGAGAAGTTCAACTGGTCGTCGAGGACAACACCAATGTTCTTGGCGGTCGGGGATGCGGTCACAGCTGCATTCTCGACTGTGATGGAGAGGTCGGTCAGGGGGGAGGATTTGGCCGGCAGGTGGAGCAATTCTGTTTTGCTTAGGTTCAGTTTGAGGTGGTTGGTCGTCATCCAGGCGGAGATGTCGGACAGACAGGCCGAGATCCGCTCAGAGACGTGGATATCTGAGGGAGGGAAGGAGAGGAAGAGTTGAGTATCATCGGCATAACAATATGAGAAGCCATGAGACGTGATAATGTTACCCAGTGATTTAGTGTAGAGGGAGAAGAGAAGGGGTCCTAGGACCGAGCCCTGGGGGACACCCGTCCGCAGGGGGCGGATGGCCGACAGAGTCCCTCTCCATGACACTTGGTAGGAGCGGTCATTGAGGTATGATGTCAGCCATGTCAGAATAGAATAGAATAGATCTTTATTGTCATTGTTACAATTGTTACAACGAAATTAAAAAATGCAACCCTATAGGTTCTAGTAAAAAAATAAAAACAGTCCTAAACACAGTATTAAATATAAAAACAGGGGTGGGGCATAAATAACATTAATAAAACAGGGGGGTATAAAATATAATTGCACTATCCCTTAATGTTGTGTGGGGGGGGGGGGGGGGGGGGGGGCGGGGGGTGCAAGGAGACTGTTGTGTCAGCGCAGATCCAGCCACTCTCATTCCTGCGAGGGCCGCGAGGAGGATCTGATGGTTGACTGTGTCGAAGGCTGCAGATAGATCTAGGAGAATCAGGACAGAGGAGAGGCCTTTCGCTTTTGCTAAGTGAAGTGCCTCTGTGACCGCAATGAGGGCCGTTTCTGTGGAGTGGCCAGTCCGGAAGCCAGACTGATTAGGGTCTAGGAGGTCATTCTGTAAGAGATAAGCAGTAAGTTGGTTGGATACAGCACGTTCAAGTGTTTTAGAAAGGAAGGAGAGAAGAGAGACAGGACAATAGTTGCCTATGACTGTGGGGTTCAGGGTTGGTTTTTTTATGAGGGGCGTGACTCTGGCTTGTTTTAGGGAGGTGACCACCCCCGAGTTGAGTGAGGAGTTGATGGTTGCAGTTAGGAATGGGAGGATGTCCGGTGCTATTTCAGTTTGTGGAGTGAATATGAGTTGCATAAGATAATAGAGTGTGAAGGTATACTGAATACTGTCTAGTATGTCATGTATGTCATTATATGTTATGATGAATTGAAAATGGGGGACCCTGATGTAAACAAGACGAAAGTCTTTCTCTGGTCTGCATCCCCTTAACAATTGTGTGTATTGAGCCGTACTGTATTGTACCCATTCTGCAATCTGTTAATAAAGTTTTCAATCAATCAATCAATCAATCAATCAATCAATCAATCAATCAAGGGGGTAGGAATACATACGTTTACACTTCATCCTTCTACTCCTGCTTGTTTGTTTTTTAATCTGTTTATTACTTGTTTTTTTATTATTATTTATTTTCAATTTATGTTCGAAATAAATAAACGCATTCATTCAAGATATTGTGTGAGCAAAAGTATAGTTAATTTACTCATACAGTATGTACATCCTCTGGCCTCGCGCGGATCTCACAGCTGTGCCCGCACAGTGCAATACTCCAATTCAGCCATTGGCAATTCAGCCATTGGGTGGGTGGCGCTGCTGAGCGGCCCTCACAGCGCGGCCGTCAGAGCACGGCCCTGAGAGCGCCGCTGGCTCTGCGGCTCTGCAGCTGCATGCTTCTCCGGTAGCAAGGGATTTTTTTTGGCAACAATAATACTTCCGGTCCGAAAGAAATACATCCGTTTGGCTTTCAAAATAAATGCGCGAGAATGTATGTTTTAAAACATTTACATAATTTTGTTTTATTTAAAAATCAAAGTCAACAAATGAACAGTCTCCACACTATGTTAGCGCTGTACCAGTACAGTCAGATTAATGTTTGATGCCTTAAAATGTTGATGAATACCACATAAAAAATGTCCCCGGGCCAGGCTGTTTGATTGATTGTTTGATTGATTGAAAACTTTATTAACAGATTGCAGAATGGGTACAGTACAGTACAGCTCAATACATACAATTGTTAAGGGGATGCAGACCAGAGAAAGACTTTCGTCTTGTTTACATCAGGGTCCCCCATTTTCAATTCATTGTAACATATATGACATATATGACATACAGATAGACAGTACTGCTACATCTATACATTTATGACATACCAGATTTGCAAATACAGTACTGTTTGTGATACGAAAAGAGTCCAGAGAAAAAGTATATACATTTGACGTAGAAACTGTACATTGGAGGAGGTTGGGTAGGTGGGGGGGGGGGGGGGGGTACTGTACATTGGAGGTGGGGGGGGGGGGGGGGGGGGTTGGGTAGGAGGGGTGGGTGGGGGACACTGTACAACTGTACAAGCAAAACTGTACATTGGAATATTGACAAGACCATACATGGTAATTTTTACTGTACATTGGAGGGGGTTGTGTTAGGACATTTACAGGGGCCAGTTTAGAATTGCAGTCTCCCCGTAGGTGTTTTTTGAGAGTGTTTTTGAAAGTGGGTAGTGATTCACATTCCTTTACAGCTTTGGGTAGGGCGTTCCACATTGATGTGGCATAATTGCGAAACGTGTTTAGTCCCTTGTTTGAGCCGAATCTGGGTTTAACATGATTTGTGGAGCTCCCTCTGGTGTTGTGATCGTGGTATTCACTGACCTTTGGGAAGTATTTTGACATGTATGGGTACCTTGGTCGTGTAGTGTATCTTGTAGACCAGGCCCATTGCAAGTTGCTGTACTCTGTCGTCTACTCTAAGCCATCCTAGGTTGTCAAAGTGGGCAGGGGTGAGGTGGGTTCTAGGAGTAAGGTCAAGCAGTAGTCTGACCAGTTTGTTTTGAGATGTTTGTAATTTGGTTTTTAGCGCCTTTGAGGTGCTTTGGTACCATGAGGTGCAAGCATAGTCGTAGTACCCTTGAATGAGTGCTCCTGCCAGAGTCTTCAGGGTATTCTTGTTTACCAGTGAGGAGATCCGGTACAAGAATCGAGTTCGTTGGTTGACTTTTTTTATTACATTGGATGCCATTTTGTCACAGGAAAGATTTGCCTCTAGGATGGAACCCAGGTAGGTAATATCTTCTTTCCTTGTGACAATATTGTCACCCACTGTAACTGAGAAGCCGTCGGTCTTTCTGAGTTTGTTATTTGAACCGAAGAGAATGGACTCTGTTTTGCCCATTTGTAATGATAGTTTGTTATCAGCGAGCCATATGCAGATTTTGCCTAGTTCTGAGCTGAGGGTTTTTTCAACCTGTAACTTGTTCTTGTCAGAGACCAGCAGGGCTGAGTCGTCCGCAAACAGGAACAAGTTGCAGTCACAAGCTGACGCCATGTCATTTGCATAAATTAGGAACAGTAGCGGACCTAGTATGCTTCCTTGTGGAACACCACAGCTTACTGTGAGGGGGGGGGGATAGGTTACAGTTTACCTCCACCATCTGCTCTCTCCCCTCCAGGTAGGATTGCATCCAGCTCACTGATTATCAAAACCAATTGCTTTTAGCTTGTCAATCAGAATGGTGTGATTGACAGTGTCGAAGGCCTTTTGTAGGTCCAGCATGACCATGCCGCAGTATTTGCCCGCGTCCACCTCTTGTTTGATGTGGTCGTTTAAATAGAGAAGGCATGTGTCAGTGGAGTGGGATGTTCTGAAGCCAGATTGGAACACATTAGACTCTACTGGCTTAATGGCATCATAAAAAAACACATGTCCACAGACTCAGGAGGACCTCCATTTTCACTTAACTTTCACAAATTTAAGCTGTGTAAAATAAATTGTTACTGGTTCTCAAAGCCATCACAACTGCCTTAGTCCTCGTGAGTCTGTAGACATGTGTTTCATGCTGCCTCGTGAGTCTGTAGACATGTGTTTCATGCTGCCTCGTGAGTCTACTCTGTAGACATGTGTTTCATGCTGCCTCTTGAGTCTGTAGACATGTGTTTCATGCTGCCTCTTGAGTCTGTAGACATGTGTTTCATGCTGCCTCTTGAGTCTGTAGACATGTGTTTCATGCTGCCTCTTGAGTCTGTAGACATGTGTTTCATGCTGGCTCGTGAGTCTGTAGACATGTGTTTCATGCTGCCTCGTGAGTCTATATTGTTTCATGCTGCCTAAATGTTAAATACTAGTTTTATGTTGTAAAATGTTCTTTTGTGAATGTGAAATTTTGCTAAGATAATAAATGTATAGCATCGATGAAGTGCGTTTGTGATCAAGTATCTTGAAAATGAGGTCCAAAAATATTTCCACCAGATATTTGGGACAAACCTTCCCCAATAGGCCTAATGGATTACATGGTGACAATGTATTTCTGAAAGAGGGATCTGATCCTTCTGTTCCGGGTTGAAGGGCTGGATAAAAAACATATTTCTCCTACTATGGTGTCATTCAAAGTTAACAATGAAAAAGAGATGGTTCAATGTTCCCCTTAAGGCGAGACACTGCAGGTGAATAGGCAAATATACTTTTTTTGTTGATTTTGAGATTTTGTTATATTTTGCTTCCTAAACATGTCTTCTATGAAACTAGTGACAATAAAACGTCAATAACACACATTTAGTTGTTTATTTTACTTCATTTTGCCTTATTGCATCCATAAATGTGCACATATTTAATGGGGAAGTGCCTCATTTGCATATATAAACATAAATTTCAGAAAACTTGCAATATATTTTTTCTTAGTTTATATGTACATAACAAACTGGGAAAGTTTCATAGTGATATCTATTCAAATATTTTTTGCCTATTAGGGGGTACTACACTGTACTACACTGTTTGTAGCCGGTGTGTAGTTCTGTTCAGTTCAATAACATCATTATTATTATTATTTTGTTATCAGGCATGTGTTTAGGTTGTCTATTACTAATGGTTTGATTAGGTTTTGTGTTTGTAAATATCTGTTTAAAAAAAAAGTATGGCATTTTACAATACAGAACTTTGAAGGCTCAAAATGTGAGTTTTAAGAGTTTTTCCTCATACTCTGAGCCAGAAATCTCCACTGCAGTAGCACTCACATACACCAAACCTTCCAGTTCTATTCATATCTATGTTCTGAAGGTATTTACAGAAGGGTTTGTTGATATCTCATTCATACCCTGATTTATATCACATTTCATTCCTAAAAACATGGCGAAATATGGAATTTTACCATAAAAATTGACTGAATGGAGTATTTTCTGATTTATGGAGTGATAAAAAGAGATATCCAAAATCCCCTCTGTAATAACCTTTGGCTCTAATATGTCAACAAAATGAAACTATAATTTTGAAAATGGCTTTATCCAATGTTCAGATTTCTGTCCTGGAATTATATGCAAATTAGTGCATATTTAAGTAGATAATGCCTCGTTTGCATATTTAAACATACAATTTCAGAAAACTTGTAATACAAAACAGTCTTGTCTTAATATAAGTAATCAACTGGGGAAGTTTCATTGTGATATCTATTAGTTAATTATTTTACCCTATTCACCTGTAGTGTCTCCCCTTAAATAATATCATCACAGTTTTGGGAATGGCATCCATTACAATATAAATTAGTTTGTGGTGATCTCAGTACTCACATAAAAAAACATCTGGATGCAGCCAGGATGCACTAGGCCATTTTGGGGGGAAATATTATGATTGAAACTAAACAATCAAGATGTGCTTTAAGTGCAGTCTTTCAGATTTTATTTGAGGGTATTTACATCCAAATCAGGTGAATCAGGTAATTGTGTGTGCCCCCCCCCCCTTGTTTTTAAGGGACGAAAAGTAATTGGACAAACTAACAACCCATAAATAAAATGGTAACTTTTAATACTTGGCTGCAAATGATTTGACTTGACTTGACTTGACATGAATCCAAGATGGCTGATTCTGAGGTTGCTGCTGTAATTGCATGAGACTCTAGCCTCTATATATCTCAGTAATCCCAATTGTATCTTCAAACTAAAATAGTTTAATCTCTTACTTTGGTACATTATCATTAACTGGCTGTCGTGTGGCAGTGAAAGGGTTAATCTTCTGTCGTGTGGCAGTGAAAGGGTTAACCGGCTGTCGTGTGGCAGTGAAAGGGTTAACCTTCTGTCGTGTGGCAGTGAAAGGGTTAAGAAGGAGGTTTTTGACTCGACTTCAAAACCGACTAAAACATCTAACCTGGTTGAACCTACGCAGGCCGCCTAAATATTAAAGGCAACCAACTTGTGTCTAGCCACGCCCAACTTGCGTCTAGCCACGCCCCCGCGGCGACGCGGCAGCAGCATTATGTAGCAGTAATCCCCCCTTTTTTAACATCCAGAACTAGCTCAATTGGTAGTGCTGCCTTGCTGTGGATCCTGCGGTCCGTTGGTGACAAGTTTGATTCCCTCCTTTTTTTTTTTTCTTTTTAAACATGCATTCTTTCGCCGGTTAAGTTTAGGCATGTTAACGATAGGTTATGACTATAACCAAGTTCTGTTAATTAGGGGTGACGCTTGGCATCACTCATGCACTCCCTCGCGTACGTGCACGCGCACTGAATAAATTCCACAAATGTACCTTTAATACCAGTATTAGTCTGACCACACCCCTCATCAGCTTACCTTCATAAGCAGGTGTGTGGTCACCTGCTCTCCTCCTACCCAAGCTTTCACCACAAGGTGAGGTCAAGGGCTGCAGCGGCGTCTGATGCCAAGCGTCACCCCGTTCTGTATCATTAAGGGGCTCCGCTTGGCATCACTCATGCACAAAGGGAGGCCAAGCGGAGCCACTGGCCGACAAATATACCCCGCTGAAGGCCCCCCACAACCAACAGAACAGGGAGGGCCGAGCCCCCCCGACCCCCCCTAATGGAGGGCACCCCCCCTATTAGAGGTTTACCGGGAGGGCGACGGACCCGACCGTGCGAAGAGGCACTCAAGCAACTCAACGCACAGGGTGAGCAGACCGTGGCTTGACCCCACGACTACACACACGCACAACCCGCATGCCACCCGGGAACGAACGGAGGAAACAACCTCGTTACTGCCCCCAGAATCACTGGGTCAAGGGCAAACCCAACCCCGTGGCAAGGCCGTAGCAGCGGAGCGCGAAGGAAGACCCAGACCCACCAAAGGGACTGGACCCCCTGGAACGGGGGCCCGGAGAAGTCCATGATGCCAGCATCAAGACCCCCCACATCGCCAGCGTATTCGGACAAAGGCCCCTCAGCCGAGCGGGCCCCGTCCTCCCCGATAGTACACTGCCTGGCACACTGACCCTGCAACAGGCCGTAAGCACACAAAAAAGGTTAACCAACGGAAGCAGGCAGCGCACCGAGGAAAACCAGGCAACAGGCTGTGAGGTCCTAGCTGCGGACGAGACAGGCACCAGAAAGGACAGCTGAACACAGCCGCCCCGGCGGAAGGGGCGTATGCTGGCGTAGTTGCATGACCAAGGCTCCACCTAAAAAAAACCCACCCAGAGGGGTCGAGGCAGAGAAGGCTGACACGATTGGCAGACGTCATGAACGTGCAGGGGCACCCTCAAAACCGGTTAACCCGGGAGTTGACACCGCAGCAATACACCAGAGAACCAACCACCCAGGTGTTACCCCATGCGGTGGTTGGTCCCATAACCCCTCAGGAAAAAACCCCAAACACACCTGCGCTGCCGCAGCCCATGTTCCAGTTTCCAACAGGGTTATCCCGGGCCTACAGGTCAACGAAACATTACCTCGGACCGGGCCCGGTGATACGGGGAGCACAGGGTCCCCCGAGGAGGTCAAGACCACCCCAACAGGCCCCTCTTCGCCATGCGTAAGAGAAGAGCGTAAGAATGGAAAACCAGCCCCAGCACCGCACTTGGTATTCCCAGGAGGTCACCCAACCAAGTACTAACCAAGACCAACCTGTATGGCGGCCGAGATCCGACGAGATCGGACGCGTACTGGCTGGCACAGCCGTAAGCCATTACGACAGAGTAGAATACAATGTACCCAACAAGGGTTCCATAGCGCCCAACCCTGCGACACCCGGACCGACCTAGCATTTTTCCCCCTGAAAAAAGTCCCTCAGGGTACCAGAACAGCAGATCTGCATCCCCGGCGGACAACGGGTTTAACTGATCCGGACCAGCGCGACCAAAACCAGTCCCGTGCCCTAACCACGCCGACATGCCAACTCCAGGAGAAGGGGCAGATATGCGTGTTGATCTTAAACATAAAAAGAAGGCGCCACTCAGACGTTCCGGTGCGAACCGCGCCCGGCAGCCCACCCCCAGGGCGTGAGACCCTTCCACATATGTACAGATCCATTCCGTCATCATCCCCTGATATGAACGAGAACCCGTCGACAACCACACAGGGCGTCGGAAGAGGAAAAACCCCCATCCCGATTGCTTTATAAAAACGCTGTTTTAACCCCAAGCAATCAAGGCACGCCAGTCAGTTACCTAATGTCCAACAGAACATCCTGAGTTAGCACTATGTGTGCGTTGGGCATATCCACATCAATAATAGGCTATTTAGACCATCTTATTGAATCCCCAAGACGCCCAGGGGAACGACAAGAGGGCGGGATGCAACCAACTCTATGAATGAATGAATGAAAACTTCAACCAACAGATTGCAGAAAGGGTACAACATAGTACGGCTCAAAACACACAATCGGTAAGGGGAGGCAGACCTGAGAAAGACGTTAGTCTTGTTTCCATCAGGGGCCCCCATTTCCAATCCATCTAGACACATCCAACTCTTTATAATAATAAAGAAGAAGCATCACCCGTATGAACCCAACTGCACAGCTGGGAGTAAAAAACCCGTTTTCACATGATTTTACATCCAGTCACTCTTCTTTAATCAGAGAGTAAGACTAGACCCTCCCAGAAAACCTTCCCACACGAGTGGTAGTCATGAGAAAGACATGCAAACCGTGAGTCACGTGACCAACTGACTCAGGTTTACATAAATCGAGCGCAGCAGACTCGGGAGCCCTACGCTCTAACTCGACACCTTAAGACACCGCAACTCATGGAAGGCGTCGCCATAGCAACACCGCTATGACGGGGGGAAATGCTGCCTTTTTGACTCCTCTCTGTAATAGGAGTTGGCAGGATAACCCTCCCCCCCCCCCCTGCCAAGACGTCTCACCGGCTCGGCCCTGACTGGCTCAGCAGAAGAGATAAAAATCCCCTAAACCAATCAAGTGGGAAGGAGGGGTTTATTCGACACCCCCTCACAAAAAACCCTTCGTTCCCTACACACAGAAAACAACCGTAGCCATTTTGAAAACCTCCGGTAGAATGCTAATGTATAGCGTAAGCTAATACAATGCCCGCTACCCACAAAATGTGAACAGGATTTACAACAAAAACAAGTCGCATGTGTGTGAATCCTACACCCGTTGACTATGTCGTACATAGCAAAAAACGCTGACCGAGAGTAACGGCTAGGCCGTGGAACGTGCGTGTACGAGTATTACTGCAACTAAACAACATAGCATTGTGAGACACATATACTTAGTTCAAGCAATGGAATAACACCAGTTTCTACCTGCATGTGGAGCATCAAGCTAATAGAACCTATTACTGAGTGTATGTTGCAGACCTTGCTTAACCTCGTAACACAACACGACTCATCTCACAACGTAAAAGTGCAGATTCATATTTACACAACCCCACCATATGAATTGTTGAAGAAACACACAGTTTGTTCGGCCAAAACATAGTCCCCCTTATGTCGGGGAACTTCTTTATTTATAATGTTTTAAGGCACAAAATCATAGAGGGGCTGGGGAGGGTGTAAAAGAGAGGGGACACAGAGGGGAAAAGTCACTCTCAGCGGCGTCTGCCACCTCGCGCCGCTCGAGTCTTGCCACCCCGAGGAGCCCCGGAGGGACGGTAGGTTACTGTCTGCTGGTCACGACGTTCCCTACCGTCTCCTCCGGTCGTGGATGGGCCGGCGGTAGCAGAAGCGCCGTCTCTTCTCCTGGCCTTCTTGGAAGGGCCAGCAGCGGCGGCGGAGGCAGTGGTAGGGGCGACGGAGACAGCTCGATGTCGCGGAAGCCTTCTGACTCCACCGGCAAGGACGGGAGGCGGAAAATGGGGTTGGAGGATGGATCTCTCCTCTGCCATCTCTCTGCATGTTGAGGTCATCAACTGCAGGGCCTTCCCGAACAGACCAGCGTCGGAGAGGGCGGCCGTCAGAAGAGGGGCTCTCTTCCGTTCCGGCACACGGGCCTGCTCCAGCCAAAGATGACGCTGGCTCAGGGTAGCCAGGGCGCGCACTTTCCCCATGGCTATGGCCAGCACCTGGGAAAGTGATCTGATCGCATTTTACCTCGTTCAGATCCGTGCCGCCCGTCATAATCCCAGATACAAATCTAGCCAGGTGGGCGATGTTAGACGCCGCAGCCAGCGATTGTGTACCAGCGATGAATGACTGGTCACCCCAATAAGCCAATCGCCTAGCCGATTTCCCCTGGAGGATCGGCTTGCACAAGGGTTCCCACACCATATCCGGACAGAGGAGAGCGGCCATCGGACTGTCAAGCCGAGGCACGCCCTCCCCCATACCTTTGACTAACCCCGACACCCGCGTAACTGGTACGTAGGTGGGGGTTAGTCCCATGATGTTGGAAACCGCCTGACCCTGACGAACATAGGCCCCCATTGAGGGGAAAAATGGGTAGACAACGTCCACCCCTCTCACTGGGCGACGCTGCCAGCGATGACCTATGAGATCATCAGGGACAGGTGCAGGCAATGGCAGCGGCAGCGGCACGCCGTTTGCGGCGGCGGCTACCGCCATGAGCTCGGGAAACAAAGCCCGCAGTTCCCCTTGCGGACCTTCCTCCACCGAACCCGCATCCCTCACATGCAGCAGGCTGCAACTGGTCAAGGAGCCACAGTCTGATGTGGCCGACAGTAGGGCATCCTGCTGATGAGGCCAAGGTGGTTCCTCGACATCCTCGAACAGGGAGCCCCATGGAGCCATTTCTCCCCCCTCCGGTGTTTCCTGAGGAGGGATACTCTCCTCCACGGGACCATCATACAAGAATCCGTCCGCCTCTTCCATGAAGTCCTCAGTTTCCATCGGAAATCCAGAGCCGGACGCATCCTCGCTGGTCTCCAGCAGTTCCCCAAACCCAGGCCGTTCGCGCCTGCATGCTACCATCTTGCGACGTGAACGGGCAGACGCGAAAAGTTTGTGTCGCAAATCCTCCGGCTCCAAAACAACCGACCGTTCACCAACGGACGATTCCCTGGAACCAGAAGAACCAGAGTCGAGATCAGGCCATCGCCGGAGCGACGGCACCGACTCCTCGGCTCTTCGGAGAGGCAAACTATCCATCGGCTGTCTCCTGGGCTGGGTCGGCAACCATGAAAGTGGCAACAGCCCAGCACCAGAACGCACGATGGAGGCGGGAATGGAGAACCGCTGGTGAAGAGTAGGTCTAGCGGGTCTACTCTCCGCAGAATACATTATGACCCAAACTTTTTCTTTACAACAGATATGAGAGAAGAAAAAATTAAGCACAATGTAGACTTGTCACAACTCTTTTCAACTAATCAACACGTCAAGTGGGGTACTACCGAGGCACTTCCTTGTGGTGAAAGCGAGAAGGAGGAGAGCAGGTGACCACACACCTGCTTATGAAGGTAAGCTGATGAGGGGTGTGGTCAGACTAATACTGGTATTAAAGGTACATTTGTGGAATTTATTCAGTGCGCGTGCACGTACGCGAGGGAGTGCATGAGTGATGCCAAGCGGAGCCCCTTAATGATACAGAACTTTAAGCATTGTTTCGGAGTTGGTTAAGGTTAAGGTTAGGCATTGTTTCGGAGTTGGTTAAGGTTAGAAGGGTTAAGTTTAGGCGCTGTTAAGGAGCTGGTTATGGTTAGAGTTTGTCTTAGAGAATGGCAATAGACAGCCTATTTCCGCGCTGCAGCGCGAGGCAATAGACAGCCTATTTCCGCGCTGCAGCTCTCTCGCGCTGCCGCGGTCACATGGGCGTAGTGGCCAATCAGAGAAACGCTAAACACAAGTTGGTTGCCTAAAATATTCACGCTTCCAGGCCTGGTAGGCCTCAGACCTGCACCAGAAAAATACAACTCTACAGAGAACCCCAAAGAGAACCTCTGCTGCCGGCTGTTACCTCTCCTCGCTACTGTGTGGGGCACTGCTGAAGCGGACCCACAGACTTTCCTGACTGGAAACCCATTATGGAGGATGCTCTGGGAACGCACTCCCTCACAAAGGAGCTGGTAGATATTTTTAACAGTTCTGACAATGAACGTACTTGTTATGGATTTTCTGAAAATAGTGGCACCGTGCCCGTCATAGACAACACCAAATACCTCAAGGAACTTCTTGCAGCAAAAGATACTTTGAATCCATCATTCACACTTGTGTTGAAACTCATTACTACAGAGATCGAAAAGGTTCTAATTGAAGAGGACAAAAATACAAATGTAGTAAATGAAACTTGGTCTACCGTGGTAAATGGAAGGAAAGGAAAGAGATGTCTTCTGCTCCTGTTTAATCCTGACATTTCATTTGACATTCCAGTGAATAATTTTTTTTTTTTGATATTTTTTTTTTGATCCACTTTTTCTCCCATTTTCTATATTTTCTCCCATCCCAATTTCGTATCATCCAATTCAACCCTCCCCTGTCACGGACGCTGTTTCTTGACTCCCACAAGCCGGCTGCAATGTGGACTAAGTCATACATAGCACAAGTCCCCTCCGGTACTTGAGGTAACAGCAGTCGCATCTTTTCACCTGCGCAGCTCGATCTCTCAGTGGCGAGGAGTAACGCGTGGGAGGCTCACGCTGCCCCCGACACTTCCTGATTCTACTGCGCAGGCGCACCAACCGACCTGTAGGAGTCGCTGTCCACAACGCCCGATCCCCACCCATCAGTTTCCCACCCCCTAATACGGCCAATGTGTATTAGTACGGACGACCAGCTAAACTGAAAGCAAATGTGGAGCGCTGGGCTCGAACTGACGAGCCCAGCGTCTCCAGCATTTCGTGGCGAGCGCCTTGCCCACTACGCCACGTAGCCGCCCCACTCCAGTGAATAATTCTTATGCTCCTTTGACTGAGCACTTGGATTACCTCACTGAGTTCCCACTCCTAACAGCTAAAGATGCTAACATCCCAACCTCTACTTCAATGAGGAAACGACCGGCCAATCCAGCTTCATGCAGCGGATCATCCTCTCCATCTGACCCCCAGCCCGGGAGCTCATAGGGACCACTCTTCATCCTCTCCATCTGACCCCCAGCCCGGGAACAAGAGAGCTCGTAGGGACCACTCTTCATCCTCTCCATCTGACCCCCAGCCCGGGAACAAGAGAGCTCGTAGGGACCACTCTTCATCCTCTCCATCTGACCCCCAGCCCGGGAACAAGAGAGCTCGTAGGGACCACTCTTCATCCTCTCCATCTGACCCCCAGCCCGGGAACAAGAGAGCTCGTAGGGACCACTCTTCATCCTCTCCATCTGACCCCCAGCCCGGGAACAAGAGAGCTCATAGGGACCACTCTTCATCCTCTCCATCTGACCCCCAGCCCGGGAACAAGAGAGCTCGTAGGGACCACTCTTCATCCTCTCCATCTGACCCCTAGCCCGGGAACAAGAGAGCTCATAGGGACCACTCTTCATCCTCTCCATCTGACCCCCAGCCCGGGAACAAGAGAGCTCGTAGGGACCACTCTTCATCCTCTCCATCTGACCCCCAGCCCGGGAACAAGAGAGCTCGTAGGGACCACTCTTCATCCTCTCCATCTGACCCCCAGCCCGGGAACAAGAGAGCTCGTAGGGACCACTCTTCATCCTCTCCATCTGACCCCTAGCCCGGGAACAAGAGAGCTCATAGGGACCACTCTTCATCCTCTCCATCTGACCCCCAGCCCGGGAACAAGAGAGCTCGTAGGGACCACTCTTCATCCTCTCCATCTGACCCCCAGCCCGGGAACAAGAGAGCTCGTAGGGACCACTCTTCATCCTCTCCATCTGACCCCCAGCCCGGGAACAAGAGAGCTTGTAGGGACCACTCCTCCCCCAGTTCACCTCGGCAGCGCTCTCCTGTACATCAACCCTCATGGTCTGCACTCGCACCGTCGCCGCCGCTCCCCTCCTCTTCCTCCTCCTCCTCCATGGACCCTGGGGGACCTGTTGTCTACCCTGTCCCAGTGGCAGCTGAAAATCACCCAAGGATTTCCATCTATGATGGCGGTTTCCATGAGGGCAAACCCAAAGTCCTCTTGATTGGTGACTCCATCATCAGGTCTATTAAACTTCCCTGTGCCATATCATACTGTTTTTATGGTGCTAAGGTGACTGATCTTATGGAACAGGTGCCCTCTATCATTGAGAGTCATCCCTCTGTTCACACTGTGAACAGAGTCCTCCTCACGTTCCCTCCGCTCCGGCACAGCCTACCTCCTCAAAGCCCCCAGGACTAAGTTGCACACCATGGGCGATCGCGCCTTCTGCTCTGCCGCACCCAGACTTTGGAATGCTCTCCCCATCCACCTGAGAGCACCACAATCCGTCGAGGCTTTTAAAAGGGGCCTAAAAACATTTATTTTTAACAAGGCTTTTGCCTGAATTTTTCTTTTACTTTTATTTTTACTTTTATTCATTTTATTATTATTTTTATTTTATTTTACTCTTATGTTCTTCCATTTCACTGGTTGTTAGTCTTTTTAATTGTTTTTATTCATTTTAATTGTTTTATTCATTTAACTTTTTGTCTATATCTCCTGTAGCACTCTGAGATTCTCGCGAATATAAAGTGCGGTACAAATTGAATCTATTATTATTATTATTATTATTATTATTATTATTATTATTATTATTATTATTATTATTATTATTATTATTATTATTACTACTGTGATTTTACATGTAGGGACCAATGATGTGTTATCCAGGCAATCGACCAAGCTTCAATTTCACCGTATGTCTCTGGCATTAACCATAGAGAGCCTAGGAAAACACTGTGTCCTCTCCGGTCCTATTCCATCTTTAAGACATGGCTCTGAGCATTTTAGTTGCCTTTTTAGCCTGCATTGCTGGTTGCAGACTTTATGTACTGCCACTGTCCATACCTTCATTAACAACTTCGACACGTTTTGGAATAGACTGAACCTATACAAAGTGGATGGGGTTCACCCAAATGATCTGGGGGCTGAGAAACTAACATTAAATTGTATGAAATCATGTATTAATGCCTCTCTGACCTGACAGCTACCCACATCAGTAAGTAGTTTAAATAATCTATGTTTTGTTTTTAATCCTCTTTGTGTAACTAATATTGTGTCTACTCATAGTCCCAATCCTTCTGTCGCTATTATTCCTGTTTGAATCACTACCAGGTCCCCGGTTGATCATTTAGGTCGTACTGCTGTTACTCCAAACTTAGTTTTAATACCAATGCAGCCCCCTGTTATTAATCATGTTATTGATTTTTACACCAATTCAGAGTCTCTATTCAGCCCACTTACTTTTAAAAAGAGAAACGGATTAGGGATCATTCATTGGAATATTAGGAGTTTACATAAAAATCTTGATCATGTCAAGATACTTGTCATGCAGTCTAACCCCGATATCCTGATTTTAAGTGAAACTTGGCTTAAGAAAGGTGATTCTGACTTGGATGTAACTCTAGACAATTACAACCTGTTTAGAGCGGATAGGACTGGGAGGGGGGAGGGGTGGCTATTTATGTAAAGTCTATTTTTTACTGTAACAATTCCAAAATGTTTTGAAATTCTTGTTTAAAAAATTTATTTGGAACCCAATAATTCTGTTAATGTGACTGGAGTCTATAATAATAATAATAATAATAATAATAATAATAATAATAATAATAATAATAATAACTTTATTTGTATAGCACTTTTCATACAGAGGTTGCAGTTCAAAGTGCTTCACAACAGTAAAAAATACAGGCATAAGCGAGCATAAAAAGATAGACAGGTAGAATCACAGTGTTTCACATTAGGATCTAGCATCCCAATAGGCTCTCCGCTTACAGTTTTCAGTAACACAAATAGTAAAAATAGTTTAAAATGATTCAGTTTAAAAATAGTCAAAAAATTATAAAATAGAACGGACATAAAAAATACAGGCATGAGCGAGCATAGCAAGATATGGCAAATAATCACAGTGTTTCACATTTGGATCTAGCAAATAATAAAAATTGTTTAAAATGATTTAGTTTAAAAATAGTCATCAGTAAGAAGTAAAAAGTGCAATAACCGACACATGAATTTGATAGGCCCCCATCAGCCGATGTTAACTCTATTGATAGGATAGCAGAGTTACTATGTCCATACTCAAATGTTGAACTGATAGTTCTAGGGGATTTTAATATTGATTGGCTTAGTAATGATTCAAACCAGACAGTAGTAGTAGCATTGGCTTATCTCAGTTGGTTACTGAACCCACCAGGCCAAATCTAAAAAATTATTCTAGGTCAAGTATAATTGACTTAATGTTTTCTAATAAGACTGATAAAATTAGTGCTTGTGGTGTTTTTGAATTAGGTGTCAGTGATCACTGTCCTATAGCCATAGGCGGCGCGTGGGCTTTAGGTCAGGGTAGGCTTTAAAGGGAACGCCCCCCGCGCGCAGCGAGAAAAATTTGACCTTTTATTTTTGGTTGCACGCAAACTGTCCAGGTTCTGATTTCATATACACACACACACTACTAGGCTATACTACAGCGAGCCCCACTCATTTATATATAGTGCAAATTAAGTGTTCAAATGAAGGCATCCAATAATATATTAACCATTGTCTTACCTTAATGCAGATAAATGCGACGTTTCGTCTTGGTGAGAAAGACCGTTCACAACTTGAATCACAAGTTGCAATGAAGTGAACGTTTTTCGTAATTTAGATCTCATTATACTTTGAAAACAATGTACATACAGTAGCTCTAAAAAGTTTCCACGATTTGATGAACTCGGACTCTCATCATGTCCTAGGCTATGGTTAGACTAGTGTATTCCTGGCGTTTTTTTATACGATTTTGACGACGTTTCATGTCCTATCTACACAGAAATGCGTTTTTTGGCGTTTTTTTGTGGATACGGCTGAAACGCAAAATTGTGTTTGCGTTTGGAGATACGCAAAAAAAACGCTTCGACAACAGCGTGTAGTTGCAGTTGTTGCGAAAACGCCCATGCGCAGTAGATACCATCTGCGTGCCCTTCCTGTGTACAGTGTGTGTGTTTGGGACAGCTCCGTGTCCCAAATAGCTTCAGCTACCATGTGTTGTCAAGTTATTGTTATAAGGACCCCAGTCCAAGCTACAACAGTCTGCATTCCCTTAACAATTGCAGTGTACTACATCAGTGTGCTCTGGTGACAAAAACGAAAAAAAAAACGAAAGTGTGACTCGAGGCGCATGACGTCGCGGCGATACGCGGCGATGCGTATAAGAAAACAATACGAAGATGATACGAAAGGTGTAACCTCAGCCTTAGAGCAAGCCCTTGTTTGCCAAGATAAAACAACATACAGCCTCAGGTGATCGGTAGTTATGCCCAGGGCCAGCCCGGTGCAGCTTCTATTTATTCTATTCTACATTATTTAACCTGAGCCTATGCGTGATTGGTTACTGCCTGTACCTGGAATGTTAAACGCTGCCACCGATTGACACCTTCGTCGTTGACACCTCGGCCAGCCGGCTGCAGCACAAGACACACACAATAGCCAGCAGCCTGCGCATATATTATATACATTTCAAGATTCCAAGCATAATATTCTGGGTAGGCATAGCCCCCCCCCTAGCCTTATATACGCGCCGCCTATGCCTATAGAATGAATGAATGAATGAAAACTTTATTAACAGATTGCAGAATGGGTACAGTGCAGTACAGCTCAATACATACAATTGTTAAGGGGATGCAGACCAGAGAAAGACTTTCGTCTTGTTTACACCAGGGTCCCCCATTTCATAGCTTGTGTTAGAAACTCTCGATTAGAGAAATCACAGTCTCGCACTATTACCAAAAGGAATATGAAAACTTTTGTGATCAGGCTTTTCTAATTGACCTATTCCATAGCGACATCCACACATTGGAGATTCCCGATTTTGAAGTAGCACTCAACTTTTTTTCAAAAACCTTTCTCTCAATTGCTAATAAACATGCACCTTATAAAAGGCTTAGAATAAAAAATAGATGAATCCCTTGGTTCACACCTGAATTATCTGCCTTGCTTAAGGAGAGAGAGCCTGGTCACTTGCCAGACACTCTGGTGATCAGTCACACTGGGCAGCATTTAGACGGCTCAGAAATAAATGTACAGCATCTGTGAGAACGGCTAAAGTTGAGTATCACTTAGAACTAGTAACCAGCTCCTACTCAGATCCTGCTAAGTTTTGGAAGGCGGTACATTTAAATAAGACCAGAACCACAATTTCCCTCCATACAGAGATTAAAAAGGATGAATCCTTGATCTCGGAACAAAAAGTGGTCTGTTTAGCCATAAACAAAAATTGTATCGAAGCTGGTCATCTATTTGAGAATAGCCATGTAGGGCCAAGTGGAAGATAGGAAATTATTTTCAGTTTTATTTACAACCCTTGTCTGTAAACTCTGTTCTTGAGGCACTTCAAGCCATTGATACCAGGAAATCAACTGGAGAGGATGGGTTGGATCCCTTTCTCCTCAAACTAGCTGCACCATTGGTTTCAAAGCCAATAACACACATATTTAATCTTTCACTACTAACAGGTGTGGTTGAGGTTCTACCCATCACAAAAGGTGTTCCACAGGGATCAATCCTGGGCCCTGTCTTATTTACCATTTATATTAATAATATTGTCTCATCTCTGAGCAGCTGTCAAAGCCACCTTTACGCGGATGACACAGTTCTCTATTGTACTGCTGATTCTGTGCAACTGGCCACTAAATATTTACAACTCTCCTTTGACGCCCTGCAAGATGCACTTATTAGTCTAAAATTGGTGCTTAATGCCAGTAAAACTAAATTCATGTTGTTTTCCAAAGCCAAAAATATTGTTTATAGTGACTTGCATATATCGACTCTGAACAGTTCTGATATCGAGTTTCAGAATACAAATACCGTGGTATTTGGATTGATGAAGGACTTACATTTAAATATCATGTGGGCGTTCTCGCCAGTAAATTACGGAAAAAGATTGGCTTTTTGTATAGAAATAGAGCCAACTTCCCTATGATTAGTATAAAGAGAGTTGTTGAAGCAGTGTTCCTATCTGTTTTGGATTACGGAGATGTGATTTATAGACATGCAGCAGCTTCCACTCTTAAGCCCTTAGACTCTGTTTATCATTCAGCCATTCGATTTATCACCGGTGATAGTTATGGTACTCGCCATTGTATCCTATATAATAAGGTCGGGTGGGCCTCTCTGGCAGAGAGACGTAAGTTGCATTGCAATCTTTTTATTTATAAAGCCATAATTAGAGATTGTCCAAATTATATTAGTTCTTTATTGGAATGGACCACTGGACCCTGTCGTACACGATCCAGTTTTTGGCTTACACTTAGAGTGCCTAGAGTTTGTACTGAACTTGGTAGATCTGCTTTTGGCTTTTTTGCCCCTACATCATGGAATACCCTGCAGGAAACACTGAAACTAGACACTCTAGTGTCTATGGGTCGGTTTAGAACCTTAATGACCAATCAGGTCACCACAATATGTAATTGTTTTTAAATTATTACCTCTGTTTTAATTTTTAATTTTATTTTAAAATGTGCTCTTAATTATTCTGATTGTCTGATGTCTTTATATTTATGAACACACTGTGACACTTGTGTATGTAACATCTCGACGGCATTGTAAATGAGTTTAATTACTCAGTGTATTATCGAGTATAAATAAAGATTGAATGAATTTGCAATCGATGACGGCCTGAAGTGTGGAGCCCATAGACATCACCAGACACTGGGCTTCATCCCTGGTGGTGAGCAGGCAACTGCACCTCCTCATCCATCACCCTCAACACAGGGGCCCCCCAGGGCTGTGTTCTGAGTCCCCTCCTCTACTCACTGTACACACATGACTGTGTGGCACAGCGGAACAACAACACAATCATCAAGTTTGCTGACGACACAGTAGTGGTGGGCCTGATCTCTGCAAACGACGAGAGGGCCTACCTGGAAGAGGTAGAGGATCTGGCGCGGTGGTGTCAGGAGAACTGCCTCTCCCTGAATGTCAGCAAAACAAAAGAGATGATTGTGGACTTTAGGAGGTCGGGGTCAGGGACTACAACCCCCTCAGCATCGACGGGGCACCAGTCGAGAGAGTGAACAGTTTTAAGTACCTCGGAGTCCACATATCCGAGGACTTGACATGGACCACACACATTGACAGTGTAGTTAAGAAGGCACGGCAACGCCTCTACTTCCTTAGGCGCCTAAGGAAGTTCAAAGTGAGTCAGAAGATCCTTAACACTTTGACGACCGATGGGCTTAGTCTAATTAGTGGCTAGAGGACCGGGGAATGTAAACAAACATGTGGGTTTTCTAACAGCTATATCTATACTTTATAGTGTTGCTGTCCATTCTCATTGTCAATTGAGTGCATAAACCGTCCCTTCAGAATCGCTTAAAGAAAAAAAAATCCATCGGTAGGTTGTCATTTTATAGCGCCGTGAATATAAGCTTTATCGCAGATTTCGTATCATCTATTTTCTGGAAAGCTAGTTATAGAGCTAAAGGCTACTAACGTTATATTCAACGGCCACATTCACAGATCGATTGCTTGCGTTGCACATCAAGCCGGCCGATTCGGCTATAAATTAGGTGATAAATGTCTTACCGTCAGCCCGTGTGATACCCGGCAGCATTTCCCCGTTATCGATCGGCATCTGGTAGATCGATATGTCCATTGGTTGATGATAAATCCCCTTATTCCATGGTGAAATCTCCGCTTCGAAGCGTGATACACGGTGCATGCTGTTGGTTTGTGATCAGAATAATATGATACTCCGTTGGAGGGTAAAAAAAAAATATTCCATTCGCCCACAATGATACTGCAGTGGAGCGATGGCGCCCCTAAGAGGATCTGGCCGGTATTGCATGTTGCCGATTCCACAGAGGCGGGTAGATCTGCAGAGTCGATCAGGGATCTTGATCCGGTCATTAATATGGAATAAAACAAGAACAACTTGCCACGGCTATATACGTGCCTCTGGTCCACAACGCATGGCACCGAAACACGTATTTATACGTGGCCGGTCCCCATTGTGTTAAGAACTTCTACTCATGCACAATAGAGAGCATCCTGACTGGTAACATCACCTCCTGGTTTGGGAATAGCACCGCACAAGACCGTAGCACACTACAGAGAGTGGCCCTTGAGCCAAACACACAATTGGAGGTGGGCTTCCCACTCTCCAGGACATTTACAACAAGCATTGCAGGGGCAAGGCTAAGAGAATAATCAAAGACTCTAGTCACCCAAACAACTGCCTCTTTAAACTGCTGCGGTTAGGCAAGCGATACCGGAGTCTCATGGCCAGTACAGAGAGACTCAGAAGGAGCTTCTATCCCCCATCAGGATGCTCAACGACAATGACACTATGTCTAAAAAATTATAATCGAACCTTAACTAACCTTACTGTCATGCACTTGTCCTAATAAACTAACCTACACTGTAGCACTCAACACTTTGATGAACATTGTTACTCAGCTGATAGAGTTGTGCCCTTCCTGATGACTTGTCGTACAGAACTTGTAAGTCGCTTTGGATAAAAGCGTCAGCTAAATGACTAAATGTAACAAACCATCAATTACTCACAGCACACACATCCACATGTACACACTCACTTTAAATAAACACTCACCATAACACCCACTTTACATTTATTGGTAAAGATATTTGCACTACAATTCATACCTCATTGCACCTTACCCTAAGTTGTAGCTCATCCCATTTCTGCATTGTACTGTATACTGTAACTCACTGTTACTATTTTTTACTCTGTATTGTATATTGTATATGTATATTGAGTGAACACTTTTTGTTTAGAGAACAAGATGGCGCCGTCTAATGGCGACATGGTGCTGCTTGCTCTGTGTTTGTCTGTTTTCACCATGTGTTTTTCGGAGGGTACGTGTCTGAAATATGAAAGGATTGTATTCTTGTTTTTATATTGTATGTTTTTAACAGTCTGTACTGTATGTGGCACCAAGACAAATCCCAATCAACAGTGTTGAAATGGCAATAAAGTTTCTATCTATCTTTACGTACTTTTGACTTTCTATTTTTTTTTTTTTTTTTTTATTATTGCAAAACAAAACTTATTAAAAGTCAGTACTCAACACACAATGTATAATGAAACTTTCAGTAAAGGTGGTTAAAATATATGCAAGTACAGAAACAGGATAAAACAAAAATAGTCAATAATAACATTTTAACCGTATACAGTGTATATCCAGCGAAGTTACAATTATATAAATATTAGTATATAATATACCCCTAATACCTATTTTCTAAAACCCTACACACATATGCTCCAGCTCAAACCCCCCCCTCCCGGACCCCCTCTTGGATAGTGCCTCCATTATCCCTCACTCCTAACCAGACATCACCATTATAGGCTAGCTTTTATTCTCTCCACCACTTCTAACCACATTGACATTTTGGATTCATTGAGCCCCAGAATTCTTGCTGTAGATATTTCTTGATATATCACATCGAGATATGTAAGAAACCACACTTTCCGGCACATTTTTTCCGGTTGAAACCAACGTGATGCGATCAGTTTTTTAGCTACTGTGATACCCGATAAAACCAATCTTTTTAGTTGTGGATTCACTGCAAACTCAAAAACATCATTCAATAGCAATACCGCGGGGTGTACAGGTATATTCCAAAATACGAGTATTGATAATTGTTGGGACACATCTTTCCAGAATGCCTTAACTGGTGGGCAGTCCCAATACATGTGCATAAATGTTCCTTCGTCCCCATTTGTACATTGGGAGCATTTGGAGTCTTGTATAAGCCCCATTTTGCACAGCCTTATAGGAGTCAAGTATGTCCTGTGAATATAGTTCAGATTGATTTGTTGATGATCCGGGTTCCTTGATCCTTTCTATTTTTATACTTTTTATCTAGCACTCCCAGGAGCTCATACAGAAAAAAGCATTGCATGGAAAAGTATTCTGTATTTTACTATGACAACTAATAAAGAAACATGAAACTTGGTGATGCTCTGCCAGGTCTCTACTGCAACTGTCTTCAGTTCATGCTTGTTCTTGGGGCATTTTCCCTTCAGTGAAATGCATGCCCAATTCAGGTCAGGTGATTGATTTGGCCATTCCACTTCTTTGCCTTTAAAAAGTGATTGCTTTTGCAGTATGCGTCGGATCATTGTCCATCTGCACTTTGAAGTGCCGTCCAATGAGTTCTGAGGCATTTGGCTGAATAGGAACAGATAATATTGCCCAAAACACTTGAGAATTCACCCTGCTGCATTTGTCAGCAGCCACATCATCAATAAATACAAGGGAACCTGTTCCATGCATGCCCGCGCCATAACACTACCTTGATTGGGTTTTTCTTCACCAGGGAAATAATTCTTCTGTCATCCACCAGTTGTTTTCCGTGGTCTTCTGGTGTTGCGAGTTCATCAGTCCGTTCTTTCTTCTCTGGAGTTGATTTGGCCACATCTAATGTTTTTGCTATCTCTCTGATGGGTTTGTTAGATTTGTTAGCCTAATGATGGCTTGCTTCACCGATAGTGACAGCTCTTGGACCCCATATTGAGTTGACAGAAACAGAATCCAAATGCAATTACCCTCAAATGAAAGCTGAGTCTGCACTTAAAGCACATCTAGATTGTTACCATTATGGGGGTGTAGAGCAAAAATGAGTCAATGTCAAACATTTTATGGACCAGACTGTATATTTTCTTAACCGAATAAACAAACTCAGAAAAAAAACAGGTCCCTGGAACACAATTTGAAGATCGAAAGCTACCTAGTTATTTTCTCCGTTTACAAACTAGCTAGGCTTGTTTTTGG
This sequence comes from Notolepis coatsorum, assembly GCF_963971535.1. Classification (NCBI taxonomy): domain Eukaryota; kingdom Metazoa; phylum Chordata; class Actinopteri; order Aulopiformes; family Paralepididae; genus Notolepis; species Notolepis coatsorum. Next base: position 40,351,591 of record NC_140167.1, read on the forward strand.
TTCAGTGCCTCAAAATAGTTTTGACTATTGAGATCAGATAGAATAATTTAAGGGTTGCACGTAAATAAGTTTTGTAAACTAATGGCAGGCTCTGTAAATATAAAGCCAGAAACAGCAGTTTTTTTTATTAACAGCGGCAAGTAACTACCTAGCAAGCTGTTGTATCGACAACATGCATGGTTGTGTTGTATACAAGTAAAATAAATAAACACACAAAGGCAGACATGACACATTTGTATCTGGTAGTGCAGGGGATTTTTTTTTTTTAATAATCAACGCTACTGAAATCACATTGCTATTATCTACATTATTTCGATATATCTGAATGTTATACTATACAAAATCAGTATGGAGCACCACTACCCAACCACCCAAAACAAACCTGTACAGGAAAAAACAGCAGGTACAGCATACTGTCAAAACTCTTCCAAGGGCTATATAACAGATTCTTCAGCTATATAATTCTCTGGGGAAAAAAACAAAAACATATTACATACATATTACAACTAAGCTTATGCCAAAGAAAATGTACAATATGCACAGTTAGGAAAAGTACAAAATTAGAAAGCGATAATTTCCTTGGAGTTTGATAAATGCTAATTATACTTTTATTGTAAAATGTCTTTTTAAAAATGGCTGCGGTAAAGGTATAAATAGATTTTTTGGGGGGTTACGGATCCATGAATCCACTTCTTTGCATGAAGAAACCATAAGCTTTTTTCCTTCAGGTGATGTCATGGCGTAAGAGCTGGGAGGGGTTAGCAGTTCTCTAAAGAGTTCATCATTGAAACCCCCATAAACACACATCAAAAAGTCTTAATGTCATTCCTCTCCCAAAACCGTCTTTTGTTGTTATCTAGAAACAATACACATGAGGGTTTCAAATCTCACAACAGAGCAGGCCGCAGGACATTTCTGCCTGCAAGGGAGTGGGGTTGAATCCTCCGATGTATTCTCGTGCTGTTGGTAGGTCGAGTTGACGGCAGCTGATTCACTGATTATTTTTGGCTTTGGCATGTGTGAGGATGTGAGACTTGAGGTTGGTAGACTGGGCAAACTTCTTGTTGCAGCCGTCGAACGGGCATACATAGGGGCGGTCTCCAGTGTGAATACGCACATGCGTGCGTAGGTTAAAGTCCAGAGAGAAGCGCTTGCCACAGCCCTCAAATGTGCACTGGAGAGGAAAAGAGAGTTAAACCACAGAAATGTCTCAGACCAAGGTAGAAAAACGCATCTATCAAGTGACCATCAGATTAAAACATTTCAACAGTAGTATTTTACAATAGAAAGAAGGAACCCACCTGGAAGGGTTTCTCCCCAGTGTGTACGAGTTGGTGTCTCTTCAGCTTTGAGCTCTCCACGAAGGCTTTGCCACACTCGGCACAAACGTGTACACGGGGCCCATGGGTGTGCAAGTGCTTCCTCATCGCCGAGTTGTCCCTGAACATCTTTGTGCATCCCTGAGGAAAGAACCATGGTAGAAATTAATCACACGGGAGATGATTATTTAATCAAACGGTGTGGCCCTTTTTTAGTATGTGGTCCTCTGTCACTCAATTGGAAGCATGGCACTAGTATGGTTGAGGGTTTGATTCCCCATGGGGTAGAGCCCCCCTAACACACACACATGGACATACACTCCCAGTAAAGGAGTTTGGGTGATTCTACTTTTTTTTTCTATATTTTTTCTATAGCTTGTCCTTAGCCCAAATAATGATCAAGTTAGACCATTATTTACTTGTGAATGTTCACTACATATCACATTAGCCTCTATCCATCCTCTTGGGGGGGCACGTATATGATAGTTCGACATTAATATTCACATAACACTTAAAATGTGTTTTTGAAAAACAGATAGACTCCCTGCAACAGGGATAGGCAACCGCCAATGAGATAGACATACATGCTCAATATGGATGTTACACTGCCTTTTAAGTGTCTGCAAAATGGCAGTAGAAAGCGTTTCACTTCTATGATTTAATGAGTCTCCTAATGGAACAGGCTGTTTAAGCAGGACTTGATTGAAACATTGATAAAAGGCAAAGGCAAAATAGACCAGGCCATTGGTGAGGACTAATAGGAACAAAGGTTTGACATTATCAGAAGTGGGATTATTTTAAAATCGATAATCGTATTTCATTAGATGGGGTTTCATTTAGTCACTTTCCATGAATGGAATGAAGAGGAATGGAATGGAATAGGAGGTAATGTGAAATGTTCTCATTTCTTAGCATTGAAACATCCTGTCACACAAGATAACAAGATGAAAGTCCTCCTCCTTTCACCAAACACATATGATGTCATTAAAGCTGGTGCCGGTCAGAAAACATCACTCACTTTGTGTGGGCAGGCTATGGTCCTGGGGGCATCGTCTTCTTTTATCTTCCGTGGCTTCATTCTAAAGTGAAAAAAAAAGCTTCAATGCATTGCATTTCAAGATGGGGCTGGTGATATGTATAAATAAATAAAATATATACAATTTTAATTTAATTTGTGTAAGCCTGGACTTAAAATATTAAATAATCGAATTGCTGTTCATGACATAATGAGAATCAAACTGAGACACCAAAACGTTTCAGAATCTATTTAGTGAGAAATGTGATTCACAATTGATTAAATATAAATATTAAATATTATTAAAGTAATAATCTTGAACATTATCATATGTCGCTTTCACATTATTGCCAAATATAACACAATGGGTATTTTATACCTAGTACCTAGTCTGTATGTACATTTGCTGCTCTAAACACAAGTGTCTGGTAGGACATTCCCGGAAAGATCATCCCACACAGGAAGTGACACGTTTTACATCACAAGTACAAACAGCAGTTTGTTTGGAATGAATAGAAGACACAACTCAGCGGTATAAGGATAGAAAGCACATGAAAACAGCAATGACTGCTTATCACTAGGGATGCCCCGATCTATCGGCCACCGATCGGTATCGGCCGATAATCAGTATAAATATGCGATCGGTGATAATGCTTTATTTTCGCCGATTGTCAAAACCGATCGAAAAACATGATCCAATTCTTAGCGGAGTTCTCACTCGCTGAGTTCTGTCTGAGAGCTGCGGCGTCTGCTCCTCCTCCTCCAGCCCCTCCCGCACCCATGTAAACAAGCTCGGGCAATAGTCTGCTCTAACCTAGTGCATGCGACCTCCGTGAGCTAACGTTAGCTACCGTTACAAAATGACCCAGTCAACTATTCACTTTTAGTTTAATACATGAGGCATTGTCTAACGGTATCTAGCCGGCTAGCTACTGATAGCTCCTGATATCAACAAATGCTCCAGAAATAGTCTAGTACTAGTGTATGATACCTCCGTTAGCTCACGTTAGCTCACTGTTCAAAACGAAATGTCCCATTCAACTAAATAGTTCACTGAGGCGTTGTCTTAACGTTATCTAGCCGGCTAGCAGTAGCTACAGATAGCTCCCGATATCAATGTCTTATAACATTGACTCGATGCGTATTCGAGCCCCGGCTTGCATCGCAGTCACAAACGGGGCTAGCTGAGGGAGTAGGGTATATCTGCAGAGCCGCAGATATACCCTGCTGAGGGCATGCTGAATGTGATTTGATCAAAGCAGAGTATACACACAGACAGTGGAGATAGCGAGCATTTTGACTTGTTGCGTGGTGGCGATGTCTCGCAGATAATACAACTACAAGTAGGGCTGGGCGATAAAACGATAACTATCGCGATAAATTATTTCCTCGAAATAAACATGAAACGTGATCGCAAAGTTTCGATATATCGATTTTCCAAGCTTGGATATCAGCGCACACACACTAACAACCAATCAGTGAAGGAGATGGCGACAGCGAAGGAGACCCGCGGTGCACCTCTGGGTAGTAAACAAGGCTGGCTAGGATCATTAGCTTGCACGCCGCTATTTTATAGTTTACGTGCGGAGTGGGTGTGTGGCGTGAATTCTGAGGGTAACGGTTAGAGTAGTGTGGGGTATGCTGCGCCACGGTGGATGTTGTTGCAATGTATTGGGGCGGAACGGAGTATTTCAGGGTGATAGTTAGTACATTTGAAACAAGGCTGGCTAGGATCATTAGCTTGCACGCCGCTATTTTATAGTTTACGTGCGGAGTGGGTGTGTGGCGTGAATTTTGATGGTAACGGTTAGAGTAGTGTGGGGTATGCGGTGGACGTCGTTGCAATGTACAAGATACAAGAGTTTTATTTGTCACGGCATACAGGTATACAGTGAAATGCGGGGGGTCTCGCCCGCAACGATGTGAAATAGTACAAGTAATAATAATAAGAGTCCAACCAATAGAGCGACATAGTGCAATAAACAAGTAAACAAAGTAGGCATATCGGTATCTGTACATGAGCTATTTACAGAGCATGGTAGGACATGCTAGGTCCTGTGGCAGTGCAGTACACTGTTAGCTACGGATGAGGCATTGGGTCTTTATGTACACTGCTATACAATGCTATATTATACGATCTCAAGCTATACTATTCTTAAAGTGATCTTTCCTTCTGTAAAGTGTCTATAGTGTGAGCGTGTGCAGCATGAGTGAGTGTGTGCTCATGTTAAAGTGGCTGCTAGTGTGTGAGCGTGTACAGTGTGTGTGCTCATGTGTGCTTGTGCGTGGAGAGTTCAGTGTTCAAGGCTCTGATGGCCTGGGGGAAGAAGCTGAGCCTAAGTATCTCTGTCCTCGTTACTGGTGCTCGCAGGCGTTTGCCTGACCGCAGCAGCGTGAACAGGCTGTTGTTGGGGTGGTGAGGGTCTTTCATTATCCTGCAGGCTCTGGATTTGCACCTCTTGTTGTATAGGACCTGCAGGGTTGGTAGTGCAATACCAGTGGTACGCTCGGCTGAGCGCACCACTCTCTGTAGGGCCTTCTTGTCCTGTGCCGTGCTGTTGCCATACCAGGCAGTGATGTTTCCAGTCAAGATGCTCTCTACAGCTCCGGAGTAGAAGGACTGGAGTATCTTCCCAGATACTCTGAACTTCCTTAACAGTCTCAGGTGGTAGAGGCGCTGCTTAGGGCTGGGCGATATGGCCTAAATATGATATCACGATATTTTCTGACCTTTCGGCGATACACGATACACATCACGATGTTTTTCTTTTTTTCCCCAAACAATTCATTATGAGGCTTACCAAGACAGTATTTGAGTTTGCAAGCTAACATTAAAGACTAAATAAAATACCCATGCATTTAGCATTTTTATATTATATATTAGATTTAGATTATTGGATTATTAGATTATATATTGCATATATTTAGCAATGAGATATTATATGATTTAGATATGAAATATGATTAATTGAAAATGGGGGACCCTGATGTAAACAAGACGAAAGACTTTCTCTGGTCTGCATCCCCTTAACAATTGTATGTATTGAGCTGTACTGTACCCATTCTGCAATATGTTAATAAAGTTTTAAATCAATCAATCAATCAATAAATAAATAGCATTTTAGCATTTTTATGAAACTACTGTATATTTGTATGTCTCTAAATGTTTTGATGAATTGAAAATGGAGGACCCTTATGTAAAAAAGCCGAAAGTCTTTTTCTGGTCTTCATCCCCCAGTCCACTGTTGTTGTATTGAGCTGTACTGTATTGTACCCATTCTGCAATCGTTAATAACGTTTTCATTCATTCGATCATTCAGCCGGCAACAGAATAATTTTGATTGACAGTCGAGTCTGCCAATTACGTCACACCGATTGAACCCGCCCTGCTGTTCTTAGCACCAATCGGCAAGCTCTATGCGTTTTTTACTTCCGCAATTGATTTTGACGAGAGCTGAGCTCAGCTCAACGACAACAACAGCTCCCTGCGGCAGACGAGTGATTACCAGCGCACCGCAGCATGACTAAACAAGCCATAATGATTTTATTGCAACGAATGTTATAATAAAAGCCTTTCCATACATCTGTCTGATTGAAAACTTTATTAACAGACCGCAGAATGGGCATGCACAACTCCGCACGGGCTGAGATATGAACAGTAACGCTTGCTATCTATGTCGTCATCGGACATTGCTATGTTTGGGTAAATACGCTAATGTTATTGAACGTGTAACTATATAACGTTAATGCCACAAAACGAATGCCTTTGTTAATAATAATTAGTAACTTTGATGCAGTATTGTGTGTGGGGGCGGCGTTGTTCAAAAGTTTGAACGGGTGTGGACCAGATTGACGCGACACAATCCTCTTGGGCAAAACATCACGATATCCACAATACGTTAAAAAAGTGTATCGTTAATGAACTGTACCCGATATTTATATAATATCGTCATATCGCCCAGCCCTAGCGCTGCTTCGCCTTTTTTACGACTGAGTCTATGTGTGTTGTCCATGTCAGGTCCTCTGAGATGTGGAATTGGGGCAGAACGGAGTATTTTAGGGTGATAGTTAGTACATTGTCGTGGGATACACCGCTTGCTCTGGCTAACTGTTAGTTCCATTCTTATAATGCATATCCAGTGGCGGTAGGTTGCCCCCTGGTGGAATATAATAATCTATGCACTGGTGTGCGCGGACTGATGACGCAAAACAAGCAAGTCTATTAATAACCCGTCTGTCTGCGCCGGGCATAAGAAGTTAATTAAACTTGACAGAAATTATATCGACGATAATTATCGATATAGAGTGATATGAAAATAATTTTATAATTTTATCGCAATAACGTTTTTGGCCATATCGCCCAGCCCTAACTACAAGTATAACTATATAATATATATATATATATTTTTTTTTTATTATCTTCTTAATCTCCTTCTTTTTTCCGATTTTTCTCCCATCCCACCCTTCCTGGTTGTTGCGCACTTTCTCCTACTGTTGGTCCGAGAGACCGGAGACTGTCACATGCTTTCCTCCAGCCTGGCCGCCTATAGCTTATTCCCAGCGGAAGAGTGCTGCCGAGTGCTTCCGCGTTTTCCCTGATTGGCTGCGACACGCCCTGCGGAGCGGCAGAGCTTGCGGCATTATGTAGCCGTAATCCCTGATGTTTTTCATTCGACGCTTAGCTCAACTGGCAGCGCTGCGGACCCTGCGGTCCGTTGGTGACAAGTTCGAATCCCTTCATTTTTTTTTTTTTTTTTTTTTTTTTTTTTTTTTAAACGTGCATTCTTTCGCCGGTTAAGTTAAGCATTGTTTCGGAGTTGGTTATGGTTAAGGTTAGGCATTGTTTCGGAGTTGGTTAAGGTTAGAAGGGTTATGTTTAGGCGCTGTTAAGGAGCTGGTTATGGTTAGAGTTTGTCTTAGAGAATGGCAATATTCTTTCGGAGTTGGTTATGGTTAAGGTTAGGCATGGTTAAGGTTAGGCATTGTTTCGGAGTTGGTTAAGGTTAGAAGGGTTTTAAGTTTAGGCGCTGTTAAGGAGCTGGTTAAGGTTAGAGTTTGTCTTAGAGAATGGCAATAGACAGCCTATTTCCGCGCTGCAGCGCGAGGCAATAGACAGCCTATTTCCACGCTGCAGCTCTCTCGCGCTGCCGTGGTCACATGGGCGTCATGGCCAATCAGAGAAAACGCGGAAGCACGCGACGCACTCTTCCGCTGGGAATAAGCTACAGGCAGCCTGGCCGCGCAGATTCTCACTGGGAGAGTGTAACGTGTGGGAGGCTGCACTACCTCTCTCCAGATACTACCCTCGCTGAGCAGGCGCCCCGACCGAACTGTAGGGGTCACTGTCCACAACGCCCAGGACCCACCCGCCAGCTTTCCCACCATCTAATACTGCCAATTGTATTAGTGTGAACGGCCAGCCAAGCTGGTGACAACGCCGGGAGCTGGATTCGAACACGCGAATCCAGCATCTCCGGCGTTGGTGACGAACGCAATCTCCGCTACGCCACCTGAACGCCCTAATATATATATGTTATAAAAAATATATATATATAATTTTTTTTTAATCAAAAACGATCTATATCGGATCGGTATCGGCCGATATGGCTCAAGACGATCGGTGATAAAAAACGTGATCGGGGCATCCCTACTTATCACCAATAGATGAACCAAAACAAACCTACCACAAGTACATTCTCAAACTGTGGAAACACTGCATATGAAGTAGGGATGCACGATAATTATCGGGCCGATATCAGCAATTATGACGTCATTCCGATAACGTTATTAATAGCTCCGATAATATAATATATTTTTTGGTAAAAAAAAATGCGGTGTGGGTGAATTTGGATGAAATGCGTTTGTTTTGACTGTCGGCTCCTCCCGTTTTGCCAGTACTGTGGTACGACTGGTAGCGTGTGGTTTAGGAACAGGGCGTTTTACACAAATCCAGCGCTCCCTTTCTTGGCTGTGACGTAGCCACGTACGTTTTTTGAAAGCAGCGCGGATGTAAACAAAGATGGCGACGCTAGTGGGGATTGTTTCAGCAGGGAAAAGTTCGCTTGCTATTTGTAATAAATGCAATGCAGAAGTTCCACGAGGAGGGAAAAGTGCAGCGGCTTGTGATACATCCAACCTAGCAGGTCACCTGCGGCATCACCACCGCTGCGATGGTGTGTTATTGTGTTAACCTTTTTTTTTGATCCACCTTTTCTCCCATTTTTCTATATTTTTCACCCATCCCAATTTCGTATCATCCAATTCAACCCTCCCCTGTCACGGACGCTGTTTCTTGCCTCCCACAAGCCGGCTGCAATGTGGACTAAGTCATACATAGCACAAGTCCCCTCCGGTACTTGAGGTAACAGCAGTCGCATCTTTTCACCTGCGCAGCTCGATCTCTCAGTGGCGAGGAGTAACGCGTGGGAGGCTCACGCTGCCCCCGACACTTCCTGATTCTACTGTGCAGGCGCACCAACCGACCTGTAGGAGTCGCTGTTCACAACGCCCGATCCCCACCCTTCAGTTTCCCTCCCCGTAATACGGCCAATGTGTATTACTGTGGACGACCAGCTAAACTGAAAGCAAATGTGGAGCGCTGGGCTCGAACTGACGAGCCCAGCGTCTCCAGCATTTCGTGGTGAGTGCCTTGCCCACTACGCCACGTAGCCGCCCGTTATTGTGTTAACTTAAAAGCCTGCGACGACGCGGGGAGCTAAGCAAAGCTAGCCCCTTTCATGGCTGATGCAACCCTTGGTTGAATACGCAGTCACTTATTGCTCCGTAGTAGCCAGGTTAATTTGCACCACCAAGGACTGCTTAAAAGCTAGCGGCTTGAGCCCTTGGGTCATTTCTGTCAAACTTCTTTAATTTAGCAAACGACTCGTCAATAGGTACAAGCGTGCTCGCGCCGCCGTCGTAGGCTTCTAACACCATCGCAGCGGTGGTGATGCCGCAGGCGACCTGCTAGGCTATGTGTCCACTCAAAGCCTTTCTTTCAAGGCGGACAGCTTTGAAAAAAGAAGAAAAAAAAGCTTTGAGCGTCTTAGGTTGGATGTATTATAAGTTGTTGACGGATTGTGAATTTTCATTTGGAAAAATAAATATAGTCACTTTATCAGTCAAAACTGTTGTCTTGGCTTTTGTTTCTGTTGTCTGGTTAGGTCAAAACTACAGGAATATACATTTAAGTTGGTGTTAAGTTATTGTCCTGGGAAGTCTTTTTATGTATTATTATTATTGTATTGTGATATGTTTTGTTTCATGTTGGAAAAAAGAAAAAGATAAAAAAATATATATACATTAAAAAATTTTTTTTAATACAATAAATATCGGTTATCGATATCGGTTATCGGCTTGAGGAGCATAAAGTTATCGGTATCGGTGTCAAAATCAATATCGTGCATCCCTAATATGAAGTACAGCATGTGCTGAAAAGACTACCTTTTGACAACATAATTTAGGAGTAGGAAATAGGGATAGAACCAAAATTCTGAACTTGACCTTTAATCTTAACTAAATTGTATATCATGGTTCAAGATATACACACACAAACAGTGTGACCATGCTGTGCATCAATATATTGCCCAGTACTATCCAGGATAACCTTGTTGGAGCACCTGGTCACTGGGTGAGCAACACACCAGCGACACATCGGCCTGGGTTTACAATAAAGCTCAAGTTGTCACTCACCGTGCAAATTCTGCCAACTGTTTGGGATCCGACAGGTCGATGCCGGGGATACCTCCGGGAGGCAGCTTCTTTCCGGTCATGTATTCAGAGTAGTCTGGAGGAGAATTCTCACCAATGATCTGTTCTTCATGATCTATATCTTTCTTGTCATCTGAGAGAGGGAGAAGAGAGTGTAATATGGGCTTTACCGCGTTTGACCAAACACTGGTTTGAACTCAAATAAATGCTGATTGGACGGACTTATTGCTGAGCACCTGATGGGAACCTTGTGATCAATTCAGTGTGCAATCGCTAGATAGGTATAGTGGAGATTTAAAGATGGGTCACGGATATCATAACCTAGTAAAAATGTTTAAAAACATTAGCTCTACGCAAGTAACGTTACTTGTATACTTTTTCAATAAATTCTAAAGCCACCGATAATACGGGAAATATGTATGTCAGTCATGTATTGACTTCTTTGCGAAAACTGAAGCTAATATAACCTAATAAAACGTGTGAGCAGAAATAAAACAAACTCATGAAATCGTGACAATCAAAGTTCAAACACGTGTCAAGGATTAAACTCCAACCATGTAACGTTAGCTACTTCAAACATTACAACATAAAGAGACCACTGCACTTCCACATTACATGGATCGTGATGGGGGGGGCGATACAATTAATGAATGTTGATTAGAGCTAGAGCCATATGAAATTCGTTTTATTATTTTCCAAATTCCATTAGATTTTTTCCCAAATTCCGTTTTTCCGTTTTAATATTTCAGAATTCAGTATTTAGCTTTTTATGCTCATTTTACCATCAGAAATAGTGTCTAATAAGTGGGAATGAATAAATGTCCACAATTGAATGAGATATAACAGTCCATTTAATGTTTTTAAGTGCTGCAACTCAGAAATACCGGTAGTTCAATTTTACACAATATTTTTTTTATCCACTTTTTCTCCCATTTTCTATTTTTCTCCCATCCCAATTTTCGTATCATCCAATTCAACCCTCCCCTGTCTTTGAACGCTGTTTCATGCCTCCCACAAGCCGGCTGCAATGTGGACTAAGTCATACATAGCACGAGTCCCCTCCGATACTCGAGGTAACAGCAGTCGCATCTTTCCACCTGCGCGGCTCGATCTTTCAGCGTCAGGGGTCTGGGCTTTGGAGGGGCCCCGCCCCCGTCGCTTCCTGATTCTACTGCGCAGGCGCACCAACCGACCTGTAGGAGTCGCTGTCCACAACGCCCGATCCCCACCCATCAGTTTCCCTCCCCCTAATACTGCCAATGTGTATTAGTGCGGACGACCAGCTAAACTGAAAGCAATGTGGAGCACTGGGCTCAAACAGGGAGGCGAACCTGTTCGAGCCCAGTCTCCAGTATTCGTGGTGAGCGCCTTGCCCACTGCACCACATAGCCGCCCAATTTTACAATATTTTTCAAATAATATTGTGACAAAATAAAAATGCACACAAAATAAAAATACACATTTCAAGTGTAAACAATAGATACAGCTACTACTGACATTATCACAATGACAATGTCAGTAGCCTAGCTATATCTATTATATTGTGATGAAATATAGTAATGCATAATTTAAGCACCTTTAGTTTAGTTTATTTCGTTTATAAAGGACAGTGTATATTGACAATCATTTGCATTAAACAAATGGATGGGTGCACCAGATTTAGCTAGAAGCCATCATTTCCATCTATAGTCCTATGTACTGTAACGTTACATAGCTGTTTAAGTTAATTTAGTTTATAAAGGACAGTGTGTAATGACAACCGTTTGCATTAAACAAATGGATGGGTGCACTAGATTTAGCTAGAAGCTACTGTATCATTTCCATCTATAGTCCTATGTACTGTAACGTTACATAGCTATTTAATCACAATAGTGTCGTGTTTTTGTGGGTCCAGTCCGCGGTACGTTGACAGAATTTGCAAAACACCTTATCGCCGGAGGCATACAAGACACGTCATTAGGATACTGCTCTGCTCTGAATTTAGGGCTTATTGCGGAATTTCTTAGCTTCTTGACGATGTTAACATCAAAGCAGCCAGACGCTTGGAGACTGCTGTGTTGTGTGTAACACGCAGCGGTCCCCGCCACGCCGGTCGCGTCTATGCCAAATACAACGCACAAACGTTCCACCCAAAAACGGAATTTCAGTACAGATTAGGCAAAATTCTGCAATATTCCACGTTTTGCAGTCGATTCCATTTTTATTAGTCAATTCCGTGATACCGTCCGCAATTCCGTGAACGCGGATTTCATATGGCTCTAATTAGGGATGCCCCGATCACGTTTTTTGCCACAGATACCGATCGTCGTGAGCCATATCGGCAGATACCGGTCGTTTTTGATAAAATGTCTATTTTTTTTAAAATAAAATATATATATTATATAATTAGACTTGTACTTGTATTATCTGCGAGACATCGCCACCACACAACAAGCTCCACTGTCTGTGTGTACTCTAGTAGCCTCCAGCTACGGCCAGGATTCTCCGGAGCTGCAGCTGGACCTATACTCGAGTAGCCTCCAGCTAGGGCCAGGATTCTCCGGAGCTGCAGCTGGACCCTATTGGTATAACGTTACTGTGCTCAGCAAGCCCTCAGCTCTAATATGCGTCGAATCAGTGTTATAAGACATTGATATCACGAGCTATCTGTAGCTACTGCTAGCCGGATATATAACGTTAATACAACGCCTCAGTGGATTATTTAGTTCAATGGGACATTTCGTTTTGAACAGTGAACTAACTTGCGCTAACGTGAGCTAACAGGTATCATACACGTCTCTACTAGACTATTGCTGGAGCATTTGTTGATATCAGGAGCTATCAGTACTGTAGCTAGCCGGCTAGATACCGTTCGGTTAGACAATGCCTCATCATGTATTAAACTAAAATAGTGAATAGTTGACTGGGTCATTTTGTAATGTTAGCTCAGGGAGACGCTATCCTCCCGTCCCACTAGACTAGACCGGTGTTTACATGCGTGCGGGAGGGGCTGGAGGGATGAGCAGACGCCGCACCACCCGGTGTCTGAGACAGAACCCAGCGAGTGAGATCGGTTTAGAAGATCGGCAAAAATAAAGCATTATCACCGATCGCATATTTATACTGATTATCGGCCGATAACAAACGGGGCATCCCTAGCTCTAATTAGAGCCTTGACGTAAGTGGTTTGTATCAATATCTACACATAAGTGGTTTGTTTGAGTCTCCTCCCCACCATATGTATATATTCTCTCCCAGAGACAGAGACAGTGGACAGACTTGTCTTTCTTGCCTGCAACTTAAAGTAATGGCTTTGCTTGTCCAAATGACAATACTGACCAAATTGAGATTTATTTTTCTCTTGTCCATTTATTTTGTTTGCTTTCTAATTTAAAATACAGTTTGAAACCGTCTGTACACAGTAGGCTATGTGTGCTAGCAAAACTAGACTCCAGTCACGAGTCACGGTGCACATGTGCGGTGGTTTGTCCACCAAAAAAGCGCCAAAAGATCGAAAATAAACTAGCAGAGCCAGAACTGTTCAACTCCCCTGGAGCCAGCCAGCAGAGAAGCCGGTTTACTTTAGCTTTTAAACCAACTGCAGCCTGAGAACTGGAGTGTGAGGGGGTGTAACACTAAAGATGGCGGCAATGACAAAGAATTACTGCAAAATAAACATACATCTGTTGTTATATATAAAAAAAAATATATATATAAAAAATTATATACTATACGATAATTATCGATATCGTTATCGATATCGAGAAATATGATAACATTATCGCGATATGATTTTTTTCCATATCGCCCAGCCCTACGCTGGGTATCTTTGAAATTCATATCAGATATATTTTTGACACACCCCCAGCTCAGAAGCAGTGCTTGTTACTTAATACGAGCCTGGTAGCGGCATAGCTGAGAGTGACTGCGGTTACAAAAGCCCCTGGCTTGCAGATCGCAGTCACATAAGGGGCTAATCAGGATCTATGGGTAACAGTACTGTATATTTGCATATCGTATATGTCACAAATGTAACAGTACTAAATACCTGTATGTCATGTATGTCCCTATGGCCTATGCCATAAATGTCATGTATGTCATATATGTCCTGATGAATTGAAAATGGGGGACCCTGATGGAAACAAGACAAACGTCTTTCTCAGGTCTGCATCCCCTTAACAATTGTGTGTATTGAGCCGTACTGTATTGTACCCATTCTGCAATCTGTTAAATAAAGTTTTCATTCATCATTCAGCCTTGACGTAAGTGATTTGTATCTACAAGGCTCAAATCAACAGTAATTCAAGCGCTCCCTTGCCCCTCCCCCCGCTCTCTCCCAGGAGCCCAAACTACCGGAAGTGTCGCTGTGGTCTATCACATGAAGCCCGCCCCGCCCCCAGGAGCTCAAAATACCGGAAGTGTTGCTGTGGTCTATCAACGTCTCGTGAAGCCCGCCCCCTCCCCCCGCGGCCTGCTGCTGAACTGCGCCACAGCGGCCTAGCAGCAGAGGAGCAGCGCACTCGCTCCCACACTCGCCGCCATCTTCCCCGGCCAAAGAAACGCCATTTTTTCGGGCCGCCATACTTTCTAGACCGGGAAAATATGGCGGCGCCCATCAACACATAAAACATGGCTTCCCATAAAAACAAAACATTTCAAAAAGAGCTGCAAGTGGTTCCGAGTTGGCGAATAGTTGCCAGTTTGTCGGAGGACGACGGGCGCACGAGGCCTAGTCGCTGCATGCAGACACAGAACAATGCGAGCAGCCAAGCTTGCAGGAATTCACCTCAGATTCTCAACTTACCCGATGCCCACATCGTAACTGAAAACTCCCCTTCCAACGTCTTTATTTGGACCTGCTTCTGTTCCCACTTTCTACCCATTTCTGATCCGCCCAAATAGCTCTTTTTGCCCGCTCTCTTCCCGCTTCCCCCCTTCTTCATCCGCCCCGCCGACGAGCTTCTCCCGGCGACAGTAACCAGAGTCTGTTCGATATAGTCCTCAACGGCGGGGATCGGGACAGGGATGAGGATCTGGTCGTCGAAACCATCGTCTGTGTTGAGGTCGTCATCATCCTCACCCACTACCTCTTCCCTTGTTTGCACCAAAATCACTTCTTGGTGATGGTGAATAGAGTGTGGATCGTCCGTGTCAAGGGGCTGTAATGCGATCATAGGCTGGTCGTCGTCGTCGTCCTCGTCGTCTTCTTCAACTACTGTCTCGATAGTCTCCACTTCAATTTCCACTATCTCGGCTGGCATCTCCGACCCATCCGTCTCTATGTACAGGGTATCACCCGATGCCATGTCAAAAATCCCAGATGTTCTTCTCCCACTTTCAATGTTTATGTGCCGCTTACCCTTTCGCCTGCTCTGCCTTCTTCCTCCTTCGACAACACAACTACTCCACACTGTTTCCCTGTTCTCGTCGGCACTAGACGGGAGTTGGGCACTCTCGCGTGATTTGGTACTGATGGATGAACTTCAGAAATGAACCCAAATAAAAAATAAATAAACAAATAATAAAACCTTCATGAAAACTATAATGCATGGAAATAAGTTACGGTTAGGTTAAATACGTCTATTTGACAATACTGTAAATGTGGACGAAGAACCAATACAAATATGAATCGTTTAATCTGGCGCATTTGTATTTGATTCATAATGTGAATATTATAGTGCACATAATAGGCCATACTGGTGATTTACTGTTGATCGACTTGAGGTCATAGCGAGCTTCACCCACCTTATTTGACCACTGCTGATGCATCACTGCACACCACATAGCCTACATACTGTAGACATATGCATAACATTTACATTTGGTCAATTAGCTGACGCTTTTATCCAACGCGACTTCCAAGTTCTGTACAACAAGTCAGCAGGAAGGGTACAACTCTTTCAGCTGAGTAACAACAATCATCAAACAGTGTTGAGACTTGGGTGCTACAGTCTGTCTTGAGTGCATAGTAGTAAATTAGTATAGTAGGGGTAGGTTGTTAATTAGGCTAGGAAGATAATTTTGTGGAAAGTGCATGATACGAAGGTTGGGTTTGTTTCTCCTTCATTTCAGATATTGATTGAATATACCATTATGCAATAAAATATAAAAAAGGTCCAATCGTTTCAATTGATTGCGTGGTGTAAAGGAATGTGGATCACTACCCACTTTCAAAACCTCTCTCAAGAGACACCTACGGGAGACTGCAATTCAACACTGGCCCCTGTAAATATCCTAACCCAACCCCCTCCAATGTACAGTCATTTACCTAGTATGGTTTTGTCAATAGTCCAATGTACAATTTTGTTTGTTTGTACAGAGTCTCCCCCCCCTCAATGTACAGTTTTGCTTGTTTATACAGTGTGCCCCCCCCCCCCCCCCAACCACCTCCAATGTAAATTACCCAGTATGGTTGTCAATATCCCAGTGTACCCAACCCCCCCCACCCAACCTCCTCCAATGTACAGTTTCTACGTCAAATGTATATACTCCCTTTTCTTGACTCCTTCTGTATCACAAACAGTACTGTATTTGCAAATCTGGTATGTCATAAATGTATAGATGTAGCAGTACTGACTATCTGTATGTCATGTATGTCATATATGTCCTGATGAATTGAAAATGGGGGACCCTGGTGTAAACAAGACGAAAGTCTTTCTCTGGTCTGCATCCCCTTAACAATTGTGTGTATTGAGCTGTACTGTATTGTACCCATTCTGCAATCTGTTAATAAAGTTTTCAATCAATCAATCAATCAATCAATCAATCAATCAATCAATCAATCAATCAATCAATCAATTCAATCAATCAATCAAAGTCAATTGATGCAAACATTTAGCTGGCCACAAGGGGGAGCACAGTAGCGAACGAATGATAAATTATCAAACTGGAAACGAGGTTAATCTGAATGAATGAATGAATGAAAACTTAACAGGTTGCAGAATGGGTACAATACAGTACGGCTCAATACATACAATTGTTAAGGGGATGCAGACCAGAGAAAGACGTTTGTCTTGTTTACATCAGGGTCCCCCATTTTTGGGCAACAGGTGCGCTGACAACTTTCCCCCTCATCCTGGGAGGAGCTTGCTGTGGCGCACACCTTACCTTCGTGGGTGGGCCCCGAGACTGTGAAGGTTGATGACACAGCCCAGTCGCCGTTCGTCTTGGACACAACACGGCAAGGATAGCCATGGGGAAGACAGGTGGAAGAGGGGACTTTGAATGGGTCTACAATGACCAGCCTCACACTTCAAGGAGGAAAGAAATACTAGGTAAGATGATCGTCCTCAGATCAGTGATTTCGTGCCTATCTGTAATATACTTCCCATTAGTTGCTCTAAAAAGTTAAGAATGAAGGGATTTTCTTCTTGCCACAGGGTTTTATAAAACGCAGCCGGTTAGACCTGTTTACAAAGCATTGTTGAACCAGTACCAGTCCACACTAGATGTAGGGCAGGTGCGTGTTCTTCTGTGAGGCATACTGCATGCAAAATAGGCTATGCTGTAGGTGCTTCACTTTCTCCGTGCAACACCCGCGATGGGAGAGACACATTATTTAAATAAGTGAAGTAAAAACAAATTAAAACGACTAAGATAAAAGTAAAGTAAAGTTCTCTAGTAGTAAGAGAACGTTCTCTCAAATAAAAGCTCAAACTCTACTATCGGCAGCAAAAGCCCACCTTCCGATTAATGCCTGTTTTCCAGTACTTTGCAGTGTTCAAATCTTGATGCATTGAACATAATGATAAATGGGTTGGGTTGGTGGTCCACTAGGTTAAATCGATTGCTTACCCAGTTTGTTGGCTCAAATGTTGAAATACATTTTAATGAACACGTCACATTTTGTATGGAATTCTTCTTCAAAGTGATCATATAGCCTAACTGCAAGAAAAATATTAAAAGTAGCCTATGTACTGTATATATCCCCCTAAAACAGACATACACAAGGAAAGTAGGTTACAAATACAAAAATAATTGAGTATAGGCTTAAATACACTCCCTGCTACACAAGCTGAGAGTTCAGCTTCCTGACAGCTAAAGATGTGTTAATTATTAACGTAATTATTAAGTATCATTACTCACTGCCATGCCGTTTGATTCTCTTTTACAAAGCAGAGTACAGTGACTTAATGTAAATTATTAGTCTTTGAAATATCATATGATGTGATACACACAATTATAGGCATTTGGTTTCACTCCTCATGTGTAAGCCATCTCTCATTTTCCTCTGACTTGTCAAACAATGACAACATGTTGAAAGCAGGTGCCGTTAACAAAAGACTCTGGGCTTTGCTAGGTAACTACACATTCCACACTCATGGTAAACACAGATACAATGCATAACAGTTAGGCAGGAAGCATTGTAGGAGAGAAATGGGGAGGAACCCTTGAGGAGAAATGTAGTCAACAACATCAAATATTCACATAATTTTTACTTGAATGTGAACAAGCATGTGACTAATATCTGCTCATTTTACCATGTAGTACAATTCTTTATATCCTTTCATTTAATGTGAACAACCAATTCTGATTTCTGAACCATTCAGCGGATTAAAAGAGGTCTTAACAACACTGTGAAATCAATCGCTCAATATTCAGATTGATTCATATTGAATATTTGTATGCAATATATGATTTTAATGTGAACAAATGAAAGAAAACAGTGGCATAAAGCGGCTTGTGTTTATTTTCATCACTTATTATGAGATAGGATGGATCTTTATTAATCCCTGTGGGGAACTTCTGGAGTCATTCAGGGTAAGGTCAGGGTTAACTGGCCTTGAGCCAGCAACCACACTGTTGCTTTGCGAAAGATAAACGGTGATGGGGTTGTTTGACACCACAGGGTCTTACATTATTAAACAGGTTTCGTTTTTATTGTGTCCTGGTCTGAGGAGGGAGAAAAACTGCTTCAAGACATAACCAGCGAGAATGTTGTTGGCGTGTTTAGTGCTTCTCGTCCATTTATTTTTAACATGTCAGATGGAATGAGGGTTTTTACTTCCATAAGGAATAAGGCTGTTCTTTTGATGTGTTTACTTGAGGTCTCGGTTACATTTTCATAAAGTTTATCTAGTTTTCCATGGACTTCAATGCCCCAGATCAACAGACCCCTGCTGTAACCTGTCATTCGAAATCATCATTACATGAAAAGCTAATGATGTATGTTCCTGCACATGATCTGAGTGAATCTTTGACTTGAATGGAACATCTTTTCTCTCTCCATAGTGGCTTGATTTGATTGTCAGTTTGACTAATTTAATCTATGCTTAATTCAGTCATCTGTTGAAAATAATTCTTGTAATTTCTTTCTCAAATTTCATTCAAAGATATGAAAAGATTTACTCCCCTGACATTGTGAACTTCAAATCCGGTGGTGGTCCCTTTGTATGCGTTTCCTTTCCCCCCCTAGCTTTGAAGTGGTAAACATGGGGTTACTGTATAGTGAGGTCATTCTGCAAGGTTTACACACAACCCACCCTTTATGGTGCCTGGTTACTGATTGAACTTGGGTGGCGGACAGGTCAGAATGGCTATTGTTGATAACATAATTTATAAGCCTCCACCTCCACGCTAAGTGGATGTTGAATAAATTAACAGCTAGAACACGCTTCGATGCCAAACGGATCTCAAAACTATGGCCCAATGTGGTATGTGCTTAGTGGGATATTGGGTCACTGTACCTTGACATACAAAATTGGTAAATTCATCTTTCCAGATGAACACTTAAACGCAACATTTCCATGATGACCTTGTCCGGCTAAAGTGAACGACTCTCAGGGTGGGGACCTACTTGCTGCAGGAGTCTGCTATGTCTATGTTATGTATTGTGATGTCATGTGTCTATACAATGTCTGTATGATTCATGTCTGAACACTTTGTTCCCCCTACAAGGACCACAATGGAAATAAGCTCTGAGCTTTTTTGTGTCTATCCTTGGCAGTATTCCAGACTGTGCTTCTGTCACATGTTACTTATATATTGTCAAATAAAGTCATTCATTCATTCAGTCCCCTTTCATCTGAATTATCTGGCCACTGGAACCCATCTCTATTGTCCTTCATCCCTTTGTTGCTCAGATGAGCAACATTTGCATAGAGATATTCCACAATTGAAGCAAACGTAAAGAAGCAGACACCATTTGCATGTACCCTGCTATCCAGGTGATCTCATCTACTTTATTCCTGTGTTTAAATGGGTATATATTGTACAATAACTGACGACAAGTCAAATGAATGAAAATGTCAGAACCCTACCAAAAACAAATCTTTTGGAATATAAAAAAAAGGTTCGTTGGACCCTGGTCACAACCCAGAATATAAAGAGGATACACGCATTAGTAGGGTCATCTGTGCCACTTCCGTGACCGTGGAGAGCGAAGGTCCATTTCTCAATGGATTTGTCATCTAGGAGGGTTAATAAACAAATTTAGCCGGGGTGTATTTTTTAAAAAGGCGGGGAAAATTCGTGAGAGACCAAAATCCAAAACGGCTGCCATGGAAATTAACTTTTTAATTGTTTGACCTATAATGATGCACAATACATGGTTTCAGAGCTTATTTTGATCAAGGAATACATATTTGGTGTTTATATAATGATTTGACCTATTGTTGACCTTCAAATGCAAGATGGCTGGCAATTTTGAGCTCAAATGGATTTTTTTCAAAATCGTCAGAGCCTTCATATTAGCTCTAATGAAAGCTCTGCTCATGATGAGTTGAGTTATGGACAGAGGGGATAGGTGGCTATCTTCCACCATACTCCATCCATATGTGAAAGTTGGAGACATGATCACCCCTGTTTGCTTCAACAGGGTGGGTTATTGGCCCCAGATGCTGTTTCCAAAGGTTTTATGACTGCTTTGTCTGACCTCTCACCCTAGACCTGTCCGGTTTGGTAAAACCTGCTAGGATTTTCCTCCTACTGGCATAGCTCTCAGGGTTCACTGAGGTACTCAAGCTCCCTTACCACGACAAGGTGAACAGTCAAAAGGGATTTTTTTTTTTTAATATATGTTTTGTAACTTTTGTATAACTATGGTGCTTCAACAAATAGCACTCCAAAATCATAATTGATCAACTAGTAGCCTAATTAAGGTCAGATTTGGAGGCAACAGCATCTCCCTCTGGCTGACACAGCAACTGAACCATGTAATGTCAAACTGAAAATATAATTGTTAGAATAAAACACTAATGTTCACATCACAATATTAAAAAAGAAAGGACATAAGGGTGGAGAGAAAAGGCTGGTAGAAAACACAAAATACAGAGTAGGGATGGATATAAAATAAGCTAAGCAGATGATATAATGTAACAACTTGTTGTTGATGGATGATGAGAACGGGAGACAGAATCACTATTCTTCATCAGAATCTGTTGATTCTTCACACTGACTCCATTCATTAAGATTAAGATTTGTTTATTAAGGACAATGCAAATTAATGAACATCATTTACATGTGTATGCATAACATCACAGCATGATAAAGACGTAAATATGCCGGGAATAGCACAGGGCTAATTTCCACCCGTAGTCCTAACATAAAACAAACACAAAACGGACCATACAACGTTCATTCATAAAAACTGACATCACTGACATGACCACACTAACATGACATTCAGTCAGTACAACATCACTAACATCCCTAATGAGTGCATATTTGGCTGTCTAACAGCCATTTCCTGAGTTGGCCCTTAAAGGTGGACAGGGTGGGACATTCCCTTAAGGGGACCGGAAGGCTGTTCCATGTTCCACTTCCCTTTATCGATAGACAATTTTTGCTGAAGGCGGTCTTTCTAAAATGGACCTCACAATCCCCTCTGGTGTTTGATATAGTGGCTAATCCAGTGTTCCTTTTCTCGTGGATAAACTCCTTGAGAGGGGGAGGGGCTAATCTGTGCAGGCATTTATATACAAAGCAGGAACTTTTATAACGTCTGAGGTTTTCAAAATTTAAAATTTGATGCTTATCCAGGATTTTACAGTGGTGGTATGAGTACTGTTTCCTGTCATATACCTTCAATGCTCTGTTGTAGAGTTGTTCTATGGGTTTCATGGCTGTGGCCCCAGTAAATGACCAGTTTAGAAGGCAATATTCAATGTGAGAGAAGATCTTTGCGGCTTCAAGTGTTAGGGAGGGCCGTATTTGTTTGAAGTTGGAAATGTTGAAGTTGATGGTGTTCCTCACTTTCTTTATGTGTTTCTTAAAGGTCAGGTTTGAGTCCAAGATGACCCCAAGGATTTTGAAGTGGGAAACAAGTTCTAGTTCTTCCTTCCTTCCCTCCTTCCTCAGGAACACATTGGACCGCTTGATGGTTTCTGGACGCTTGCTAAAGAACATGCACACAGTCTTTTTCGCATTAAGTAGGAGACAGGTGCTGTTTAGCCAGCATTGTACCTTGTCTAGTGCGCATGTGAGCCTGGATGTAATCAACTCTATGTCCTTGCCCTGTGTGTAGATGACTGCATCATCGGCATACATCTGTACATTGAGTTCGGGACACACATTTGGCGGGTCATTGATATACAGGGAGAATAGCAGGGGCCCAAGGATTGATCCCTGAGGGACACCTACAGGGTTGTCTAGATATGGGGACTTGGCGCCATTGACCGTGACACATTGTTTTCGGTTTGATAAGTAGGATCTAAACCATTCTATTGTAGCAGCTGAGAAATTGAAGTGAGTTAGTTTGGTTAGGAGGATATTATGGTTGACACAGTCGAAAGCCTTGCTAAGGTCTAAGAAGACAGCACCAACATACTTGTTGCTATCTAGTGCACTCTTGACCTTTTCAACAAACAGACAGTTGGCTGACTCTGTTGAGTGAAGGGCACGGAATCCAAACTGCATTGGGTTAAGTGGGGTGGGGCCCAAGTCGAGATGTTTAGTCATGAGATTCGACACCCACTTCTCTGCAACTTTGGATATGACAGGAAGTATACTGATGGGCCTATAATTGGTCACCAGTGCCTTGTTGCCAGATTTAAAGATAGGGGTCACCATGGCCATCTTCCAGGATGATGGAACTTCCCTGGAGGTGATTGATTGATTCACTAGTAGAGTGATGGGTTTAATGAGTGCATCAGAGTATGTTTTGAGGAAATCAGTGTCGAGCCCGTAGGCGTCCTTGGCTTTGGAGCCTTTCAGAGCCAGAATGATCTTTTTCACTTCAGGCTCTGTTATCTCCTCCAGTTCAAAGAGGGGCTGGGTGTTGGTTACTGGGTTTGGTAGGATACTGGAGGGGGCAAAGTGTTTGGTGCTGTCTAGAACACTATTTAAGAAGTGTTCGTTGAGGGTGCATGCCAGTACTGTGGGGTCTTTAACTAGTATGTCATTCACATTCAGTTCTAGGGGGTCTTTTTCCCGATTCTGGTGTTTGCCTAGGAGTTTATGCCGTTCCCTTTTCCTGCTTCAATTATACTAATAAAGAAGTTTGCTCTGGCCTTTCTGAGGGTCTGTGTGACCTTGTTCCTAGCATGCATGAATCTCTGTCTGTCGATAGACAGTCCAGACTTTAAGCTCTGTTTGAGGAGTGAGTCCCTGTCTTTCAATTGCTGTCTGCAGCTGTGATCTAGCCATGGGAGGTGGGTTTGTTTTTTGACTTTTTGGCTCCCCTTCCTAGAGAAGGAGGCCATCATCTCCTTAATTTTTTTTGTGAAGAGGGTGCAGTTTTTCTCTGTGGTATTGGAGGATAGTATCTCCTGCCAGTCAAGCTTTTTCACTGCATCCTCAAAGCTCTGTTGCAGGTTTTTTGGGATGTTGTTTGATGAGGT
Organism: Notolepis coatsorum; assembly: GCF_963971535.1. Classification (NCBI taxonomy): domain Eukaryota; kingdom Metazoa; phylum Chordata; class Actinopteri; order Aulopiformes; family Paralepididae; genus Notolepis; species Notolepis coatsorum. The sequence goes on from NC_140167.1 coordinate 40,375,392, forward strand.
GGCAGATTTTTTGGATGTTTTTAGAAAGCGAGTTTTATTGAGTTTCCTGGTGAAACAGATGAAATTGTGGTCAGATATACCGGTCAACATGTTGTTGGTCTTAGTGATTCTATCCAGTTGGTTGGTGAAAACTAGATCTATTTTGGTCTGGGAGGTTTTGGTAATTCTAGTTGGCTGTTTGATTATTTGTTCAAAGCTGTGGGCATCCATGGATTGTTTTAAGTTCTTTCTAGCCTGTTTACTGTCCCAGTTGACATTGAAGTCACCTATGATTATTGTTTCCTTGTTGCAGGATTTTAGGACATGTTTTAACTGGTTGTAAAACTCAACTTTTGCATCTGGTTTTCTGTAGAGATATCAGGGTAAATGACATTTGTTCAGCGAGAGTGATTTCCACACCAACAGATTCTACACCAACACATTCAAAGTCAGTGGACCATTCCAGTTTTTTACAGGCAATTGTGTCTCTGATGTACAGTAGGACTCCCCCACCTCCTTTCCCAGTCTTCCTGTCATTCCTAAATACATTGTAGCCTGGCATGGATACTAGGGCTTCAGGGGATGACTTCTTTAGCCATGTCTCACTCAGACCTAAGCAATGTAAGTTAGAATCAAGTAGGAGGTGCTCTAGCTGTTCGCGTTTATTACCAACACTACGAATGTTGAGGTGACCACAAAAGAAACCCTTTGGTTTGCATAGGGGGTCCCATACAGTTCTGGCCTGGTTTAGGGTACCAAATAGTTTAGTCTTGCGGTGCTTTCTCAGTACATGGTTTCTACCTCTAGGTGCTACCTCAGGGTCTCCTCTGGCAGTGGAGATGTGGGGTGACAGCTCAGTGTTGGCCGCTGGGTTGCCAGTACTTGGGGGCCCGGGGGTTTCTAAGACGCTGGTAGCCGGACACTGCTGCGGAGCTGATGCTTGTCCACCAGTGCCGGTGAGCAAGCGGAATACAGGTGGGGGTAGGTGGAGGATGTTGAGCCAATGTTTTAGGATTGGCTGGCAGCTGTTCAGAATTGTCTGACTATTATTTAATTGGATTGGCCAGGTGAATTGCAGGGTACTACTGTGTGTTGGAATGCTAGCACTGGTGATTGTGTTGGCAGCGCTGTTTAACACAGTCTCTGCGTTGTCACAGGGGCCAGGATGTTGGTGAATATCCCCACTCAGCAAAAAGCAGAGTATGATGATAAGTTTGCTTGCATTAATAGATTGTGTGTAAAACTTGGATTTGCGTTTGTTACTGGTTCTGTCATGGTTAATCAGGAAACTGAAAAGTACAGCATGTCCATATACCCAGTGTGTTTCTCCGGTTTTCCATATGTGCAGCTCTTCTGGGTGTGTGGATATATTCCAGTACAGTTTAAAAATAGGAAGAATACTAGCAGCGTTGCGGTCGTTCCAAGGTAACCTGGTGGTGACATGTTATTGATTGCCAAGCAGCTAGCTAGCAACAGCAATGGCAAACTAGCTGGCTCTGGTGGTGGCTAGGCTGTTGGTGTAGCCTGGTGGTGGCTAGGCTATTGCTGTAGCCAGGTGGCGGCTAGGCTGTGGATTCACTACACCTGGGGCTGGCCTGGTAGCCGGTAGCCTGGGGTTGGCCTGGCGGTGGTGGCTGGTAGCTGGTATCCTGGGGCTGGCCTGGCGGTGGTGACTGGTAGCTGGTATCCTGGGGCTGGCCTGGCGGTGGTGGCTGGTAGCTGGTATCCTGGGGCTGGCCTGGCGGTGGTGGCTGGTAGCTGGTATCCTGGGGCTGGCCTGGTGGTGGTGGCTGGTAGCTGGTTTCCTGGGGCTGGCCTGGTGGTGGTGGCTGGTAGCTGGTATCCTGGGGCTGGCCTGGTGGTGGTGGCTGGTAGCTAGTAGCCTGGGGCTGGCCTGGTGGTGGTGGCTGGTAGCTAGTAGCCTGGGGCTGGCCTGGTGGTGGTGGCTGGTAGCTAGTAGCCTGGGGCTGCTACTCTCATCTGAGCAGTCATGAGATGTGAGCTGCTGGGGCAAGGGGGGAAGGGTATGACACACTGGCCGGCACTTCCCATTCACTAGTTCCCAGCCATGACCAATGGGGGAAGGATGTTCTTGAAGGTTGTAATGGAGCTGGCAATATGTAATGTAGTTTGTCCTTTCCACATGAAGATCCAAGGAGTCCTCATCAGGTGGGAGACGAATCGTACACTTCTTCTTCAATTTGTGCCACTTGGAAGCTCTGGCCTGGCCACATGTAACATCTGCACTCTCAGCGTAAACAATTGAGAGGACAAATGCTTTCATATCTTCTCTCACTTCATCTTTCAACTCCAGACTATCACCCACTCGTCGTCCCTGGAGTTCTCTTGCCTCAGGAACAACCATTACCTTCTCCAACACCTTTTTCTTTCCATGCCCATAGAAGCCTGAGGTGTGGTCACTTCCACGGAGAGGTATAATGATGTCTGCAACCTCTTCAGAGAGCATTGCATGGCAGTTGATACATGCATTCTTGCGCTTGATCAGCAGATCACCTCTGATTTGTTGCGAGACATAAGCTGCTTGGACAAACACGTCTGTGTCTCCGCAGTCTAGAACAACAGGATAGGCGGAGAGCAGCATTGTATCTGCCTCTGGATGTTTGAAGACATACTCTCCATTAGCGATGCCAGTGCTGAGGTTGGTTGACACTTCTCCCGCACAGTATATGATATCACCCTGCACTTGACCAACTTGTGTTTTCAGCTGTTCTTTCACAAGTTTTTGCAATCTGACCTTGTTTCCTGAGTTGACCATGAGTTCACTGAATTCAGCAGCACCTGGGAACCTGTCTTCGGGTTTCAGGAAAACATTTGGGACGTGTGGATGTTTTGCTCATCATCATGCTCATCATCCTTGATGCTGAAGGGAAGGTCATACTTGTCGTTGATGAGAATGATGAGGTAAGCATTGGCATGGCATGAGAAGATGATTGCGCAGATTTTATGCAGATAGAACCATCCCGCTTCCTAGCCTCTCGGTCCTCAGGTGTGGGGGTGGCAAGCCGCCATATCAGACCCATGTCTACAAGGCTCACGTAGTTCTGCGGTTCCTCAGGAACTGGTTCTAGGTTGAAAAGCTCTAACAACTTGCTCTTCACAGTCTTGCGCATTGACCCATCCACATTGAAGAGTGAAAGGCACTCCTCTGTCACTCTTCTCTCAAGGGATGATTCAAGTTGTATCATACCAGATCGCTCTGCTAGGTCCACCAGGGCTGCTAGTCCTGATCTCTCCATATGGGCCACCTGCATATGAGCACCAGAAGGTGTGCAGCTCTTTTCACTTGCAAAATTCCATCTCTTATTCCTGTGGATGGTTGCAGTAAGAGGTTTGATCTTGGTGAACACCCGCTCTTGCAGAAAAGTCTCAACCTGAGCTTGGCCATCTGGAATTGCAGTCTTAAGGTCATGCAGTAACTCTGGTGAGGCGACGAGGCCAGACTGTAGTGACCTCAGTGTAGGTGAGGAGATGTCAAATGGATCAGCTTCAAAATCCCTCATGCATGCCTGCAGGTCCTGAACTGCTTGCTCATCCTTCTGCATCCTCGCTGGCTGGCATTCAACATGCTTCCTGTGATGACGCTGGCACTGGAGGCCCCGCTTAACACTTCACCCTTGCAACGTTGTTTGCATTCCTTGTTGTTGAGAACAGTTGTTTCTCATTCTTTAAAAGCTGAGTCCATCCTTGCTTTAGCTTTGAGTTCAGATTCATAGTTGTTTCTATCCAAAGATTGAGGGGCTGGCAGGAGTAGGGTAGCCCTGTCATCGACTGGGTAAAGTGATCGTTGAAGAACTCCATTTGTTCATCTGACAGTGAAGAGAGCATTGCCCAGTAGTCTGGCAACCACCTCCCATAGTCATGGTTGTCGTATGCCATCAGTCCTGGCAGCATGTTGTAGGTTGACGATAGGTACTCAGAGCAATTTCTTGCATGACATGCATCAAGACATTGTACAAGTGGGTCAGACATCTCCAAGAACGAGACCCAAAAGTCCCCCATGTCTGTGCCAGGCTTCTCATAAACTCTGTTGATCAGCTCCTTCATGTCGCCATCATTCTCAAGATCACAGTAAGCTGTCTGTAGAGCCTCTTGAGTTTCAGTCAGTGCATTCCGCAGAATGTTGAGGTTCTCCTTGATGTCTTCCGATAGTTCTTTGTGCTCAAGAATCTTTGACAGTTGATTTGGGATAAGAACCTCTCAAGAGCAGGATGCACTGCACGCCCCGTCTGTAGTGCTTTCCTCGTAGTGCTTGGTCTACCGACCCCTCCACTACTACCCCTGCTGTAACCAGAGTGTCTGCCATTCCAGAACCCTTGAATCTCTTGTAGATGGCATAGATGTAGGACATCAGCTGGTGGAAAGCGCCGAGGATTGGGATGATGTCCTTGAACATTTCTGGATTCTCCGCCTTGAGCTGAGTGATCGTCTTGTAGGTGGGCAGGTCACCAACAAGAAAGGAGAATGGAATATTCTTCAGCCGCATGGCCTCCACATGTTTCACCATGATGTCATTCACCACTGACTTGCTTGGAGGTTCATTGTATGTTGTGTGTTAGTAAGGCTTGCTCTTGTTGGGTGGTGGATGACAGCAGGACTGGGCACCACTGTATCCTGGAACACGCTGCTCTTCAGGTGGTGGTCTTGTACCATGATTGTCTACACGAGACAGTGCATGTATCACAGAGCGAGCACGCTGCGGAGCTGACCCATCCACTGGTGGATCTACCCTGGGACGAGCAGGTGGCTCACTCTTGCTACCAGGGGGGCATCTGTACTGGCAAACCTTTGTCAGTTCTGCACACTTCGTTCTGCTCCACATCCATCAGAGCCCAGTGGTCATAGAGGAGCAGTGTATCTGCATAGCTGATGCATACACCACTCTTGTGCAGAGTGTCTACCAGATCTTTACTCCTTGTCATGCCATGGACATTTACGCCCAGGTTGATAGCAGTGGTAGTGCGCTGTCCAGTGAGGTGGTACATTCGGACCCAGAGTTTTTGTTAACACCAAAGTAAGATAAATAAATAAGTAGCGCACAAGGGTTAAATTCGGCTCAAGCAACTAACCTTGCTAGCTTTGCATACAGAATACTATTTTATGTTAGGCTATAGTGCAAAATCATTTTTGGTTCATTATGAAAATGTGATGGTATGAACTGGACACCATATTCTCAGTAGCCTACCCTATTTAATGGAAAACCGCAAATCAGTAACTGTTGTTTACAAACATTGACTTTATTGACCTCAGAGATTACTTCTGTGTACTTATACTGTATATTATTCAACTCATCATGAGCAGAGCTTTCATTAGAGCCTAATATAAAGGCTCTGTGACGATTTTGAGAAATCCATTTTGGAGCTCAAAATTGGCAGCCATCTTGCATTTGAAGGTCAACAATAGGTCAAATCATTATATAAACACCAAATATGTATTCCTTGATCAAAATAAGCTCTGAAACCATGTATTGTGCATCATTGTAGGTCAAACCATTAAAAGGTTCATTTCCACGGCAGCCATTTTGGATTTTGGTCTCTCACAAATTTTCCCCGCCTTTTAAAAAAAATACACCCCGGCTAAATTTGTTTATTAACCCTCCTAGATGACAAATCCATTGAGAAACGGACCTTCGCTCTCCACGGTCACGGAAGTGCCACAGATGACCCTACTATATCACTAATGGTCCACTTAACATGCTGTTAATTTCAGTGGTTTATGGAGCTATGAAACCTAAACACAGCTGTATCTGCGATAGTGGACGCTGGTGAGCGACTTCTCTGATTATGCATTTTGGTGTGTACCTTGTGAGTCATGCGTCATAGCAAAACAAGCCAAAAATAAATAAAAAGATGTTTGCCAAGAGGTTACTGTACCACCCATGGGAAGGACATTATATATATAGTTCCGTTTTAATGTATACAGTGCTTTGCGTGGTGCTGAAATATATTGCTGTGTTATGATATGAAAGAGTGATTGTCTTTTTTTTCCTTCTTTTAAGTGAAATTGATTTACTGATGACTGGGCATTAATTCTCAACTGTTTTTAATTCTCTCTCAATGATTTCAGTGTAGATTTTATTTAAGAATTTTATAATTGCAAACGTTCAATCAATATTCTAATTGTAAAGAAAACAACCCAAATATTGAAGTCCAAGCCTTTTTAGATATCCTCCTAATTTCTACATTCATATACTAAAAGAAAACATGAATGAATCTATGCTAGTTATGATAAAAACATTAAACAGTGTACCATACTACTTTCCTTTCTCAACTTCTCACCTCCTTCACACCTCCTGTTCTCTCCTTTTATCTCCATTCCCCTCTTTCCCCACACATTCCTATTCCCTCCTATCCCTCCCGTCTCCATCCTATCTCTCCCTCTTATCCACAGCAAAGTATCCAGAGATTAAGTCTCTGATGGGTCCAGACCCCCAGCTGAAGTGGGTGGTTTCAGGCATGGTGGTCACCCAGCTCCTCGCCTGCTACATGGTCCACAAGCTGTCCTGGAAGTGGATTTTCTTCTGGGCGTACGTCTTCGGTGGCTGCATTAACCACTCCTTGACCCTCGCCATCCACGACATCTCTCACAATGTGGCCTTTGGTAACAAACTGGCAAAGTGGAACCGCTGGTTTGCTATGTGGGCCAACCTGCCCATTGGACTACCCTACTCGGCCTCCTTTAAGAAGTACCACATCGACCACCATCGGTATCTGGGAGGAGACGGGCTGGATGTGGACATTCCTACGGATGTTGAAGGATGGTTCTTTAGCACTCCCGCCAGGAAGGTCGTCTGGCTCTTCCTCCAGCCCTTGTTCTATGCCTTACGTCCGCTGGTGGTCAACCCTAAACCAGTCTCTCTACTGGAGGTGCAAAATGCAGCAGTTCAATTCATAGCAGATGGTATAATCTACTACTTTTGGGGTATAAAGCCTATTGTTTATCTCATCGCTGGAAGCATCCTGTGCATGGGACTGCATCCCATCTCTGGACACTTCATCGCAGAGCATTACATGTTTCTGAAGGGACATGAGACATATTCTTACTATGGACCACTGAATTCAATCACATTCAATGTCGGGTATCACATGGAGCATCACGACTTCCCAAGTATACCTGGCAGCAAACTACCTCAGGTGAGACGAGATACAGCAATACACACACCTTCTTTTTGGAGACTTTCAGAGTGCAATCTATCATTAAATCCAAGCACATCTGAATCTAGTGTTCTTGCCAACAATCTTTTTTAGTTGGGTATAGAGTGAGGTGTGTTACTGTTTGGTTGGGTAATATTGCATCACCTCCTGGCTTTTGCAAATAAGAAAAGCCACTCCTCTCCCTAAAGAGTCTAAACAGAAAAACTATTGATAAATACTATGCGTGAGATTGCGCTATCAACTGCAAATATTGATCAGAGTTTGTAACTGATTAACTGCAGTTCTAGAGTAACCACGACTAGAGAATGGTAAATGGTCATCATCTTCTTCAAAATGACCCGTCACTGATTGTGGTGTTGTTGTCCCAACATATATATACGTGTGGTTAAAATGGCAGATATATATTGTAATTTATTTATTTTATTTGCAGGTTCTATGACTCTTAACCTCTGCGTCTCTCTCGTCTCCAGGTGAAACAGATCGCAGCAGAGTATTATGACTCCCTCCCTCAGCACACTTCCTGGACCCGGGTATTATGGGACTTTGTGTTTGATGACAGCATCGGCCCCTATGCCAGGATCAAGCGGGACTACAAGCTGGTCAAAAAGGAGTAGTTCCGAGATGGACTGCTGTCAATTTGAATGTGAATTTTGAGTCGTAGATATTTTCATTTGTGGGTCAAGACTCACCATATTCTCCCCGAGCCCCATTTCAAAATATCTAATTTTCCTTTGAAGTGTATACTTATGGCTGTTTATCCATGGACTTTAAAGCATGCAGGACATCATGTGCTGAAATCCATATATGGTAATTGTGAATGAATGAGTTGAAATGCTGATGTAGGGTCAGTGCATATAAGTAGACTAGTTTTATGAACAAAGTTCTGATTAGTGATCCTACATTAGCATATACTGTATGACAGATGCTGCACTGACCCATACAGTAAATTATATCCTAGTACTTTCATATCTGTACATGCAGAACAGTGCCTTGAAACTTACCAAACTTACCTTGGAAGTAAGACAAGCTTTTTCTTCAGTGACCCCCCCCCCCCCCCCCATTCTGCTGCTTGCAGCTCTGTCTGAATGTTAACTGGAAACATTTTGGTACATCTATGAAACTTAACAATTGTTTTTGTGGATAATTTGACAGTGTATGACGAACCAAAATGGATCTTTATTAAAAAAAAGATAAGTTCAAAGAATGTGAATGATTCATTTATGTATTATAGGCAACTTTTTCTTTTGTCAGTAAGAAGGAATCTTTGCTCTTGTCACTTTCTCTCAGTGACAACTCCTCTTCTTTGACCCCGATTTAAAGTTGACTCCAACTAGGGTGGAATTAATTTGCATGTTCCACACGAACAATGCAAAGCAGTGGCATCGTTGCTTGAAATCCAGAGAGAAAAGAAAACACACCAGGCCATTTTGTAGACAGTTGATGGGTCTATTGTTTTGTTTTGAATTAATTTACTTCCAGCTTTAGAATCAGAACATAGTGAAGAGTGAATAGAATGGATAGAATGCAACAACCGATATTCAACCAAACCCTCCCTGCAAAGAAACATTTACAGTAGCTAGTCATCACGTACCATTATTTTCTGCACATATTTTACCTATGTAGGATTTCCATGTTGCCAAGGCAACCGATCAAATGTTTACTTGGCTACCATTTCCAAGGTCAACCTTTTGATAGATATAGAAAGGGGAATTTTCATGGAAACAAACCACTATGGTAAACGTACCACCGTTTATTTTTGTTTGTTTTTTAAACCAATAGAAAAACTAATTTGAGATAGGGTTTCATGCATACTGTTCACAAAGCATAGAGTGACTAAATAGTTACTACGACATTGTTTTATATCTAGGCAAAGCCAGGTGGCACATTTACATGTTATGGGTTCTCTGAAGGATCTCAATGGCCTCACACACCCAAACAGGAAGAGAGAGAGAGAGAGAGAGAGATGTCTTACACATCTGAAGAGATGTCTTACACATCTGAACAGGTACATCGACATACCTCGGCCACACTGGAGTTGTACAGCAGACCTTGTATGTCACTTCCTGATTAAACGGTTGGAAACAATTCTATTGTGCAATGTGCTGTGCCTTGCACAATAGACAGTGAGTTACCAGCTAATTCTGGTTTGAATAATTAATTAGCGATATTGTCCCAACAGCTCTGGTGGGGGGGAAAAAATTATCTGTCGCACAACCCCAGTGAGGCCAGGTCTTTTCTTTTGAACACCGCTAATGAGGGCAGGTGTGTCTACACAGCACCATATATGTTCCCATATTGTGCTTGTCATTGGACACCAATGGGGGTAAGACAGACAAAAATAACAATTGAAAATACAAAAAGGCTGACATGAATGGTGTGCAAGTTTCCTTTTCCCCCTCTATAATATCAATAAAATAATCATTGTCATCAATGTCATCACCATCATCATCACCACAGTTTATTTTTTATTTTTTTTAAATAATAAAACGGTAAAAACTTAGAAAACGAAAATATTTTCTTTTTTCTTTTTTTAAGACTCGGGACTGAACAGAGAACGGAGAGTTGCAACACCGGGCAGACTTGAGTCTATTAGGTGCACAGAGAGAGGACCACAAGCCCAAACTCAGCACGAGTGTCCATCCAACTAGAACTTCACCCCTAAATCCATGCTTCACATCCTCTGTCCATTCTTCTAATCAGTCCTTTCTCGTTCTCCTCGCCACGCCTCTTCTTTCTCTTTCCTTCCGTTTTTCCTCCACGAATCCCCCCTTTGTCCTTTTTTTTTTTTATGTTCGCTCCTTCCTTTCCTTTTCGCTGTCCAGCAGACTCCTAAAATGTTGGCACAACATTTCTGCAGCTCACGTCACGGCAATGTTTTTCACTTTTTGACATCACAGAAACATTGAGAGAACATTCCCCGGTCCTCGTGTCTGTGCATCTGCAGGTCCATCCTCCTCCAGCCCCTCCCCACCTCTCTGTCCCGTCGTTCGGAGGAGATTAGGATGTACTGATTCTGCCAATTTCTTGTCTGATGGCTAAAAGAGAGAAGACATTTCTTTTAGAGAGAGGATTGCTGTTGGCAAGGCACTGCACTGCTGGCCCACATCACTACTGTTCACATCACTTCATCACTAATTCATTAATTGACTATCAATTAGTAATGGAGTCAATTGGAGTCAAATGACTCCAGTAATTTTGGGGATTTATTTAGGGTTATACTGATGCTGTAAGTGAAGTGCAGAACATTATTCATATGTGGGACAGATGAGGCACCCCAGCCTGGTTCTTGTATGCAATTCCCTTATGAAAAAGCATCCTGGTATTTGCAGTATTCACTACCACTATGATGGTTCATGGATGTACCATTGTTGTCATGGTTTAAATTGGACTATACCACACAAAAGTGGTGGTACCATGGCGATACATGACTTTTACCATGGCGATACATGACTTTTACCATGGCAGTACCATGGTCAATTATTCATACAATGGCCGGTACCATGGTAAAACTTATTATAAAGAATTACAAAGAAGACATTTTCTTGTTTGTTTTGTGTATCATGTGTAAACCTCCTCCAATGTACAGTTTCTTCCCCCTCAAATGTATATACTCTCTTTCCAGACTCCTTTTGTACACAAACAGTACTGTATATTTGTAGATCTCTAGATACAACAGTACTGTCTACCTGTATGTCATGTATGTCATATATGTTATGATGAATTGAAAATGGGGGACCCTGATGTAAACAAGACGAAAGTCTTTCTCTGGTCTGCATCGCCTTAACAATTGTGTGTATTGAGCCGTACTGTATTGTACACATTCTGCAATCTGTTAATAACATTTTCAATCAATCAATCATGTCTGCCAGGAGAATACATGAATAGCATACATGGGTGGTGTAAGGCATGGAAAACATGTATGGAATATATTCCACACATGAATACAATGGCCTTATTCATGTTCAATGTCACATGAGAATCTCTTTTTTTTTTGTATTTTATTTTTTTATTCTTTTTTAAAACAAACATATAAACAAACATGACAACACACGATAAGATATACAAGCATTAATTGTCAGGGCACATCCAATGAGATCACATTTTGGTTAGTTGTTTTATATAAGATATACCCATAATACCTGTTATCTAAAAAAAAACCCTACACACATATGCTCCAGCTCGAAACCCCCCCTCCCGGACCCCACCTTGAGAAGTACCTCCACTATCCCTCGCACCTAACCAGACACTACCATTATAAGCTAGCTTTTATTCTCTCCACCACTTCTAACCACATTGACATTTTGGATTCATTGAGACCCAGAATTCTTGCTGTAGATATTTCATGGTAAATTACATCGAGATATGTAAGAAACCAAACTTTACGGCACATTTTTTCCGGTTGAAACCAGCGTGATGCGATCAGCTTTCTGTTAATAACATTTTCAATCAATCAATCATGTCTGCCAGGAGAATACATGAATAGCATACATGGGTGGTGTAAGGCATGGAAAACATGTATGGAATATATTCCACACATGAATACAATGGCCTTATTCATGTTCAATGTCACATGAGAATCTCTTTTTAAAAACATATTTTTCTTGGGACGACGCTGGCATGCTGTTGCAACACCGAACGAACGATCTGCATTACTCACCATTAATGATCTCATCTTTCACCTTATGCAATTCACGTACAACTTCATCCAAGATTTCCTGCAGAACAGGCTACATGTTAGTCTCTCATTGGGTGTGTGAAATTCCTCCCCCACCCACATTTTCTTTTTTATATAGGCAGACCAACCTGTTTCATCCTGTCAAATTCTGTGTCTGCATCACTGGTGCTGCCGATAGGTCTCACTCTGCAACACAACATATCATAATATTTAATATTTTGTAAATTGTTTTATTAAAAAAAAAAAAAAATCCCTATTATCTCTGCTCTTTGACTGCTTTTAAATACAGCACATATGGTACTAGGTCACAGGATTACTTAGCTTTAGATACACCACATGTAAAAACTGAGCTGATGCTACGCTCCATAGGCTCCATACAAATGGAATGAACAGCAGAAAACCTTGAAATTGTATTGAACTCTGATATTTTAGATGCTGCTTGTACTCGTTTCCTTTGATCGACATGTTTGGGCAACGTGGCAGAAACGAGACACGGAACACGTTGATATGCTTCATTTCCTCCTCACAACAGAATGCTAAGGTTCAGGTTAAAAATAGACAAAATGTCACTTTAAAAACAAGGCCATTGTTCCTCTTTTCTTCTTGAAGCATATGCTGATATTTACATTACAGGTCCTAGTGGAATTATATATGGTGGTCATAGATGGGATGTACCGGTAATTCATCTTTGGTCGTTGTCACAGATTTCTCATCTCCATTTTCTGACCCGCCTGCTCCTCTATAAACAGCCATGTGTAATCATTAACACCACTGCCACGCACACCAAGAATAAGCAATTATGAAGTCAGGGGTGTAGTGTTAAGTGTTCCTCTGTGATACCCAGTGGTAGGGCTCAGACAGCTGACAGGATTGGTGCATTCCTGTGGACATTCTGTGGACATACGGTAGACAACTGTCCTCTACTGACCTGGACACCAACGAGGACTTGTCTGCAGAGTTAGATCGTTCCCATGGCTTCTTCACACCATCTGGTGGGGTGCAGAAACACAGAAAAGCAGGTGTAAAGCATAATGTAACAATACACACAACGCGATACATCATTCTCTGGAGAAGGGAATTACTGTACCTGTAGAGTTTTGCCGAGAGTCATCCTGCGGGGTTGAAGATGCTGGATTACTACATGAAATGTAACCATATTTATACATCCCAAACAAGGTAAACCTTTTAGCAAGATGTCTACTGCTGGCTGCTGAACATCTCCATTGGAGCGGGTTTGGAGTACAGTGCCTTGCTCAAGAGTACATCAGTGAATTATAGGGAGGGGGGGGGGGGTGACGGTGACAAGGTATTTCATAATGTAAACATGAAAGTGTCAAACCGACCACGAGGAAATAGATATCCACTATATGATGTCCAATGATAATTATATATGATAATGTTTGTCCAATATAGGCAAAGTCATAGTTTTACTGTGAGGTTGTTACAATGGCTCACCTCATCGGGCTTCTCTGAGGCTTTCCGTCTAAGAGAGAAGAAATTGTGGACAGGAGAAAACAGTGAGATACACAACCACGCAAATCTATCATTATGTGGTAGACATATAAACAGACGGTTAAAACTATTCAACCATAACAGCTAGTCATTTACTTCTCCAGAGGCACATTAATCACCAGGAACATTATTAAATCATAATAATAACGGGCGGCTACGTGGCGTAGTGGGCAATGCGCTCGCCACGAAATCTGGAGACGCTGGGCTTGCCTGTTCGAGCCCAGCGCTCCACATTTGCTTTCAGTTTAGCTGGTCGTCCGTACTAATACACATTGGCCGTATTAGGGGGTGGGAAACTGATGGGTGGGCATCGGGCGTTGTGGACAGCGACTCCTACAGGTCGGTTGGTGCGCCTGCGCAGTAGAATCAGGAAGTGTCGGGGGCAGCGTGAGCCTCCCACGCGTTACTCCTCGCCACTGAGAGATCGAGCTGCGCAGGTGAAAAGATGCGACTGCTGTTACCTCAAGTACCGGAGGGGACTTGTGCTATGTATGACGTAGTCCACATTGCAGCCGGCTTGTGGGAGGCAAGAAACAGCGTTCGTGACAGGGGAGGGTTGAATTGGATGATACGAAATTGGGATGGGAGAAAATATAGAAAATGGGAGAAAAAGTGGATAAAAAAATAAAATCATAATAATAATAACCATAATGACAAAATCAAATCCTGAGTGTGTCAAGTGTCAAATACAGCCTGGCCCACGGCTGTCTAGTAAAGCTGGTACGAGGAACATTTTCAACAAAATATATCATCGTCGGATAGGATGTGATACCTTTGTATAATTACGGCAAACAAATGACACCAATGCTGAAACAATAGACCACTGCACTTCCGCATTACATGGAGCTTGTGAGGGGGGGAAAGGGAGCGTGGGGGATAAAATTTATTAATGTTGAGTATATTGGATCATGTCTCCAGCACTCCCACAGCTGTAGCTACAACCACTTACGTCAAGGCTCTAATGAACGTTCATTCATTTGATCCCCCCGCGCTCCCTTTCCCCCCTTCCCCCCCTCCTCCTGCGCTCTCCCATGAGCTAAAAGTAACGGAAGTGTTGCAGTGGTCTATAAAGCACTGCACTTCCATGTTAAATTGCTCTTACCTGTGGCCGGTGGGATTCCAAAAAGAATATTCCAATTATTTGATTGCCATCTGGTAGATCGTATGTCCATTTGGCCAACGACATAACCCCCCACAGCATAATGAATCGGGGGTCCCGAAAACGATTCAATGCGATCGGGTGAAGCCCTAGGTTCAGGTTACTAGAAACCAATATAATCGACGCACAACCCAATACACAGAGTTTCAAAGGATGTGCAATACCGGCCGCCTCCTACCAGGTGGCGGTATTGGACTTTTGCGATCTCAGACTCATTCCCTATGGTAACACCAAGGTCCCTGGATGAATAATGAATAAAAATATCGAGAAAAAAGGAAAAACTATCAAATAATGTATATATATGTGGTTGGCGTTCAAAGGATGGAGCGTAATAACGTATATAATCGCTGTTGGCAGAGAAAGAGTTAAGTGGTTGTAGCTACGGCTGTGGGGGTGCTGGAGTGGGGGTGCTCCACATTGCCTGTGGTGCATCTTTTCCATCTAGGTTTTAGTGAATTTTTCCTTACCTTCGCGTGGGGTGTCTGGGAGTGTTGCATTTATTTTATTTTTTAAAAATGTTTTGGACTTTATGGTGTTTTTGTTTTGTTCTTGATTTATTGTGATGTTTCTTCTTGACTTGTTTAACACATTGGACGCCAGACCCGACATAAGTCCAAAGTATTTTTTATGTGTATTGTGCACAGGTCTCTCTTGAAAAATACATATTTATCTCAATGAGACAACCTGTATAAATAAAAGGACAGCATTTTTTTTTCTTGGGGGGGTTAATGTGGCAGAGCTCTCAAGATATCCCTAGTAGCAACTTTGATCAGAGGTATGTTTCCCCTGCTGGGTGGATGAGAGGAGAGGAGAAGAGAGGCCTATACTGTAATACGGTTAAAGTAGGATCCTCTCCAGCAGGGTGTTGTGTCTACAGTGTGTTGCCTGTGAAGCCGGTGATGGTTGTTGTTTTATTAGTGTTGTCAAGCTGAAGCCGGTGATGGTGGTTGTTTTATTAGTGTTGTCAAGCTGAAGCCGGTGATGGTGGTTGTTTTATTAGTGTTGTCAAGCTGAAGCCGGTGATGGTGGTTGTTTTACCTGCGTGCGAGCAGAGCGTTCATCTCCTGCATCAGACCCTCTCCACCACCACCGCTGCTGCCGCTGGACCGGTTGGAGTCACTCTTACCAGACCCCGGCGGACTGCTCTCATCCTGACATGGTGGAACAGAATCAGGATACAACATATATATATATATACGTATATACACACACACACACACACACACACACACACACACACACACACACACACACACACACACACACACACACACACACACACACACACACACACACACACACACACACACACACACACACACACACACACACACACACACACACACACACACACACACACCACGTGGAGCAGTTCATTAGGTGTGATTCCCCCTATGTGGGCAATGGTTCAACTCCCATCACTCCCTATATTTTTAGCTGATCAATTCGATGATACTGAAAGTAGTCGTACTCATTTCACCAGAGGCGACCTGGTACTTCCTCGACCCAGGACTAATCACTTAAAATCCAGTGCGCTATAGAGCCATATTCACCTGAAACAAGCTACCAGTCCCCACCCACAAGGCAAGTAAAGAATACATATAGTTTAAAAAAATATATGAAAAGTGAACCGATGTAGTAAAGATGTGATTGACTATATAATGTAATTTTAATGTTTTTTTTATTTTAAAATTTATTTAAAATTTGTATTATGAACAGGACATTCAGAGAGAGAGGAAATTGGGTGAAGAGATGGGGGAGGACATGCAACACATTTCCTGGGCCGGATTCGAACCCAGGACGTTGCGATCATGCAGTATGCATCTTAACGTGGTGCGCCACCAGGGCGCTCGTTATTTATTATTTATTTTTGAATTATTTTTATCAATAACATTTTTGGGGGGAATATGTTAGGCCTTCAATCATTCATTGTATCTTCAATGTTGAGTATTCATTTTTGATTTCCTTTATGCTTTATTAATTGTATTACTAATTACATTCTGTATTTGTATTCTGTTTTCTTGTGAGGACCCCAGGAAGACTAGCGGTCATTCATTTGACATAGACTGGGAGACTGGGAGTTCCTACAAAGGTATGTCTGGTAGAGTAAAGACAATTGTCAAATGAAAAGAAAAGGACATACAGTAGGCCTCAGCTAGAACTACAGCTTGATAGGTTGTTATTTCTATTGGGGGGTTAGAGAAAGCAATATGGTTTTTAAACCTTCTTGTATGCATTTTCCTAACGAGGACGAAGACCAAAGGGAAGCAACAAGGTCAGAGCTCCTGCTTAGCCATGAACACTCACCCTCTGTACTCGGCGTAGTTTGGCTCCAGCCAGTGCAGCAGCCAGTCCTGAGGGCTGGAGCCCCGGCGGAGCCCCCGGGGGCCCTCCGCAAGCGGGCAGCGGAGGGGGCATGGGCGGGGGCACTGCCATCGGGGGCACTGCCATCGGGGGCGGGGGTCCCGGGGGAGGGGGAGGGGCCGGAGGACCAGCCATGGGCGCTGGGGCCGGAGGAAGGGCTACAGACAGCAGGGAAGATGGGTGGCCTGCAGGGACAGGCGGGCCTGGGGCAAAACAACCACGCAGGGTTAATGGTTAACAAGTGAGTGATGGTCTGAGCCTTTATTTACCCAGGGTAGGCTGACTGAGCACCTTCGCTCTGTTCCAGCAACGCCCTGCTACATACTGACACAGTTACACAACTGGGAGCTACACCCTGCTACATACTGACACAGTTACACACCTGGGAGCTACACCCTGCTACATACTGACACAGTTACACACCTGGGAGCTACACCCTGCTTCATACTGACACAGTTACACACCTGGGAGCTACACCCTGCTTCATACTGACACAGTTACACACCTGGGAGCTACACCCTGCTTCATACTGACACAGTTACACACCTGGGAGCTACACCCTGCTACATACTGACACAGTTACACACCTTGGAGCTACACCCTGCTTCATACTGACACAGTTACACACCTGGGAGCTACACCCTGCTACATACTGACACAGTTACACACCTGGGAGCTACACCCTGCTACATACTGACACAGTTACACACCTGGGAGCTACACCCTGCTTCATACTGACACAGTTACACACCTGGGAGCTACACCCTGCTTCATACTGACACAGTTACACACCTGGGAGCTACACCCTGCTTCATACTGACACAGTTACACACCTGGGAGCTACACCCTGCTTCATACTGACACAGTTACACACCTGGGAGCTACACCCTGCTTCATACTGACACAGTTACACACCTGGGAGCTACACCCTGCTTCATACTGACACAGTTACACACCTGGGAGCTACACCCTGCTTCATACTGACACAGTTACACACCTGGGAGCTACACCCTGCTTCATACTGACACAGTTACACACCTGGGAGCTACACCCTGCTTCATACTGACACAGTTACACACCTGGGAGCTACACCCTGCTTCATACTGACACAGTTACACACCTGGGAGCTACACCCTGCTTCATACTGACACAGTTACACACCTGGGAGCTACACCCTGCTACATACTGACACAGTTACACACCTGGGAGCTACACCCTGCTTCATACTGACACAGTTACACACCTGGGAGTTACACCCTGCTTCATACTGACACAGTTACACACCTGGGAGCTACACCCTGCTTCATACTGACACAGTTACACACCTGGGAGCTACACCCTGCTTCATACTGACACAGTTACACACCTGGGAGCTACACCCTGCTTCATACTGACACAGTTACACACACATTCACACAGTTGCCCAGTGCAACCACAGTCTGACACCACTTGGCCACTGAGCAACTCCACCAGAGCACGGAGGAGGAGAGTGACTTTAGTTACTTGGTTAATTGCTAATGGTTGGTTATTTGGTTAATGGTTGTGTTGGGTTAGGCAGGGTTTATATGACTGACATGTAAACATTATGCTCTCATTCTAAGTCTGAATGTAAATGAATGTAAGGTGCAGTTATTAGGGTCAATACACACACATGCCCATGCACGCACGTGTGTGTATATGTATACAAATACATACACACACACACATACACATGCGCGCCCATGCACGCACGTGTGTGTATATGTATACAAATGCACACACGCACATGAACGCATGTGTGTGTATATGCATACAAATACACACACATGCACATGCACGCAAGTGTGTATATTTATACACACACACACACACACACACACACACACACACACACACACACACACACACACACACACACATGATAGATCCCTCTGTAGAGAGAATCCTTCCTTCTCTCTCCTGCTCATACTTACTGCTGCTGGCCACGGGGGCCTGCTGGGGGGCGGGGGAGGGGGCCGTCTTGGGCGAGCCACTGTCAGACACAGCAGCGTAAGAGGGGGGCGAGGAGGGGGGCTGGGCCTGCTGCTGGTGCACCTGCTGCTGTTGTTGTTGTTGTTGTTGTTGCTGGGGGTGGAAAGTGGATGGGTACTGGGGCTGGTGGGGGGCGGGACCCGGGGCTGTCTGACCCATCAGAGGAGGCAGGGGGATGGCCTCGCAGTACTGCGGGGTCATGGGCAGGAGGTGAGAGTGAGGGGAGTAATAATCTTCCGTCTGGCCGTTGGCTTGAGGGTGGGGCTGGTGGTGGGGGTAGTGCTGGTGGGAGGCGGCCACGACACCTGGGTCTAGGGGAGGGGGCCTGGCCCTGGAGCTGAGGGGAGGCAGGGGGAGAGCCACAGGGAGGGCAGGCTGTGGGGGGAGGCCCTGTTTCACTGGCATGGCCATCATGACCGGAGGGGTGGAGGGTGGTAGCTGGGCGTACAAATGGGAAGCAGACCAGGTGCCATGTTTAGGAGGGAGCATGATATCGTGGTGTTGGTGTTGTTGTTGTTGTTGTTGTTGATGGAGAAGGAGGTGGCGGGCCACGGAGGGAGGGGACAGTGGGATCTGACGGACCTGTCGGCCCTGCGTGAGCACCGCTGTCTGGACAGGGGAGAAGGCCGAGGCCAGGGAGGTGGAGAGCTGAGAGGAGAGCTGAGAGGAGAGCTGGGCCATGTCCCTATGGACCACCGCCTCTTTCTCCTGGGAGGAGGAGGAGGAGGCAGAGGAGGGCGGGGAGGAGGAGGAGGCGGCCACGCGGACGTAGGAGGGCGGGAGTGTACTAGCCCTGTACTGTCTGTACTCAGGAGGAGTGTCTGGGTAGGTGGGAGGGGTGGACACTTTATATTGGAGAGTTGAAACGACTGTGTGAACGGACAGAGAGAGAGAGAGATGGAGGGGGGAAGAGAGAGAGAGGGGAGAGGAAGAAAGAGAGAGAGGGGAGAGGGAGAAAGAGACAGAGGGGCGAGAAAGAGTGTGAAGAGAGACAGAAAGATCAGGAGAAAGAGAGGAGCGAGAGAGAAAGAGAGAGGGAGAGAGTGTGAAGAGATACAGAAAGATCAGGAGAAAGAGGAGAGAGGAGAAAGACAGAGGAGAGAGGCCGAAAGAGAGGACGAAGGAAAACAGGCAACAAACAAAGGAAAAAAAGAAAACAGAGAATAAAGGTGAGCAGAATGAAAAGCAACCAACCAGGCAAAGATGAGAAGAACCAGGTGCAACCAGAAACAAAGAAGCAAACAAGCAAATAAGAAAATAATACCAAAATATTATAATAAAAAAGCAACAGCTGAATGCAACATGACCATGGTCAGAAAGCATGTGGCATCCCCCCCCCCTCCCTCCCACCCTCAACAGTAGCAAAACAACAAGATGGCAATAGAGCATGTTGCAGGAGCGGAGAGGAAACATCCATGTCTGTATTGACAGGGACGAAGAGGGAAGGGTGGGGTGGGGTGGGGTGTGGTGTTAAAGCGTGTACGTGTTGCACAAGCAAAGAGGGGACATCCATGTCTGTATTGACAGGGACAGGGTGGGGGGTGGGGGGTGTTAAAGCGTGTACGTGTGCAGCGGGGGTAATGGATGCTGGTACTTTATGTGTGCACAGATAACATACAGCAGATATATACGGGGAGGTGTGAATGCAGTGCTGCAGGGTGAGAGAGGAAGCATCTAACATTGTTGTTAAACCCACTGGATGAGGAAGCAAAGGTGTGAACCACTGCGATGTCAGCCGCATCTCTCTCTCTCTACCTCCCGGCTGTCTCTCCGGTCGCTTCCTTCCTCCATAGGAGCTACAGTAGCTCTGCGTTGGGGTTATTGTCGGGGTTATTGCGGTATCTCCACGGGGAACGGCATTCTGGGAGCCTGGGTTTATCAGTGCAATGAGCGGTTGTTGCCGCGTGTCTCCCGCACAACACTGACGGCTCCTTTTGTTCACAAGCTGCTGCAGAGCAAACATTCATTTGTTGCCTGGCTAGGTTGCATATTGACGCCTCGAATCTTTCATTATCAACGTTTGCCTGTGTTCATATGCTGCGCAACGTGTGTGCGTGTTGGTGGGTGTGAGTGTGTGTTTGTGAGTGTAGGTGTGTGTGTATATGTGTGCGCACGCTTGTGTGTGTGTATTTTGGTCTCACCTGAACCTGACGTCCGTCGCTCCCTTTCCTTATGCGCCTGCATCTGATGCTGTTCCATCATCCTAAAAGATGAACAGCAAACACCTCATACGACATGCCAAGGTGTTTTTATTATGCCAATATTATCGTCTCAGTTTAGATGTAAGCCATATAACCATAACAATTACTTCCTTCTTTCAACACCAACATAAAGGGGAAACAGATCAACATTAGATAAAGATAAGATAGACTTTAAAGGTAGAATCTGTAATGTCATCAAACGGTGACCTCTAGGCATGATCACAGCATGATACTGTGCTTTGTTTACAGTTTCAGTTTTTATCTGATCTGTACTTCTGGCCACACCTCACATTCTACAAAGAGAGGTCTGGAGAAATTCACAGTATAATCAGTTCATAATCACTCCAACCCACATGTCAGACCAAAACGAAAAAGTAAACGAAGCGCAATACCAAGCGGGGCTCTTTTGCCTAGAGTTTGACAGCATTACAGATTCTACCTTTAACTGTCTTCATGAGGAAATGTGTCTTGGACTGCAAAAAAAGAAAAAAATCGCATAATACAACAGTAGAAATACAAAAATACAATAGTAGAAATCAACATCAATAAAAAGAACATATCAACATCTTGAAGAGGTTTGATTAAATGATTACTGTTTTGAACGACACATTCAAACAATAATCAAACCGATTATTCATTTTTTTAATTCACAAATTATGCTATAAATCTAAGAAAGGCTGTTCAGAGACCCTGTTTCTTTCTCTCCATCGTTCCCTGTTACACTCTGGTCGGCGCCGGTGGAACACACACACTCACACACGCGCGCACACACACACACGCACGTGCGCACACACACACACTCTTAGTACATCCCATGCACACACATAGGGCCTACAGCTGTCGGACAGAGGCCTGACATGGGGTTGACCTTTGCTTCAACGACACCATAATACACTTAATACACTACTTACTAACAACTCATCATCATTATCATTATCATTATCATTAGGACTTCCTAACCAGGCATCCTGACACACAAAACAATGTATACACTTATGGTGGTCTATTTTGGAGCTGAAGATGTTGACGTCAAGGAAGGCTGATTGCATCAACACAGATGTCCTCCCTGGAGAGCACCAGGCAATCCTGCTTCCAGTTGATGTCATGACTTTTTGTACTGAGAAATAGTTTTTACATTTGAAGAATCTAAGTAAACTTTGATATAAGACATTTTTGTGTGGCATCTCTCATTGAATCTCATGAATCTCGTGAATCTCAACCCATATAATCTGTTTTTCATAATAAATATAGGAGGATCCACAATCTATATCAACATCTATATGCCACTGAATTCAACCTGGAAGGTTTTCCATCAACTGCTCTACAGCCTCCGGGTCGAGGAGTTCCTCTTCCAGCCACTAGAGTGGACCATTAGCCATTAATCTCAAGATGCGTTCAGTGACGACAGCTCTCTACTTTCGTTTTGATTAATGTTGTCATCTAAAAATACTATTCGTCATATGAAAGTTCAGAGTTTAGGAATAGAAACTGCAGTCCTCTTATCTTTTATTTTAAAAACCTTTCTCCGGACACACACACACACACACACACACACACACACACACACACACACACACACACACACACACACACACACACACACACACACACACTTCAAGTTAGTGACTGGTGAGAGCGGTTCTCTTACCTCCTCTGTGCCTCACCATCGTCTGAGGAAGGACCATTTTGGCGTTGGACAACTGGACCTGAGACAGAGATAGAAAACATATAGAGATTAGAGACATTAAAAATCGACCACTAAAACGATAGAAAATGGTGCCAAGTGGAAACATCCGCCATCGTCTGTGTGTCAAACACACACCGACATCAAGCAGAATAACTCCCCTTTATCTACTGATGACTTTTTCCAATTCTTCTACCAAAGTACATGGGAAGCAGATGAGTAGCAGCGCTTCTGTCTCACATTTCATTGACCAGCTGTAACTGAGAGAGGGAGGAGATAGATAGATGGTTGGGTGGATGGATAGATATAAAAGAAGATGAAAAAAGAGAGAGTTGCACCTCAGGCTGGATGACGCATGACATTTGATCTCACCTCAATTTATTGAATTAACCGACTGTCAATCAGAGGGTTGGTCTCTCTCTCTCTCTCTCTCTCTCTCTCTCTCTCTTTCACGGCAGAGGCAACCATGCAAGGTGCCAACCTGCACATCGGGAGCAATTAGGGGTTAAGTGTCTTGCTCAAGGACACATCGACATGCTGCCCGGGAGGAGCGGGAATCGAACCGGGAACCTCCGGATTACCAGACGAGGGCAGGAGATAGGTCAATTGAGATAGGTCAATTGATTCCGATATGCTAGGCAAAAAGTGTATGCAACTATGCATCATAAAATCCGGCTATTTCCAATCCAATTCTGACAATAAATCTCCTTAATTGGACCATGACTGAGCAAGGTTCTTTTTCTGGACGTTCCGGGTCGACTGCAGCTTTCCCGGCTGTGAATCAAAGCAACGGAGCAACCAAGCAACACTCAAAAAATTTCCTCAAGACCGTTTATGTCTTATTTAAACGACATATTTTGTGGCTTTGGCAGTGTTGTTCCTCTGCAGCGTTTGAATTACAGCTGGACGGCTTCAACCAACGTGAGTGCCCAGAAAAACACATCTTGCGGTTCAATCTGCAAGAATTTGGTCGTGATCGATACAATACTGATGGCAGAGGGTATAAAGCGATGTCTAGGTTGAAAATTACTAATATTATAGGTATATATAACTTTGATGAGACTGATTCAGTCTGCAATAATCTAACATATGCAAAACCTTACACAAGTTCACAGCTTTATACCTACAATACATATAAACAATACATTAAAATAAACACAAAATGTATTATGCCTTGATCACTTTTGTCCAATGATCCCAAACTAATGGTCTAGTAGTCTATCCTAGTCAGTGATACAAATGGCTCTGATGGGTTAGTCCAGTGTTTCTCAAAGTGGGGGGCGCAGAGGCATGACAGGGGGGGCCTTGAGATTTATTAATTTTTTTTTTTTTTTTATTTTTTTATTACAGAAAATTACCACTAAAGTGCTATCTGTTGCAGCTGCACTGTTCTCCATGAAAATACCATTTCTCAAAATCTGAAAATCATTATTTAATAAAACACAGAAAAGGATCACCAAGTTACTCTGGATAAAAAAAACCTTTACAGACAACATTGAGACAAAGCTTCCTGACACATCTCCATCCAAACTCTTGGAAGAACTCTTTGAAATCTCATCTGATACCACCTAGAGAGCTAGTTTCAGAGTGTGGTGCTGAGTACCAAGTATCTCATCTCATGGCCCACCAAGTATCTCATGATGCAGCAGTTAAGGTGTTGATACCATTCAGCACCACATGCAGTATCTGTGTGAAGCTGGCTTTTCATCCAGGACAGCTCTGAAAACAAAATATAGGGCCAATTTGAAAGGTCACGATATTGGTGTTATTTCAATAAATTTAAACATGGCCCATTTCATGACTATTTTGTTGGGGCGAGGGGGGGGGGGCAAAATATTTTGGTCCGCCAAAGGGGGGCCTGACAGAAAAAGTTTGAGAAGCACTGGGTTAGTCTGTGTCGTCCGATGCCTGAACTAATCTTTCTGCAGCGAAGAAGTGCTATCAGTTCACCTCTACGAGCCTCAGGTCTTTTTACACCACTAACCACCACCCATTTCCAGCACCACCCACTCCCAGCACCACCCACTTCCAGCACCACCCACTCCCAGCACCACCCACTTCCAGCACCACCCACTCCCAGCACCACCCACTCCCAGCACCACCCACTCCCAACACCACCCACTTCCAACACCACCCACTTCCAGCACCACCCACTTCCAACACCACCCACTTCCAACACCACCCACTTCCAGCACCACCCACTTCCAACACCACCCACTTCCAACACCACCCACTCCCAACACCACCCACTCCCAGCACCACCCACTTCCAGCACCACCCACTCCCAGCACCACCCACTTCCAACACCACCCACTCCCAACACCACCCACTTCCAACACCACCCACTCCCAGCACCACCTACTTCCAACACCACCCATTTCCAACACCACCCACTCCCAGCACCACCCACTTCCAACACCACCCACTTCCAGCACCACCCACTTCCAACACCACCCACTCCCAGCACCACCTACTTCCAACACCACCCATTTCCAACACCACCCACTCCCAGCACCACCCACTTCCAACACCACCCACTTCCAGCACCACCCACTTCCAACACCACCCACTTCCAACACCACCCACTTCCAACACCACCCACTTCCAACACCACCCACTTCCAACACCACCCACTTCCAGCACCACCCACTCCCAGCACCACCCACTCCCAGCACCACCCACTCCCAACACCACCCACTCCCAGCACCACCCACTCCCAACACCACCCACTCCCAGCACCACCCACTCCCAGCACCACCCACTCCCAGCTCCTTCCTTACAATCTGTCTCCAATTTCTCCATGCTACATTGTATGCAATTTTAATATCTGTTAATATATGCAAATAATGCAACAGAGATTTGCATACTAAAAGCACCAACACTTGAAGTATGGAGTGGGTGGTTGCTATGTGATTGTTTCAATCCCATAATTCTTTGCGCCAGTCATTCCCAGTGCCATTTTTGTTTCTGGGTCAGCAAAAATTTACCAAACAAACAGAGAAAACGACATATACCATCCACATAAGCATAATCTGTGTGACAATATATCCTGCTGATTGCACAGCTAGCAAGTCAAAACAGTTGTGACTGTATTTTCTTCTTCTACTATTACAACCGTCTACTTCCACCTGGGTGCACAGGTCCTCCAAGTATGTAGTATGTAGTATGCAGTATGTTGTATGTAGTATATAGTATGTTGTATGTAGTATACAGCACTCCTTCCCCCGTTCTCTAGCTATTATCTTCCTCATTCCCTATGATCTTATTTCCTCCATCTCTCCAGTACCTCTCTCACTTCCCTATGCACCCTTCCCCCTCCAGCTGACTCCTGTTTCATTGATTCTCTCTCTCCCTCTCCCATAATCCCTCGTTCACCCCCCCCCCCCTCCTTCCTCCAGTGAGCAGCCGTATGTATCATACCCTGATAATGAGCAGTTCTGCTTCTCTTTTTTTCCTTCTCTCCCTCCCTCCTCCATCATGCTCTCCTTCTCTCCGTCTACCACAATGTTTTCATCTCATTTTCATTAGTGGATGTCTTTCACAGTAGGGGGCTGTTTTCCTGTTTTAGATTCAGATTCACGGGCCATCAGGTTACAGTAAGCAGCGTGTGTAATCAGGTCACATTAACGAGAGATTCATGTGTTTCTTGCCTCAGTTTGAAGAGGTTCATGAACAACTTCAACCCTTCAGTCAGCAGGCACACAGGAGGCAGCCGTTAAGTTATTTTTAACAACAATTAACAACTAATTTGACACAGTTACTGTGGTGAGAATAAGGAGAGGGCTGGTGTCTAATGAAAGAGCAGAGCGCAGCAGGCAGCACACAGAGCCTCGGAGGGCCAGACAAGCTGTTCAGATTCCATTTACCATCTAATGGCCTCAACATGATGCCAACCACAAGGATCCCAACAGGTAGCAGCACAACAGCACAGATCCAACCTGAGTGGAATGAACAGAATGGAATCAAGTAGCAGGGCAGCACTGGAGAGCGCAGTGGAAAGATCTGGATCCAATCATCAAAACAATTACGTACCCAAGGCCAAGACACTAATGAAGGATGAGTATTAATCATAGTAAAACCGCGATAGTGTGTGAAAGACAGTTGTTACAATGCAAAAATAATGAATTATTCATTAAGGCCCAAGTTGTAGTCCTCCTCGTGGCATTTAGAGCTCTGAGGGAGACTGTTTTGTCAAAAACCATGGCTTTAATAAATATTTTTTGCATGGAGGCTGCTTGCGAGTGTGCAACGACTTTCGCTCACACTATTGAATAGTGATTTGACACAACGGCCATCAAATGAGGATCTCCTGGTGGAGAGAGGCAAAGTCCCTCCCCTTCCGCTAACCACCTATTCCAGGAAGAAATATGTACGGTAGTCAATGGCGAGAGACAAATACTGTTTTTATCTCGTTTGAGTTGTGCCATGAATTACACATAATGAAGTTTGTAAATTTAAAAGATAATCTAGTTAAGTCAAGAAAGTTGATTGACAAGCAAGTTGGTCAATGTTAGGTAACATTATCAATATCTTTTGATGCTATACCATAACGTTAGCTATAGCTGACAATTACACGTACAAAATTTACAAACATCAAATGTGTAATTCATGGCACAATTCAAACGGGATCAAAACATGTTCACTACTGTTCATATCCTTTCCGAAACAAGGTCCCATGGTGATGCAGCGGAAGGGGAGGGGCTTCACCTCTCTATAGCTGTGATGACTTCCTCTCTGTGCTGCTCGTCCTGTCCACCTATAAAAGGCACAGAGATCAGCATTCAGGTAAACAAACCCCCAACCGAGCAGCGGAGGAGGACACAACCCCTGCTGAGTGGGTGAGTCAGGGTCCCTATTCTGAGACATTAGGGTCCCTATTCTGAGACGTCTATAAAGGGGTAACATCAGGGGGAGTACTTATCACATATCCAGAATACCACCCATTAAACCTCAACGCCCACTTGGACACTAAGAACACCCACGGGTGATATTTCCGTTCAGCACGTGTTCCTGAGTATGGGGGGGGAGGCGGGCGGGGCATTGGAGGGTATTGGGGGGTAGGTTGGTAGTCGACATCATGACAGACTTATATAATGTTGCGGCAGATCTGAAAGTTTTTAGCTTTATGTTTATATTCATGTTTTGCTTTGTTTTGCTCTTTTTAATAAGCCTCATAAGCCTATATAGGCTGCACATCCTCATGCTGCATGACACAAAATAAAACACTAACTAACTAACTAACTAACTAACTAACTAACTAACTAACTAACTAACTAACTAACTAACCAACCAACCAACCGGAGAAGGTGGTAAAGGCGACTCTGAACAGTCGTAGCGTTATGAGAAGCATCATAAATACAGGGCAGGGGCTCACAGGAGCTGCTGATTTTAATATCTGGCCTGGCATCGTCACGGCAACGTTTCATCCTGCTGCTGGTGACTTGTTTTAGAGGAGCTCTTTTGTTTTGCTACATGAGAGAGAGAGAGAGAGAGAGAGAGAGAGAGAGAGAGTGGGAGGGAGACAGAGAGAGAGAGAAATAAGAGAGAAAGGGAGAGAGAGAGAAGAGAAAAATAGAGAGATGCCTGGAAGACATCTTGTTTTCCTCCTCCTATGACTCTGAACTCCACTCGTTATTAGCTAGATAATTATCTGCTCCACTGGCACAACAACTACACACAAAATTTAGCAAACATGATGTTGCTAAACAGCACAGAGATTCACTACCTTAGCGAGGACAAAGAGGAGCTAGTGTTACGCAACTG
The DNA here is from genome assembly GCF_963971535.1 of Notolepis coatsorum. Lineage (NCBI taxonomy): Eukaryota > Metazoa > Chordata > Actinopteri > Aulopiformes > Paralepididae > Notolepis > Notolepis coatsorum. Next base: position 40,403,911 of record NC_140167.1, read on the forward strand.
TGTGCTTATCAAAGCATCTCAAAGTAGCAGCGTTGATGTAGAAGAATAGGTTTTAATGTTCAATGTTCATAATTAACGAGATAAATAGGCAGCTGATCAGTGATCAGTGAATAACATCCTTATTTGAGGGATTTGGTACAGGCTTTGTGCTCTGGTGCCAATATGGCACTGTGGTTATATTAATTTGATGGTGGCAGTAGGATTTTGGTGCATAAACATGAATAACCCTAAACAAACATTCAAGAATATGAAGACATAACATTCAGTATCGTCAATCCCAGTCAAGGCCATGATTAAAGAGGTGTGTGTACATCAACAGCCAGTATCACATGCTGCAACATCAACATAAACATCAACACAACACAACAAGTCCAGTGTCACTTTTACCGTTCAGTCAGTCAAATATGCTAATTTAAAAACCAACCTGTGAGGCCAAAACAAAGCACACCATTCGCTCATAAACAAAACTGGTGTTATTGCAAAACCACCCATGGATCTCTGCCAGTCATTACTTGATCAGAACCAACTGTTGTGTAATACAAAATATCACATGGTTGTAAAAGAGGGGGGGGGGGGTAAGTGCATTTAAAATAGCTCAAAAGATAATGTTTCAGTGCCAGTCATTCTGTACAGATTGCAGTGATGGCCTCTTGGAAGGGTTGACTTGAGTGACAGCAGTCAGTGTGTAAAAAAGATGTTGGAAGAGTTGACTTGAGTGACAGCAGTCAGTGTGTAAAAAAGATGTTGGAAGAGTTGACTTGAGTGACAGCAGTCAGTGTGTAGAAAAGATGTTGGAAGAGTTGACTTGAGTGACAGCAGTCAGTGTGTAGAAAAGATGTTGGAAGAGTTGACTTGAGTGACAGCAGTCAGTGTGTAAAAAAGATGTTGGAAGAGTTGACTTGAGTGACAGCAGTCAGTGTGTAAAAAAGATGTTGGAAGAGTTGACTTGAGTGACAGCAGTCAGTGTGTAGAAAAGATGTTGGAAGAGTTGACTTGAGTGACAGCAGTCAGTGTGTAAAAAAGATGTTGGAAGAGTTGACTTGAGTGACAGCAGTCAGTGTGTAGAAAAGATCTTGGAAGACGCTTCTTTTTGGATCGATACACTAAAACTGCAGCGATTACCCATAAACCATTTCAGCTAAGCGCGTTCATTAAACAAATCGACTCCCTTCCAACTGCACAGTAAAATCCTTTTGGATGAACGACCGACTTAACGCAAAATTATACCACACTGCTGAATTTCTTTAACACCAAGCTTTAAAACTGTATGCTGGCGATTGGGAGTCTTAATAACACAACCTGAGGTTATCATCCACACCTCACAGTCCATCTGCACATGTTAATGAGGTGGATGTGTGAAGTAGGCAATTATCATCCTGTGGTGTTTTATGCTGTGTGTGTGTGTGTGTGCGTTTGTATTGCTGACATATGAGGATGTTGCTATGGTAAAGGTGGAAGAAGTGTGAGCCCTGGGGAGGGGAGGACCTGATCAGGCCTGTAACACACAGCATGACCGGCCCAGGAGACCAGCCGTCTGTCTCTCTCTCACACAAAACACATGCTGAAATAATGATTACCCAATTGCTAACAATCCCCCAAGAGGCACGCACACGCGCACACACACACACACACACACACACACACACACACACACACACACACACACACACACACACACACACACACACACACACACACACACACACACACACACACAAAATGTCAGCTTCATTGTGCAATAATATATTGTATCTCAATCCCCCCCCCCCCACGCACTGTGTCCAGTAGGGGGCAGTACAATACAGACAGGCAGGAAATCTGCTCCTCTTGCCACACCTTAGGCCAGAAGCACCTTGTAGAATTAATCAAGGACCACAATGGAAAAGAGCTATTCTCGAAGTCAACTTCCTGTCTGTTGTTGCTAGGCAACTGCGGCGTGGGGGAAACCCTGGGTACATTGTGTACGGTTCATTTAGTGCAGAAACGGATCGGAAAAGCGGCAAATTAAACACAATCAAGGGTAATTTTCTTCAGTGCATCACAATGCCAAAGAGCTGCTGTGTTACGCTTTGTACTAATAACATAATCAAAAATCCAAATAGAAAGTTTTATATAATACCAGTTGAGGCATCACGGATAGCTGGCGGCTATCAAGAGGGCACATGTAGACTCAGACGGGAGAGTCGATCAAAGCAGACCCTGGCCCCCAAGTCAAATCATACGTATGTCTGCTCTACCCATTTCATAACAGGTGAGAATAAGGAACAAATATGTATATCGTAAATTAAGTTTTATTGGCTGTGAGGCTGTAAACAGCAGAGAAATGTTAGCTGCTAGCTACGTCACCATATAACGTTAGTCCATTCTCTTCAAGTAGCCTACATGCCTTTTTTTTCGGCTTAGAATCACCAGAAAGGCTTTCGAAATAGTGAAATGCCATGTTGGCCTCAATATTTTCAAAACAAATTATATGAAAAGGTTATGAAATGAACAAGAATGTGATAAAATATGTAATTAAAACGGAGCTCAACGCATACATTTGATCGTAGAAATCCGTTTGTTTTCCACCATACCAAGATGGCGGCGGTCTCGTGACATCAGAGTGTCTTCGAGAATAAAGGCTTGAATTAACTAGTGCATAAAAAAACAATACCTACAAGCCAGTGAGGTGGCTGAAAACCGGTTAGAACGTAATTGACGTGTCCGACTGTGGCTACTCGTCAGATCAAAGACAGAATGTCCACAAGGTCCATTACGATAATACTCAGCAGTGTACTATTTATTTACACCAAACAATTACCACATGCACATTTTGCATGTAATATAAAGTAAACGGTAACCTTGCACAACAAACGATAAACGAAAACGCCATTGCAAACAATGGTCAAAAACTGTATACTCTTGCCGGATACACACACCTGCATGCCATCAGTCCCATACTCATTAAGTAGCCAGGTAAGCCACCTACTGGTCAGTCTGAACTGCTGCCATGAACCCAACTTCATAGGTATGGCATGGAATGGTACATACACAATGTATACGAATACAGAAATGCAAACAAAATAAATGGAATATGAAATATGGCACTAAACCAACAACTTGGCTCTAACACAAGATCTAGGGCTTTATTGTGTTTTATCCTTTTGATCAATATTCTTTGTATTGTATTGCACAATCCTTGTTTTATTGCTTCAATAAAGACATCAATCAATCAAAATCAAATCTCAGTCAGGAATGACATCTATTACCATAACATGTCCATTTTTGGATAATCTCAACCGATATCCTCAGTTCTGGTTACCATGTAGGTATTACTATATATACTGTATATATATATACAGTATATACCGAGAGGCAGCGCTGGGAGTGGTATTTTGTCAACTACTGTCTGAGTGTGTAGAGACAGTGCCTACATTTGGTTTATCATTTGAAAATGAACCCCCCCCCTACACTACACCCCTGCCTATAGGGTTAGGGGTAGCTTATAGGCACCATATCTAGGTCAGCCACACAAAGCTTCAACATCAAGCTCCTCCTTACAGAAACAGACAAAAGACAGTTCACATCCCAGAAAGAGGCAAAACTCCCAGGGAAATATTTTGACACCATGACAGTATACCAACCATGACAGCCAGCATTCAAAATGGGAATGCCACCCGTTTTAAGGATTCTAAAGAGTCTTTGAGAATTCCTTTGCCTAGTTCAGTCAGTATCTGTGAACCTGTCACCCTCTCCTAAAGCTAGGACTCAGAGGATGAACCCTCCTATCTGTGACGTCTCTGGGGTGTAAAATCTGGGGCTGCTCCATAGACAATGGGCCTCATGGATGAACATTCTCTTAAATATCTCTCAAGAAAAGTGTGTGAGAAAGCGTTGTCAGATTCATGAAGCATTCTTAACCCCACCCCCCCACTGTTCTTAGAAACGTATCAATGCCAGCTGCTCTTAAATTGATATGCTCATGGACGTGTGTTTGCTATCAATGTAACGCATGTCCCAACAACACCATATAAGGTCAGTTGTTGTGTCGTGTCGCAAGACACACAGAAGAGGAATTTCACTTGATGGCCCAAGTTATTCCATCTCCCAACACGCCATTTAAAAAGAACAAGTGCTGCTGTCTGAACTGCCGTCTGAGCTGCTGTCTGTCTGAACTGCTGTCTGAACTGCTGTCTGAGCTGCTGTCTGTCTGAACTGCTGTCTGAACTACCGTCTGATCTGCTGTCTGTCTGAACTGCTGTCTGAACTGCTGTCTGAACTGCTGTCTGTCTGAACTGCTGTCTGAACTGCTGTCTGTCTGAACTGCTGTCTGAACTGTTGTCTGAGCTGCTGTCTGTCTGAACTGCTCTTTGAGCTGCTGTCTAGACTGTTGTCTGAACTGCTGTCTGGACTGTTGTCTGAACTGTTGTCTGAACTGCTGTCTGAACTGTTGTCTGTCTGAACTGTTGTCTGTCTGAACTGTTGTCTGTCTGAATTGCTGTCAGAACTGTTGTCTGAACTGCTGTCTGAATTGCTGTCAGAACTGTTGTCTGAACTGCTGTCTGAATTGCTATCAGAACTGTTGTCTGAACTGCTGTCTGAATTGCTGTCAGAACTGTTGTCTGAACTGTTGTCTGAATTGCTGTCAGAACTGTTGTCTGAACTGTTGTCTGAATTGCTGTCTGAACTGTTGTCTGAACTGCTGTCTGAATTGCTGTCAGAACTGCTGTCTGAACTGTTGTCTGAACTGTTGTCTGTCTGAACTGCTGTCTGAACTGCTGTCTGAACTGTTGTTTGAACTGCTGTCTGAACTGCTGTCTGAATTGCTGTCTGAGCTGCTCTCTGAGCTGCTCTCTGAACTGCTGTCTGAACTGAAGACCAAAACCGAGAGCATACTTTCCCAGTGACATCAAAGGACCGATACTACATGAGTGGCAAAATAACTTCTTAGTCGCTATATTTTAATTTAAATTGAAAAACAATGGTTGGACATGATACTGCACTACAAGAGATGTAAGTGAGTGCCAGTCGATCATAACAGCAACGGGATGGGGACAGGATGAAGGCTCCATCTATCACATGGGTTAAAGATCTGGCAGTAGGCTGTAATAGAAGTGATGCTGTACAGTGATCAAAACTGACCTCCACCCTGACGGCAATATATTCTAAAATCAAGCATCCTTTTGTACCTCATTCCCAAAGGCTACCCAATAAAGTATCCAAACAAATAGGCTTATTACCAACACATTATTTTTTGTCAAGGATTTAAGCCACAATCACTATCATGTTCACAATCATATATTATCAATCACTATAGCCTATATTATGCCTTTTTTGTTTATACATAATCTAAATGCAGTATTGCTCTATTTGCATGTATCTATTTGTATGTAATGATACATAAGTTCACCAATATTTAAAACGAGTGTTTCCCAAAAAAAAGCGTGGTTGAGCAACAGGACCACTGTGCGTATATCGGTACGACAGGTCTGCAGCACTCTTACATTTCGATCGTACCAACAAACAAATCCAAAACCGCTCCTACGCACACTTTAAGATCATATCTGCACGCACACGCGGTTCTTATGACCCTCGTCAAACGAGGGTTATACTCTAGCGTCGCTAGAAGGTCTGAACCAAGGACCCAGTACTTACTGAGGGTGATGATGGTGGAGGACACCCTCCTGAGAACCCCCGGGGACATCTCTGGAGTCAGCATGGTGAGACAGACACTCTCTCCTGCTCCTCTGGGTCTACTAGTACTCCCGCTCGCCCCCTAGCCTCTCTCCTGCTCCTCTGGGTCTACTAGTACTCCCGCTCGCCCCCTAGCCTCTCTCCTGCTCCTCTGGGTCTACTAGTACTCCCACTCGCCCCCTAGCCTCTCTCCTGCTCCTCTGGGTCTACTAGTACTCCCGCTCGCCCCCTAGCCTCTCTCCTGCTCCTCTGGGTCTACTAGTACTCCCGCTCGCCCCCTAGCCTCTCTCCTGCTCCTCTGAGTCTACTAGTACTCCCGCTCGCCCCCTAGCCTCTCTCCTGCTCCTCTGGGTCTACTAGTACTCCCGCTCGCCCCCTCTCTCCTGCTCCTCTGGGTCTACTAGTACTCCCGCTCGCCCCCTCTCTCCTGCTCCTCTGGGTCTACTAGTACTCCCACTCGCCCCCTAGCCTCTCTCCTGCTCCTCTGGGTCTACTAGTACTCCCGCTCGCCCCCTAGCCTCCCTCCTGCTCCTCTGGGTCTACTAGTACTCCCGCTCGCCCCCTAGCCTCTCTCCTGCTCCTCTGGGTCTACTAGTACTCCCGCTCGCCCCCTAGCCTCTCTCCTGCTCCTCTGGGTCTACTAGTACTCCCGCTCGCCCCCTAGCCTCTCTCCTGCTCCTCTGGGTCTACTAGTACTCCCGCTCGCCCCCTAGCCTCCCTCCTGCTCCTCTGGGTCTACTAGTACTCCCGCTCACCCCCTAGCCTCTCTCCTGCTCCTCTGGGTCTACTAGTACTCCCGCTCGCCCCCTAGCCTCTCTCCTGCTCCTCTGGGTCTACTAGTACTCCCGCTCGCCCCCTAGCCTCTCTCCTGCTCCTCTGGGTCTACTAGTACTCCCGCTCGCCCCCTAGCCTCTCTCCTGCTCCTCTGGGTCTACTAGTACTCCCGCTCGCTCCCTAGCCAGTATTAGACCACCTTGTGCAGAAGTAGGACTAGTGTATAAGCGGCAGGCTGTGCCGGGAATAGTTGAAGCGTATAGTTATCCAACAGCAGCGACAATAGGGACGTCCTCCGGTGCAGACGCTGTGATACAAGTGGACGCAGGTGAGTTCTGTAGGCTGGAGAGCCCATGCGTTCCGGGGCCAGCGACACCTTTGGCTTGAGAGAGGCCCATGATACCACATCCAAATGTTCCCAAAAGAGAGGAGAAGCACCATGTGCCCATGGCGGGGTAAGACAGGAAGGCTCCATGGGGTATTTTAGCCAGGGGCCACACACCAATAGGAGCGCTAGAGTGACGGAATGGGATGTCATTGGAGCCACACAAGTCGCACACATGTCATGTACCTTCTTTCTCTATTACACACACTCACACAAAACACACACACACGCGTGCACACACACACACACACACACACACACAGCCACACACAGCTTATAAGTAGCCTGTAACCAGATCTGTTCAGAAGCTATTTAGTTAACTAGGAGCAGAGTTAGGCTTCAAATACAGGTCAGAGGGCTTCAAATGCAGGTCAGGGTCCCAAACAGAACCACGAGTTCCCTCATAAACTGCGCATTAAAAAAGTCTTTCATGTTGCAGTTTCCTTTGCAATATAGCAGCATCAGCGTTATGTTCGTTCTAAAGCTGCTACGATGAAAGTGTGGAATAGGGATAGTATCACAATAATTACAGTCAAGCAATAGTTATATTATTTAGCCCTGATATTTTCAACCGCTGCCAGCTGTCAGTTTTGGTTCGTCATGTTACTCTAAGAACAAAAGAAAAGCCCCTGCAGTATGCTAATGTCACCAGCAGAGGGGGATAGAGCTCAGTTGAGATCACCCACTGGTAGCAAAACTGCATGTTGGGTATAGGGTCCAATATGTTCAACATGTCAGATAATCATATATACTTATTTATTTCTATTCCTTTCTTTTTTCTCAAAATGTGTCTGTTAAGTCTTCCTCAACAAAGATGAAATAAGAGGGTGGGGTTGAAACAGCATCTAAGACAATGCAATCCTCCGCCACCCCAACCACCTGAAACCAATATAAACTATTTTGACTCTTCAGATTATGTTGACACAACAATGCCTTGAGAACAACTATAGCAATAGTATTGATCACAGATGGTTGAGAACCTGGGTCAAATCAGTCAATTGAAATCCATTTCTGTACTTGATTAATTTCCTCTGACACAATAGAACCAAGTGGATCATTCTAAGCATGATCTAAGCAACTGAAAGTAATTCAGATAATTGGCAGAGATACTATTTTCTTTGGGAGCGAGGGAGGGAGGGGGGGGGGGATTTCCAGACACCAGCTAATTCCAGAGATTCGAGAAGTTCATCTCCTTCTCATCTTCTGCCCATTAAGCCATTAAATTTGACTCAGGCATTCAGAAAATGTCTTAAAATAGCTTCCTTCCCTGGCTGGAGGTCAACAATAAATCTTTGGAGCGCGGCACTCCATGGAAAAGACTGAGAATGTAAGATTAGTGAAACAATCTATCCTGACAGGATGTGTTTCAGACAACATGGTATAATCTAGTCTCAACAGATTAACACACAGACAAACCATTACGTTGAACACCTTTTACACTGCTGATCTAAACACACAGCAGACCCAATGTATGGTTAATCACACGCTAGGAGCATATGAATTATTCATCATCAATTTCCACAGGTGGTCCACCTTTCCTGACCCGAGCATCAGAGAAGTATCTCCTGACACTATGCATCTCATGCAACAGAAAGCGGATTGTCTCATTCTCCTTGACATCTTTCCACAGAAACCCGCCAACAACCCTGTGCAAATGCTCTGCGTTAAAGATGAACTGAGACGGCACCACAACACGTCAAGTTAAGATGATCTGTGATGAACCGCACCTCCGCTGTCAGGTGAGCTGAGGACGTTCAGGGCAAACAGCATGGCGTTGGAGAAGGTGGTGGCCTCCTCTTTACTGGCGAAGTTCAGCCCATAGACCTGCCGAGCGTCGCGCCACTGGTGGAAGGTGGGAGTGGCCTGGTTGTACTTCAGACCCTTCACTATGGAGTAGTTGATCACCACCTGTGACAAGGGAGGAAAAGAAGAAGAATGGAGTATTATTTACAGCTAATGAATGCAATACATCACTCAATAAGTCACTCAGTGTGGGGATATATATGGTGTATTGATTCTAATTACAGACGTGACTGTAAAAGGGATTTTTATTCCACCCCTGGCCAGACAGGCAGAAGCCAAACTAAACAGTCTATTCAACGTTTTCAGCTCATGACCCAAATTAGTAAATTGAGTCTCATCCTGGTTAAAACATACTAGTACTGTTGTCAGGTGGATACCCACCAGAACCAGAACCAGGCCAACCATTTTCTGTCCAAACCTGGTATAGGGAGTTTGCGTTACATGTTGTGTACCATTGCATTGTGTAAATATAGTAGGTAGTGTCTTGTAAGCCCATGTGGGCTGGGCACATGACACTGAAATAAACATATTTATGGATGCATGACATATCAGTGACTATATCAGTATCGGCCTGATGGCAGTGATTAGCGCAGTCAAGAAGTGACTGGGGTGAGTAGCGGTGCTATGGGTTAAACTCACTCTCACATCCTCAAAAGACGCATAGACCCATTACTTAGAAGTGAATTCACCTCTTGATATAGCGGTCTGTGTTGCTGCCCGCGGTGTGGGAGACCGGGGTTCAACTCCCACTCGGGGCATCGAAGTTTGAGGTGACGTTGTCGTTGTCACAACCGTTACATAGGTATGGTGATAATGATTTTTTTTTTTTTTTTATCCACTTTTTCTCCCATTTTCTATATTTTCTCCCATCCCAATTTCGTATCATCCAATTCAACCCTCCCCTGTCACAAACGCTGTTTCTTGCCTCCCACAAGCCGGCTGCAATGTGGACTAAGTCATACATAGCACAAGTCCCCTCCGGTACTTGAGGTAACAGCAGTCGCATCTTTTCACCTGCGCAGCTCGATCTCTCAGTGGCGAGGAGTAACGCGTGGGAGGCTCACGCTGCCCCCGACACTTCCTGATTCTACTGCGCAGGCGCACCAACCGACCTGTAGGAGTCGCTGTCCACAACGCCCGATCCCCACCCATCAGTTTCCCACCCCCTAATACGGCCAATGTGTATTAGTATGAACGACCAGCTAAACTGAAAGCAATGTGGAGCGCTGGGCTCGAACAGGCGAGCCCAGCGTCTCCAGCATTTGTGGCGAGCGCATTGCCCACTACGCCACGTAGCCGCCCGGTGATAATGATTTTCTTTTATTGATTGCATCGGTCCAATGAGCAAAACTGGGCTGATGTGAACAACTGATAATTATTTTGTCTAATATGACCATCATTAGATTAAAAATGTATTATTATACAGCACAAGTACAATACAACAAAAATAAATGTGACATCCAACCAGAGTGCAAATGTAACAGTAATGCAATAGTAATATACAATGTACAGGTGATTAAACTGAGTATAAAATATATAAATTAGTACTACTGGGTGTAGTGCTAATCAGATGTATGTACAGAGTTGTAATTAGGGCTGACCTTCGAATTTTTTTTGGCAATCGAAGCTTCGGGGCCGAGCTTCGATTTTAATTCGAAGCTTCGAATAAAAAAAATAATAATTAATATATATATATTTTTTTAATAATAATATTTATTTTATTTTATTTTTTTTAATCTTATGTTGTGGGACTTGTACAGCACTTTGGTAAAAAAAGGTCCGGATTCTACATGGTCCGGCAATGTAGACCTTGTAGACTCCACTACAGACCAATTATCAGTGAATGTTCATGCATTTTTAAGAAGGGCTACTTCCACAAAAAAACAAAGAACTCACCAAAACATCTCAGTAGCACCATATCTAAATGTTCTATTTCATATATGGAGATTCATATTTATTTATGTATTGCATGCATTTCTACATTTTATTTCCTATTTTGTTTATTCATCCCAGTATCTTTCTTTCTTATGTGTGGAATTCTACAAGGCATTTACATTCACATTTACATTTAGTCATTTAGCTGACGCTTTTATCCAAAGCGACTTACAAGTTCTGTACGACAGGTCATCAGGAAGGATACAACTCTATCAGCTGAGTAACAATATTCATCAAAGTGTTGCGTCTTACAGTCTAGGTTAGTTTATTAGGACAAGTGCATGACAGTAAGGTTAGTTAGGGTTAGATTTATTTTATTTTATTTTATTTCAGATAATGGTTGAAGAAGTGCGTCTTTAGTCGACGGCGAAAGATTGGACGGGATTCGGCTGTCCTAACTGGGGTGGGTAGTTCATTCCACCATTGTGGGGCAAGGACTGAGAATAGGCGTGTAGGTGGTGTATATGTGTTTGAGGATCATATCCTTCAAACAGGCAATAGTGATGATATAATTTGGGCAGTGCTGAGCTGGGTTACTTTCCTCCAGTGTATTTGTCCCCCGGCCCCACCCAATGGCCCCATGCACACACACACACACACACACACACACACACACACACACACACACACACACACACAGAAGTTAAAAAAATATTAATTTTTTTTTTTTTTTTTTTAAACTTCGATTTTTTTTTTAATGTTCGAAGCTTGTGCCATCGAACGAAGCTTCGAAGCTTCAAAGTATTTAAGACAGCCCTAGTTGTAATATAAGATTGTCCAGTGATACAGGTACTGTATAAAGACAGTATGGTAGTAGTCATACTGGCCAACAGCGTAACTAGTAAGAGTAGGTAAGGGATATGTACAGATATAGATCTAGTATCTACAGATATGTAAAAGGATTATGTGCAGGTATGTACAGACAGGTGTGGATGAATATATACACAGTAAGAATAAATATATATATATGGTATATACAGCAATATTGTACATGTTATCATACAGAGTTATACAGGTTATATGCGGGTGTATTAGTAGGTATATAGGAGGATTATATGCAGAGTGATAATTGATTAGAAAAGCAGATTAGAAAGCAGATTGAAACTAGAAAATGTTGTTGAAATGTTTTTGGAAAATGTTTTTTATGTAAACTACAATGAAAAAATATCTATATTATGAAAAACCTGTTCATGTTTTTTTTTTGTTGTTGTTTGACAAATAGCCAAAGAAGACAATACCAGAAACTGCTCAGTTTACATGACCCTAAACTGACCCCTCCGCCAGGCACAGACATCCTGACACACAGAACTTCAGATACACAGACAAGTGTTACAAGAGGTGTCTGCATATGTGCAACTGCATATGAAGACGACATGCCAGGGAATACACATCTATGGTGGTCCGTTGGGAGTTGGGACCTACAGGTTTCTCTACGGTACATGACCTTATATGGTAGAAAACGTCAAAAGGAAGGCCATCAATTTTGAACATGCATTATGGTACATAAGCTTTGTTATGAGCGAGGGGAACTGTGAACTTCTCCTGAACTTCCCTGGTGCACTGGTGCAGTAACTCTATTCTGACTCATTTGAGGACACATTCTTTTTATAATTTCTGTATCACATTGAGAAATAGTTTTCATATCTGTAAACTTTGATGAAAAGAAACCGTTTGTGTTTGGTGTTCTAGTTCTTTCACAAGATCTCAACTCAACACGACACGTCGTAAGGAGCATGACCACAGTGGCTCTCAGCTCTCGTCACTTGTCTCGCTTTGTTCCACTCGAACATAGTTTGTGGATCTTGTCACGATGTTAGCTTGTTTCAGATGCCAAGTGCAGAGCCTCCGCAAACCGGTTCTGGTTGACAGAGAAAACAACACGAGGGCTTTGCACAGGGACAAGGAGAGGCAGAGCAGGCCACAGAGCAGGCACACCAAAAGGTGTTATTGCAAAACCACCCATGGATCTCCGCCAGTCTTTTACTTGATCAGAACCAACTGTTGTGTAATACAAAATATCACATGGTTGTAAAAAAGGGGGAAATGGTAAGTGCATTTAAAATAGCTCAAAAGATAATGTTTCAGTGCCAGTCATTCTGTACAGATTGCAGTGATGGCCCCTTGGAAGGGTTGACTTGAGTGACAGCAGTCAGGGTGTAGAAAATATGTTGGAAGAGTTGACTCAAGTGACAGCAGTCAGTGTGTAGAAAAGATGTTGGAAGAGTTGACTCGAGTGACAGCAGTCAGTGTGTAGAAAAGATGTTGGAAGAGTTGACTTGAGTGACAGCAGTCAGTGTGTAGAAAATATGTTGGAAGAGTTGACTTGAGTGACAGCAGTCAGTGTGTAGAAAAGATGTTGGAAGAGTTGACTTGAATGACAGCAGTCAGTGTGTAGAAAAGATGTTGGAAGAGTTGACTTGAGTGACAGCAGTCAGTGTGTAAAAAAGATGTTGGAAGAGTTGACTTGAATGACAGCAGTCAGTGTGTAAAAAAAATGTTGGAAGAGTTGACTTGAATGACAGCAGTCAGTGTACAGTGTGTAGAAAAGATCTAGGAAGAGTTGACTTGAATGACAGCAGTTAGTGTGTAGAAAAGATCTAGGAAGAGTTGACTTGAATGACAGCAGTCACTGTACAGTGTGTAGAAAAGATCTAGGAAGAGTTGACTTGAGTGACAGCAGTCAGTGTGTAGAAAAGATGTTGGAAGGGCTTTGCACAGGGACAGAGCAGGCACACCAAAAGGTGTTAACAGAACAGATTTAGCGAAGCACCTAAAAGGACAGACACGCCGACCTCTATAAAGGATTTCATGAGATCTGTGACGTCTCCCGCTTCAACATCACTGAAGCATTAAACAAGATGTCCCAGTAAACTGCTTTTGATAAGTGACGACTTCAAACTTGAAATGATAACAGATGAGGTACTCAAAAAACTGAGCGCCCTCCAACCTAACAAGGCCACTGGCCATGACAACATCCCCTCCAAATTCCTCAGAGACTCAGCAGCCGCCATCACCCCAGTCATCACACACATAATAAACCTCAAGTTCAAGTTCAAGTTCTTTAATAGTTGTCATACAGAAGTACAGAATACTTTCATACAAAATGCTTCTTACTGTTACGCTCCAGAGCCTCTCCATAAAAGCCTCTCCAAACCTCTCCATAAAACAGGGACACGTCCCCAAAGACTTCAAAATTGCGAGAGTGACCCCCCTGCACAAAAAAGGCAGCAAATTAGACCCAGGCAACTACCGCCCTGTTTCTATTCTTACCCCCATCTCGAAAGTCATGGAAAAAATAGTCTACGAACAGGTAGAAAAGTACCTAGCAGAAAAAAATCTAATCTACGAATTCCAATCTGGCTTCAGAACATCCCACTCCACTGACACATGCCTTCTCTATTTGAACGACCACATCAAACAAGAGGTGGACGCAGGCAAATACTGCGGCATGGTCATGCTGGACCTACAAAAGGCCTCCGACACTGTCAATCACTCCATTCTGATTGACAAGCAATTGGTTTTGGTCTATCAGTGAGCTGGATGCAATCCTACCTGGAGGGGAGAGAACAGATGGTGGAGGTAAACGGTACTCTACCCCCCCCCCCTCCCAGTGAGCTGTGGTGTTCCACAAGGAAGCATACTAGGACCGTAACTGTTGCTAATTTATGCAAATTACATGTCGTCAGCTTGTGACTGCAACTTGTTCTTGTTCGCAGACGACTCAGCCCTGCTGGTCTCTGACAAGAACAAGTTACAGGTTGAAAAAACCCTCAGCTCGCAACTAGGCAGAATCTGCACCTGGCTCGCTGATAACAAACTATCATTACACCTGGGTAAAACAGAGTCCATTCTCTTCGGATCAAATAACAAACTCAGCAAGACCGACGGCTTCTCAGTTACAGTGGGTGACAATATTGTCACAAGGAAAAAGGAAATTACATACCTGGGTTCCATCCTAGAGGCAAATCTTTCCTGTGACAAAATGGCATCCAATGTAATCAAAAAAGTCAACCAACGAACAAGATTCTTGTACCGGATCTCCTCTCTGGTAAACAAGAATACCCTGAAGACTCTGGCAGGAGCACTCATTCAAGGGTACTACGACTATGCTTGCACCTCATGGTTCAAAACTGCTCTCAAAAGAGCACCTACGGAAGGCTGCAATTCGAAACTGGCCACTAGGGGTGGACGGTATAAACGGTATACGGTATAAACGGTATGAATTTGCTCTACGGTATGGATTTTGACTATACCTTGTAACCGGTAGAGCAGCTCTAAAATAGCAATGACGTCATGTAACCACAGCGCGACTATTTCACTCGCATTTGCCCCTAAAAATAGATAGAATTAGTCATAGATAATAGATATGTGCAAACTGGAAAAAGTTATTTAGGAGGCTTCGCGCAGTGGGCGTGTCAACACGCAATTGTCATTTCATAATAAACACATATCACCACGCCGCACAGCAAGTTTCAATCTCAGTTCCTGGCATTTTTAACCAGTGGAGAAAGGTAAGAGATTTCCCTATCGTTTTTATTATATGAATTATTCTATGTTAATAAAACATACCTGGTGATCAACTACAGTTTGCTGTGAACATTATGATATGTGTGTAGTGTTCTGATAACGACGGCTGGGCAGCGGGAGCTGGATGCTGGATTTTGCGAGAAGCATGCAGCTGCAGAGCCGCAGAGCGGGGCCGCTGTGCCTGCACAGTGCAATACTCCAATTCAGCCATTGGCAATTCAGCCGTTGGGTGGAGGGCGCTGTTGAGCGGGCCTGTGACCGGACCTGAAAGCGCCCCTGCTCTGCGGCTCTGCAGTTGCATACTATTGGGATTCGTTGGGAGCAGCACGGAGTCTCGACTCTGGACTTATTTTATTTGGAATATAATGACTGTATACGCAAAAGTAGCCTAGTTTTAAGTTAAAATATTATAAATCTACATGCCTTGAGGATGTCATTCTTTATATAGCCTGCCTATCAGGCAAAAAAAATTATTCTAAAGGAAACACTGATACCGTGATATATACCGTTACCGTCTATGCTTCAAATTATACCGTGATATAAATTTTAGACCATACCGTCCACCCCTACTGGCCACCGTAAATGTCCAAACCCCCCCCACCCCCTTCTGATAGACTGTCTCCTCCCCACCGTATGTATATTTCTCTCCCACCCCCTCCTAATGTACAGTCTCCTTCCCATCATATGTATATATTTTCTGTTAGGATCTCTGGGTAACAGTACTGTATATTTGCATATCATATATGTCACAAATGTAACAGTACTATATACCTGTATGTTATGTATGTCCCTATGTCATAAATGTCATGATGTCATGTATGTCATAAATGTCACTATGAATTGAAAATGGGGGACCCTGATGTAAACAAGACAAACGTCTATACACCTCTATAATAATGCATAAGATGGTGATACATATTAACTTTACTTAACTTGGTTAATAGTAGAGCTGCCGCGATAACCGCATTACCGCGGTATCGCTGTTGCATCACGCTCACCGCAGAGTTAGGCTGAATACCGCGTCACCGCTGTTTTTTTATCATAATAATAAAGTTGGCTTGCGGCTCTGCAGATATACCCTACTCGGTTCCAAGCGACCCTATTGGGTAGAAGTGGTACCAGAAAAGTCATGTGAAACATTGCAGACCACTGACTGGTCAGAAGAGAGACGCGTCACACTTTGTAGCCTCAGTCTGAACAAAAACAGAACGCCGGCGCCGCCATCTTTACTGCCTCGCTAAGGATGCATTTCGTTCAGGATTTGTTTGCGACAGAACCAAGCAATAAACAAAAAAGAATGGATTCACTGTGTATTCTGCCTTATTTATTGATGAAACAAAACCGACATCAACCCAATTTACCACCGAGCGGAGAGTTTAGTGTCACAACAAGATCGCTGATGTGTTAAGTTTGTTGTTGTTAATACTACCGTCAGCCGATATACACGAGAGGTAACGTTATACCCGGGTTTGCTTGGTAGAATACACAATGAGAGGTAACGTTAGCTTTGGCAGAATAGACGCAACGAGAGTCTGGTTAATGTTGTTATTGATTGATTGATTGATTGATTGAAACTGTGTTAAACTCTGGCTTGCTGCAAGCCCTCGGACATCTATGCCCACGGAGCTTTCAGTGTACACAAGCGAGCGGCCCCGCCTGCATCCCCACGGAGACAAACGGAGTAGTACCTGGCTGCAGTGGAAAAGGAACGAAGTACCAGGTGCCTAAAGCGGGTCGAGTCGAGTAGGTACTATGCAGTGGGAAAGCGCCATTAGACTAGAGGCAGGCTATAAGAGTAGACTACTAAAAAAAAAAAAAATGCATTCAAACTTTTTTTTTTTTTGTGCGCACTGTGCGGTAATAACCGCGGCGGTAGGAAATATTTCGCAAATTCGTGCGGTAAGGGAAATATCAATACCGCGGCAGCTCTAGTTAATAGTTAAATTAGTTAATTCTATAACTTTTGATGCCCTAAATGTTGTGCCTGTCACACCCCCACGACCCCCCCAACAACACACAACACACACATACAATGCCCACTCACCTGCTGGTCCTGCAGCTTGACGCCCACCACTCTGAAGGTGTTGTTGGCAGTGTTGTGGTAGATGTTGATGCGGCTGAAGCCCTGCTGACCAGGCTTGATGGGAACCCACTTCTTACTGGCATCATCATACACCATCACAGAGGCCCGTGCCTGGCAGATACTCTGTTCACTGGAGAGGGAAGAGGAGGGAGGGAGGGAGGAAAGAAGAGAGAGAGAGAGAGAGAGAGAGAGAGAGAGGGGTGATTATGTTTTAGCGGTCCAAAGTGCAAGTGGTCCAAAAACCAGGATTGAATGCAAGTTGACCCTAAATTAACCCCAAGGTAACCCTGGCCGCGTGTTACTTTTTAACAGCGGAGCAGTGCAAGAATGTGACAATTTGACCATGTGACCGCGGCAACGCGGGAGAGCGGCAGTGCGGAAATAGGCTGTCTATTGCCATTCTCTAAGCTCCTTAACAGCGCCTAAACTTAACCGTTCTAACCTTAACCAACTCCGAAACAATGCCTAACCTTAACCTTAACCTTAACCATGCCTAACCTTAACCATAGAAAGAATATTGCCATTCTCTAAGACAAACTCTAACCTTAACCAGCTCCTTAACAGCGCCTAAACTTAACCGTTCTAACCTTAACCAACTCCGAAACAATGCCTAACCTTAACCTTAACCTTAACCATGCCTAACCTTAACCGGCGAAAGAATACATGTTAAAAAAAAAATCACGTTAAAAAAAAAATGATGGGATTCGAACTTGTCAACAACGGACCGCAGGACCGCTGCGTTGCCAGGTGAGCTGAGCGCCGAATGAAAATCATGGCGGTTTAGGGCGGTTACATAATGCCGCAAGCTCTGCCGCTCCGCTCTGCGGTTGCCGCGCCTGCCGCGGGGCGTGTCGCAGCCAATCAGGGGAAACGCGGAAGCAACGGCAGCACTGCTCCGCTGTTATTAAGCAATAAGCACCCTGGCCACAGGTCAGAGAGTGTGATCTCTTTACTTACAAGACTCTACAAGGTGGTGTGATGCTCCAAGACAGCAACCTTGTCTTGAGAGTCATGTTTTAAAGACTGGTAGTTAAAAAGAAAGGTCCTAGAGCTGAAGTGTACAAGTAGCCTACATGTTTAGGAGCTTGGGTTGACAGAGCCTGGTCACCTAAATAGCCACTCCAGCTGACCATAGTGACCTTTGGTCTTTTAGTTGAGTGTTCTGTGTTTTGAATTCTTCCCCATACCCCTAATACCACTTGCCACCATATAACTACCATTTCTCAATTCAACTATTATTTATGTGTGCATTATAAAACATTGAAGAGGCGTTTTTTCATAAAATATTGAAGAGTTTGTATTTGTATTGTTGTATTATTTCTTTATTGAAGAGGCATTTCTTTTCTCATGAATAAATACTTAGACGTTGACAGTTTTTATTTAATTGTGTTCCTGACTGCCCCAGTACCTCGGCCGTGTTTTAATCATGCTACTCTGTGGTGAGAAGAAGTAGGTTATGGGATGATATACAGTCAGGGGTATCATGTCCACATCACGACTAGGGCTGAACGATTAATTGATCTTAAATCGAAATCACGATTTGGAATGATGCAATTATCAAATCGCAAAAACAAAACAATATAATTTTTTTTAATGTTTTTATTTTTTTTATATATTTAACCAGGAAGTCCCATTGAGATACAAGATCGGTTTGGGAGAGGGAGGTAAGGGGTTTTAGATTGTGTGTTGTGAAGTTTAGACTTCAGAGAGGGAGAGTAAAGTACAGAAAAAAGGTAGCGTTGGGTACCGGTATCGATTCCCAGGTAAAAAGAAAAATGTTCAGGCTTGGTGTTCCGAAAAGACCCATGCGTAGGCCAGATGCAAGCCGCATTTTACAATAAACCTCTGTGGGGCTGCTTAAAAATAATAATAATTATAATTGCAAATTTAATCGCAATCGCAATATCTGTCAGAAAAATCGCAATTACATTATTTCTCAAGATCGTGCAGCCCTAATCACGACACATCATTATACATTCCTCTCCGGTCCCGTGTTCCCTGTGGACCAGGACACAGTGTATTATACACACAGGACAGTGTATAAAAGTAGGTCTTCGTCTTAAGTACAGGTGGATGCTATAAACACTTCATTGATGAAGTTAATGGGTTGTTTAGTTCACAGCCTTTTAAAAAGCCCCTCTCTGCGGCATCAGGCGAGGAGGACATTCTGCCAGGCCTGCCTCTGCAGCGCAGTCCTCAATAGATCAGAGACAGGAACATTATCAAATACAATGCTTGGTCACCAGATGATCACACAGAAACTATCCCTACAAACCGCACGACGCCACCAGGAGGTTTGGATTCACCGTTCGAGTAGCAAGCAGCTGAATTTCAACATCCGGTTTAGAAGTTTGCGGTGGAGGAAATATGTTTTATGTTTTAACTTTTACCGCAGCCGCTTCTGCCGTCGCGGCCAACGTCAACGCGGCTACCGTCGCCGTCGCTCCTTGAAAGTGAACCGACATCTGGTTTGTTATCTACTGTCGACCGCCGGGCCGTCTCAGAACGGTCAGACATTTTTAGCTGGCTGCTCGGGTCACAGGGCGCTAGGGGAGCCACACCTATCTACTCTCACCACTGCAAGTGACCACTTTTGGGAATAGTAAGTTACTACCGTTGGATTCTCACAGCTTGTACGCCCCGAGGAGAGGGAGGGGTGGCCATTTTGAAACCCTACACACAAGTAAGACTAAAACCTCAACCTCAAACCAAGCCCTCGAAAATTCCCCCGTCTCTCCTGCCCTTTGCTGTGGCGTAGCGGTATAATAATGATGTATCCCTAAATATTAAAGAGGCACAGGGGCTGAAGGGTGTGTGTGTGTGTGTGTGTGTGTGTGTGTGTGTGTGTTGGGATCACAGGCTAATGACAGTGTGTTAAAAACACAAGTGTCTAATCAACAAGCCTATTGCCAGCTGGAAATTCAATGTACTTTCAATGTAAAATGAAAGTAAAAGTACATAAAAAGACACACGCACACATGCATGCACATACGCGCGCGTGGGCAAACACACACACAAACTCACTCAAAAGCTCAGAAGAATAAATGAACAAACCTCTACAAATAACCTCAGAGCTGACAGGAAAAACATTTCCTCAAAACAAAGGCAACGATCGACAAAGCTGGCCATTTAATTACATGGTTAAGCAGTTCTATGATTAACTAAGTACCATTTCCATAGCAAATTACCGCATTCCCAAGACAGAATCACACATGCAACGTAGCCCCGCGACTATATATAGCTGTAGGCCGTGCGTTATGAGTCACGTTCATTTCCTGACCATATGTTGTTTGAAGCATAACAGTATAGTGGGACAGAGGCCAGGGAGCGTAAGAGGGAGAGGTGAACAACTAAACACCGTTTACATTTTCACTTTCAACATCCCAGCTCAGCTGTGCTCTAAATGATGTTCACAGCAAAAGGCAGCAGGTGTCACGGGGAGAGAGAGAGAGAGAGAGAGAGAGAGAGAGAGAGAGAGAGAGAGAGAGAGAGCCAAAGAACAAAGTTTCATAACTTCCTGATGGTTGACGCTGTGCCGTCTGGCGTCAAGTGATGTGTTGACGATGCATGCAGCGGATGCCGTGTGTGACAGGCGGGTGACGGGCTGTCTGTCATCAAGGCTCTCATGCTGTTTCACATTAGCGGCTCCAAGTGAAGAGAGGAGGGAGTCGAGTTCCAGTGAAAATAAACTCCACCGACAGGAAATCAGCGCCAACGTGACAGAACCTGTGACACTATTTAATAATTCACCGATTATTGTTATTATCATTACCGCTTGTCAAAAAGGACATTCTGCGTTGCAAATAGGAATGAGAAAAACACTTGACTTTAGGTCTTGTGATGATGTGCACCATTCAATGCAAATGCGTTAGACTTTAGAGGGTCGTTTTCCAAAGGGGATGCTCCAAACATTGACGGCGTTTTACATTGATCGTTCCATCCACTCCATCTTAGCTCCATCAGTCTTCCACAGTCATCCTCAGAGGGTTGTTTCTAAGGCCCACAGGACACCAGTAGCATTCAAATGTCAACAACAGTAGCATTCAAATGTCTCTCTCTCTCTCTCTCCCTCTCCCAAGAGGGAGACAACATGGCACATTTGGAGATCTCTCTTTGGATTATTAGTACATGACTGCATTTGACGGACAGATCGGAGCCGGCCACGGCATATTTAAATTGGTTGGTATCTGCGGTGAGGTGCTTCGTTGTCTGATTATTACATCTGAAGGAGCATTCGGCCACTCAAGCAGCAGCAGAGGTGTTTGACTTTTTGAGGTTTTAGGCAGATTTGGTTCCACAAAGAAATGCGGTGGCAGTACTTGGGATTCAGACCCGACGACGACCGAAGAACTCGAACATGTCGACGAAGCAATTTGTAAACTTTGTCTCGTCTGAAGAAGGTCGTTGCGAAAAGGAGGAAACGACTCGAATTTCAAAGCCACCTTTGATCACATCGCTCTGCTGTATATCTGCCGTGTATTTGCCGTATAGCTGCCGTATATCTGCTGTGTATTTGCCGTATAGCTGCTGTGTATTTGCCGTATAGCTGCCGTATATCTGCTGTGTATTTGCCGTATAGCTGCCGTATAGCTGCCGTGGGAACCGCAGAGAAGAGGAGGAGAGAAAACAACTGCACAGCTGCAGCTCCACAATATTTGGAACTTTTGCCTGTTCAAATAACAACAAGCTCGCCGTGAGCGACACCACCCACAGTGAGAGACAGTGGACAGAGCAAGCAGGGGGCCGTCTGCCGCTCCGTCGTAGCTGGCACAGAAAACAGGAGCTGGCCAGCGCTCAGGATAGAGATGGCACAGTGTGCGAGGGTAGACGTGGACGGGCCCACTCTTTTGTGTATTTCCATTCGGCCTGTACAGTGCGACATATATATCGCACGTGCTACAGCAACAGCGGTCTGTGCGATGGATGGATTTACTTCAGTAGCACTGGTGCGATAGGGATTCGGTTCATATAGATACTCTTATTTTGAAAATCCTGTAGCGGGTCTCATTTCTGCCCACGCGCAGCTCCAGCTAGGCTCCGAAAGCTAGCAACGTTCAGGTGCATATGATAATCTTATTTTGAAAAAACTCTTGTGACAACTCGACGAGTCATATCCGCCCTATCCGTGCGCCTTCTGCAAGCAGAGCAGCGCGTTGGTCGGTTCACTCGGTTGGTGCGCACTGAACTGCTGCGTTAACACAGCAGTGCGCCTACACCAGTGGCGGCTCGCTAGGGCGCCGACCCACCTGTTAAATGAGAGAAGAAGAAAAAAAAAAAAAATTGTTTTTTGTTTTATAGCCCTATAAATAATATAAACATGTTTAAAATGAATAATATTTACTCATTTTAAGTATGTTTGTATTTCCAATGCACAATATAACGTTATTATCTAAATTAAAAAAACAGCGTTTTCATGGGCAGGAAGTGACGTTTTTTTTTATTTTTTCGTATTTCTCGCCCGGGCAAGAAGCGATAGCGCTCTGACTGCGCGTCACAGTTTGATCGCTGTCTCCGTCACAGCCAATCAGTGCATACGGCGTTGTGCGTTGAAATATGACTATTATGTTGGAATCCGAGCGCGATTTGAAGCGGTCTAGAAAGCAGCGTGAACTTCCGTGAGAATTTCCATAGCCGCATTTCGCGGAGACGCTCTCTGATTGGCCGACGCCAGTATTTTTTTCTATGGCAGAATTTCACAGAGACGATCTCTGATTGGCCGAATCCAATTTCTAATGTTCCAATTCTAGCTTCTAGCTTGGTTCCTGGTACTAGGACTGTTGTTTGTCTTAGAGCGTGCCGTGCTGTGACTGCAAGTTCTTTAGACTGTTAAGCTTAGGCACTCTTTCAAAGTTGGTTAAGGTTAGAGTTTGTCTTAGAGCATGGCGATAGAACGCCAGGTAGTTTGCAGTCTGTTCGAGCGGAAATGGACAAAGGAATGTACTTGTTGAGTGTTGTGCTAACGTCGACGAGCTCAGCTGAGCTAACACTTGGCTAACAAGCTATATGGCGGATTATACACGTTTCCTGCCCTGGACGTTTCAACTAAACAGTGAGTCTCTCTCTCTCTCTCTCTAACGTTAGTACTACTAGGCTGGTGCGGGCTAACTGGCTATCGTTCTGGGAGCTAACGTTAGTAGTACTACTAGGCTGGTGCGGGCTAACTGGCTATCGTTCTGGGAGCTAACGTTAGTAGTACTACTAGGCTGGTGCGGGCTAACTGGCTATCGTTCTGTGATTTGTTTACTTGGTAACACGGGTTGCTAAGGAATTTAGGTTTGAGGTTGAAGAAATCTCTCTCTCTCTCTCTCTCTCTCTCTTCTTAACGTTAACGGTTGTAAATAGTTTTTTTAGGAGCAGTACTACTGCTGGCCATTCATGAAGCGAGACATTGCTGATTGTTTATTTATCGATGGCTCATTGATTTAACTACTGCAGCTCTCTCGGATTGAAAATACGTGGATTATGGCTTGTTCAATATCGTCTATGTTTGAATGAATGAATGAATGAATGAGAACTTTATTAACAGATTGCAGAATGGGTACAATACAGTACGGCTCAATACACACAATTGTTAAGGGGATGCAGACCAGAGAAAGACGTTTGTCTTGTTTACATCAGGGTCCCAGATTTTCGATTCATATCGATAGTTTAATAGCTAGCCTTGGCTCGTTTAACAATATGCAAAATATGTGTACAGCCCTGTACTCATACTGAAGTTATTCTTGGTATATAATAGGTCTGATTGTGTAACGAATCGATTCCACGTCGCGCTGTGTGTGAGAGAGAGAAGGAGAGAGGGAGAGATCTGCCTGTGTTTGGAGACGGGCGAGTTTTGTTTCTAACTTTTCTATTTATATTGTGTTTCAAGTTGTGAATTAGAGTCTAGACTATACTTTATTTGACTGGTTGTGTGTTGTTGTAGTAACAGCTGAGCGACTCGTTCATAAGAGCCGATTCATTGCCGTGAGCGTGAGTCGAATCGCTCACGTCTTGCCATGAGTCTTGCGTGGTACAGTACTGTACTGTACATGTTCGCAAAATATTTGGTATAGCGCCCCTAGTGGCGAAGTACCCAGCGGCCGCCACTGGCCTACACGTCCCGAAATAAGTCCGTGGTGGTTTTTTTTTCCTCGCAACGGGTCAAATGCATCTACATGCTTTGCACCGTCGCCATTCCTTTATGCGCACATCGCCCGAAATTAACGTTTATGTACCATTACAATCACTACAATGTTAGCAAGCTAACAAGCTAATCCTGATCACAGGCAGAGCCAGCAGACAGTGTGGACTGGGGAAAGGGAAATGGGGGGGCACTCTCTCCCCTTCCCTGTGTGTGTGTGCGTGCGTGCGTTTGGAAAGATGATGAAGTCACTAGTCGGGACAGGAGTATATTATAGTAAACTGAGGATGGACAGATAATGTTGATATTCAAATATAAACAAGAGGAGTGGAAGTTTGAAGACAGACTAGACTACAATATGATGCGGGGGTGGTGAGTTGAAACAGTGTGTGTGAATGAATGAATGAAAACTTTATTTAACAGATTGCAGAATGGGTACAGTACAGTACGGCTCAATACACACAATTGTTAAGGGGATGCAGACCTGAGAAAGACGTTTGTCTTGTTTACATCAGGGTCCCCCATTGTGTGTGTGTGTCCTAACCGACCCCACTTCTATGTTTCAATAAATTATTTGCATTTAAAACTATTAACGCTGACTCATTCCTTCAGTCCACTCAAAATTATGCTAATATTCCTTATGTTGTTTATGATATTAATTGAAAATAGCATATCTGAGAGTATCATAGTAATAATAACACATGGCGATATACTAAATGACAGCCAAACATGGCACTGCAACTAAATAACACAAATACAATAGGCACATTTGCGACTGTTACAAATATAACACGTTTTATACTTGTGCTACAAGATTTTGGCCTGTGCTACAAAACTATAAACCTCTGTAGCACCAGTGCTATGTGCAAAAAAAGTTAACGCACAGCCCCGATTTGGACAATATTATCAGTATGATGACAGCGTATATTCCATGACCTGTTCACCAGGTGGCTATTTAACTTGCAAGTGGAAAACATTGAGACTAATGTTAATGTTAAGAAAAAGAGGCCTAGGTTTTGAATTGATTGATTGATTGAAAAGTTTATTAACAGATTGCAGAATGGGTACACTACAGTACAACTCAAAACATACAATTGTTAAGGGGATGCAGACCAGAGAAAGACTTTCGTCTTGTTTACATCAGGGTCCCCCATTTTCAATTCATCATATGACACACACGACATACAGATAGACAGTACTGCTACATCTATACATTTATGACATACCAGATTTGCAAATACAGTACTGTTTGTGATACTAAGAAAATCCAGAAAGAGTGTATATACATTTGACATAGAAGCTGTACATTGGAGGAGGTTGGGTAGGTGGGGTGGGGTTGGGTGGGGCTGTACATTGGAGGTGGGGGGGGGGGACACACACTGTACACTGTACATTGGAATACTGACATACATTTGACATAGAAACTGTACATTGGAGGAGGTTGGGTAGGTGGGGTGGGGTTGGGTGGGGCTGTACATTGGAGGTGGGGGGGGGGGGGTTGGGTAGGGGGGCACTGTACATTGGAATACTGACAAGGCCATACTTGGTCTTTACTGTACAACTGGGTTAGGACATTTGTAGGGGCCAGTTTCGAATTGCAGTCTCCCGTAGGTGTTCTTTGAGAGTGCCTTTAGTAACTTGGTTCCCACCTCAGCCCAATGACTTGATAACTAACTATTACCTTATCAACCAATTGTTATTGTTATAACTAGGCTGTTATTTATGTATTCCTTTATTATCAACCAATTAGGGCCTTAGAGTAAAAAGTTAAAACCACTAATGCAACTCAAGTATGACCCCCTCTAGTGGCAAATCTCTAATACCGATAAACGATATTATGGAGGGAATCAACAGTGGTAGTAATAATGGCACCACAGTGACTAGCCTAGTGTGTACCGTGCAGCTGTGTTATCTAGGAAAATACTAATATCGGATTGGGACTCATTTTTAAATGAATTGAGATTGGGGGCAAAGAAAAACCTGTTCGGGACATCCCTATTGCCAAGGGACCAACTCCAGTTCCAACACCAATGCCTTGCTCGAGGGCAACAAGAGGAGCATGTACCTATAGCATGCATGTCTGTTACAGTGTGGGACGACACCTGAGTACCCGGAGGAACCCCACACAAACACACAAACTCTACACAGAAAGCCCATATTTGGAACAAGGCAGCACATGAATACTCGCCTCCTTATCCAGTGAGAGACTATACTTTTGGCACGCAGCACACCGTGTAGTTCACGAGACATCTGACACTTTAAACAGGGGAATGGGAGAAAGCCAGTCTCCAAAAACAGGATAAGTTATAAGATAAACGGCACTGGGGGCGGCTGGGTAGTGCAGCGGACATTGTGCTCGTCACCAACGCAAGAGACACCGGGTTCGACTCCGGCTGTCGGCGTTGCCTCCGGCTTGGGCCGGCCCTCATACTAACTCATTGGCAGAGTTAGCGGGTGGAAGTCAATGGGTGGTAATCTGGACCTTGTGGACAGCGACTCCTACAGGTCGGTTGGGGGACGCCTGCACAGCAGAGACAGGAAATGGCGGGGGTAGTGTGAGCCTCCCACACGTTACACCTCGTCAATGAGAGTCCGCGCTGGCAGGTGAAAAGATGTGACAGGCTGCCTCCTCGTGTATCGGAGGGGACACGTGATGTGATGCAAGGCTTCTATCCTCCCTACAACCAACCAGTGGGGGGCATATGCGAGCAATGTTCAAGACAGGGGAGGGAGAATTGGCACAAGAGGTAAATTGGGATGGGGAGAAAAATCACAGAAAAAAGGAGGAGAAAAAGTAGATAAAAAAATAAATAAAGATAAACGGCACTGGATGACATACATCAAAGTGGTACATACTCAAGTAATATCACGAATACAATAAAGCTAAGCACGATACCGTATGACACGTATCCTCCAAATGGGAGCGATAGGAATTGCTTCTGGCAAGAGTCACGTAAATGATCAGAGATCGACTGACAATGTGAACACCATACCAGGAGGACATATGAAGCAGGGCAAACAAGACACAGCAGGCATCAATCAGGACAATCAGGATAGGTGATTTACCACAGGGCATGCCAGGGCTAAGACAAGCAGTCTTAAAAACACATTTTCAGCTACTCTCTTGCTAATCCCATCCATCCATCCACCCCTCACTCCTCAACATGCAACAGCTGTCCAGTCATCCAACTATAATATCATCCAATAAGCAATCACACAGAATGTGCCAATCCATGTTTAAGTGTTTCTAAACAGACAATAGATCAGTACACAATAATGAATGTGCTACTGTATATTGTTCATAGTTACCTGATTATTACTAGGGGTGTAACCAGGGGAGGAAATTAGGCCACTTTACTCGCCAATTGCGAGTATTTTTTACGTTTGGCGAGTAATTCATGAAGAGCACTCGCCAGTCTGGCGAGTATTAGTAATTACAAAACAAAACAAAAAAATCATTCTGCAATCTGCTGATTCGCTCACTGGCACAAACCGAACTCTGACTCCCCCCTTGATTCCTCCCATTTGCGCCACATAATAATCAGACCATAACCAATGAACATCATCGTTGTACAGATGCGCTCTAAGATCCTCCAATGAACACTCATTTTCTAGAAGATGCCGCCCATCTAGGGGAAGTGGACAGACCACTGCGCGCAGACCTACAAACTCCTGCCACCGGCAGCCGGCTTGACAACGTAGACAAACTTACAAAAACACATCAGTGGATGAAAATAATTGCATGTAGAGTCGTCGCTTTCGGATATCAGTGCGGTCTGACATGGGGGCAAACAACAGCACGCGACGCGTCTCCTTCGAGTCGGATGAGAATGACAAGTCAACCAGCATTAGCCGGCTAGCTACCTAGCATGTAACAAGCTACCATAACGCGCATTCAACATAGTGGACGACTATACTGAGCGGCTTTGCTTAAATGCAGCCGAGTGACATTTTATTATTACCGGGGTTCCCCCCATATCACCACTCGCCCATATGCCCTTCACAACGGTGATGTTGTCATACTTGGCATTCAGAATACACCTGCTGAACCCCTAGCGTTGTCGATTCGGTTCCAATGTATTGTCATCTTACAGCACAAGTACAGTACAACCAGAATACATTTGGCATACAACCAGAGTGCAAATGTAACAAGTCAAGTTCAAGTTGTTTTATTTAGCTATTACATTACAGTGAAATGCTTGGTTCTTTCACTGCCCAACTCAGTCCAACCTAAACCAGCCCAACCCAGTATTGATTGATTGATTGATTGAAAACTTTATTAACAGATTGCAGAATGGGTACAATACAGTACAGCTCAATACATGCAATTGTTAAGGGGATGCAGACCAGAGAAAGACTTTCGTCTTGTTTACATCAGGGTCCCCCATTTTCAATTCATTTTCAATTCATCATTCAGTATAACCTAGACCAGCCCAACCCAGCATCTTTCACTGCCCAGTTCAGCCCAACCCAGTCCAGAATAGTTCCCTCTTTCATGTTAATATGTGATTTAATGATGTAATATTTTGAAGAGTAGAGACAGTGTGATTAATTTACTATGATTGAAAATCAATTTAGACGAAGACGTACAAAGAAGTAATTATCACAATTAGCGATTTTTTTTGTCTGGTAAAAAATCTGTTTGGCTGGTAAAAAAAATCAGATACTCGCCAGTTGGCTGGTAAGCCAAAAAGTTAGTTTCCTCCCCTGGGTGTAACCGTAACGGTACACAAAAACCACAGTACGGTACGTACCTCAGTTTTGAAGTCAAGGTTCGGTATGGGTTTTCGGTACAGTGGGGGAAAGTTTGGCTTTCCATGTTCCACTCAGGGGTGATGTAGTGTGCAGTAACTAATTGTACTTGTAGCCGCTGTCAACGAATATTCTATATTTAAATTAATAATCTACTTGTACATTAAAAAAAGAAAATATTAAAAATTATATTAGATTGTGAAAAAAACAGCCCACGGTGGGCGGTTAACATAGTGGTTAACATACCGTTGTATTCGTTCGGTACACTACACAGCCGTTCGGTACGGTACGGTACACACTGAAACGGTTCGGTTCGGTATGGATACGTGTACCTTTACACCCCTGATTATTACCACTGGTAAATTAACATAACAATGAATGTATGTGTTTTACCTCGTCTGTGACATATCCGCCTGTTGCGTGAGGGGAGAGAGTGAAGTCGGGTTCGATGCTGACGATGGCTAGTCAAGTGTAAACAGCGTTTTACACAATAAATAGCCTATCAAACTAAACAGGAAGTTGAAAACAATGAGCAGGAAACATGATGGTTTTCTTAGGTGACACTAAAACCAGCAGAAATGTATGAATGTGGTGGTGTAGGCTGTTGTTCTTCAAAACACAATAAAATAGAACAGCTCTACTCTCAACAATACAGTTTAAAAATAAATGCTCTTAAACCACAAAAGTGCCACTGGGAAAGGTGGGAACAATCTGCAAAAGCTGCAAACACCAACTTCCTTTTGATGCCAAAATAAGAACATTAGAAAAGAAGATGAGAAGAAGAGAACCACAAATCATGTCCTTGTCACTGGGAGATAATCAATGACCTGTCTCAAGCCTCGCCCTCTTTTCTTGATCCTCCAATCGCAACCGTTGCTTCCCTTGTTTGTCCAAGGGAAACTAACCGTGTTCCCAGTTTTATCTCCTCCGTGAGATAAAGCCTGGTAAAGAACTACTGCCGAACGTGTGTATGGGGTAGAATTTCCGGTATATGTACTTCCCCTGGAAGCTGCCTCTGAACGGACCAAACTTTTCCCGAATCCTGTCGGCAAACAAGCTAGAACGTCCCGGTCATGTAGTCAATTCTTCAGGCAAAGCCGTTGCAGTGGCTTAAACGAGGAAATATTGTGCACTTCACACATTTCTATAATTGTTTTGTCGAAACCGGAAAGCCTGTAGCCTGTACTTCCTGTACTTCCGTTTACACACTTTAGGAGGCATATCTTTACCAGCCTAAAGGGAAGCCAACGGTTGTGAATAGAGGATGAAGAAAAGAGGGTAAGGGTTGGAGATGAGGTCAATTACTTTATCTTCCTAGAAGATATGTCGTTCTGAAAATGCAATTATGCCTTCGACTCCTCTGACATCCAAAGCTTCGAGAGAAGCTCTTAGTTCTCGATAATGGAGGAGCATGATAATATTTCCTGAATCTCTAAATCAAGTTAGCACACACTCTAATCACATAACAAGACACTTCTCTCCACTTAACGAGACCTGAACGAAAAGGAACATCAAAGTCTCAAGAGAAAAAAGGATAAGAGAGAGATGGGAGAGACAGGGGGGCTGACTGAGATGGGTCCGTCTCGGCGATGGATCTCGTTACAAAAACAAGCCCTATTCCTTTTGTGGCCCATCGTGCCTCCAGGCTGCTGCTATAGCGGTTTCACTTCTCTACGAGCGGTCAGAAATAAAAGCGCGCGTGTCTATTCCCCCTTCACTGACATTGCTCAATCATCACACCATAAGACCAAAGACGTCTCTAGAGTGTCCTCTCACACACTGTGGCACCGCTCAAGCTAATGTCCTCTACAGACGATCACAGCTGAGCCGCTCCTACAGGGGAGAGTGAGACAGAGTGACACTACCACCGGGAGTGAGACAGAGTGACACTACCACTGGTGAAATGATTTCAACTTTTGGTTGCGGCTGAGCCTTCTAAAGCGCTACTACCAATGAGAGTACAGCTGTATGTGATGTCAGCAAAAGTAACTTCCAAACACAAGTGGATGACATTAAGAGATGGTGGAGAAAATAATCATATTGGTTCAGGAGTTTAACACCACATCAAAACTGACTGCATTCAAGGAAACGTTTTTTGTTGTTGTTTGTCATCACGTGTGCCCTACCTCATGAACTATGGTACTTAAGAAACCAGCAGAAAAGTTCAGCACAGTTCAGCACAGCAGCCTATTGCACAAGCTGTGTGTAAGTTCAAACATAGCCTAGTTATAATGTAAATTCCTAGTAAGTTGTGTTTACGAACTTTACGTAAAATAAAAGTGGTTACACCACAGAGATAAGTTACAAACAATGTAACTCTAGTGTAGCCTAAATCATACAATGTCACAGAATTATACTCACTAACATTTACACTAACATTTTCTTTTCTGCCACACTGCATAGTTTTCATAAAATTGCATACCAGTTTACAACACAGTAATCCAGTATAGATTTAATGTATTCATATATTTCAATATCAATAGCTTATTATCTAGTTATGTGCTACGATGCCAAGTGGCACATGCCAGCCAGCAAGCTAATGCCCATGGTAACCGTGACAATGGAATGTCCAAACTAGTTTGGTTACCGGTATGTCCTAACTAAGTAATTGTGGTGCAACTCCTAGTAGCTAAGGCATAACAAAAAATATTGTTTGTTTCCGGTTGCCGACCAACCCTGCCGATTTAGGTGCGACCCAATATATTTTATGAGTTTGTAAAAAAAATTATAAAAAAAGATTTTTTTTTTTTTTTTTTTTTTTTTTTTTTTTAGAATAAAGTTTCATAGAAATCTTAGTCAAACCTTTAGTATTATGGATATTAAACATGCTGGTAGAGTACATGCATCCATGGTGTTCCCTATCCATAGTCGCCGTGGAAAAAAAAAAAAAAAAAAAATCCCTACCTACCCATGCCTTAACTGACAACCAACAGGAAACAAACAATATTTTTTTTATGCCTAAGTTACAAACTAACCAATAGTTACTAAAGGGAAAGCTGTGAAGCAGGCTATTCTTTCTTGATGCAGAGCTATTCAATTACCAAACATATCTTAGCCACATTGGATTGAATTTACTAACTTTAATATACTTTAATACTAATATCACATTGTGACTCGGTATCGGCAGATACTCAATATTAAATTACTCAGATCGGGGGCAAAATAACTTGATCGGGCGTCCCTAGTTACTAAGCCTCTAGTGTGGACTTTCCACCATAACTTAGGAGAGAACTTGTGTATAGGTGGTGAAACTCAGTGCAGTTCACTTTGGGTCAGAAGTGTGAGACATCCCTGAGACACTAGTCACCACTTCTAAGTGGAGGACGTTGCCGTGTTCTCAAGGCTGCAACACGTTCTCATCAGAAAAGAGCCAATGCATTACGTAATGACCACATCAAATAATGTAAAGGACTTACATATTTCTGTAGCGATACATCAATTTTGTACGTATCAAATCAGCCTATTTGGTTTTTGGAAACGTTAACGTTATGCACAGCCGTGCTAAAAGAGCTGTGCCAGATTTTCTCCAAGATAGAATTTTCTGAAAACGTAAACAGTTCACACATGGTGTGTAATATATGTACGTTTTTTTTTTTTTTTTTTTTCTGCCCTTTTTTTAGGGCACTCCATCCACCCCCCCCTCTTCGGGGGACAACTTTATTATTTATTATACGTTTTAACTATTTACAGTACAAAATTAAATAAAACGTGTAGTAAAATAAGAAAAATATAAAAAAATAGGAGCCTAGATTATCCACAAGCAATTCCCAGATGTTATTAAATTGTGAGACTTCGATGTGATCCACGGCTGAGATTGTTTCCTGAGTTATGTAATTTGAGAGAAGGCCCAACCATTGGCCAGTATTCAAATTTTTTCTTGTCTTCCAGTTTAAGAGGATAGTTTTCAGGGGGGGCAGGTGGCGCGCGGAGATTACGTTCGTCACCAACACCGGGAGACACTAGGATTCGCCTGTTCGAATCCAGCTCCCGGCGTTGCTATCAGCTTGGCTGGCCTCTCACACTGATACAATTGGCTGTATCAGGGGGTGGGAAAGCTGAAGGGTGGGTCCTGGGCGTTGTGGACAGCGACCCCTACAGTTCGGTCGGGGCGCCTGCTCAGCGAGGGTTGGAACTGAGGAGAGATAGTGTGGCCTCCCACACGCTACACTCTCCCCGGTGAGAACCTGCGCGGCCAGGTTGGCCTGCCCCAGGCTGCACATGCGTCGGAGGAAAGCATGTGACAGTCTCCGGTCTCCCGGACCAACAGTAGGGGAAAGTACGCAACAACCAGGAAGGGTGGGATGGGAGAAAAATCGGGAAAAAGGAGGGGAAGAAAGATAAAAAAAAAAAAAAAAAAAAAAAGAGGATAGTTTTCTTGGCAACAGCTAGAGCAGTGGTCACCAACCCGTCGATCTTGATCGACTGGTCGATCTTTGAGACCTTCCCTGTAGATCTTTCCCTGACAAAAAAAAATAAAAAATTTTAATCTTTCCCTGAGAGTCCACATTACAGTTCTACTTTTGTTTTGATGTGAAAAGTGATGCTGCATAAGATTACTGCACTTAGCACTGACTGAGAAAGTACATATTACAGTTCTACTTTGACAAACATATTACAATTAGCATTTTCTAATGTTAATAATATGAGAGTCCACATTACAGTTCTACTTTTGTTTTGATGTGAGAAGTGATGCTGCATAAGAGGACTGCACTTAGCACTGACTGAGAAAGTACACATTACAGTTCTACTTTATAAAATGCTAATTGTAAATATGTTTGGCAATGTTAATTAATAGGAGAAGGTCCACATTACAGTTCTACTTTTGTTTTGATGTGAAAAGTGATGCTGCATAAGAGGACTGCACTTAGCACTGACTGAGAAAGTACATATTACAGTTCTACTTTATAAAATGCTAATTGTAAATATGTTTGGCAATGTTAATTAATAGGAGAAGGTCCACATTACAGTTCTACTTTTGTTTTGATGTGAAAAGTGATGCTGCATAAGAGGACTGCACTTAGCACTGACTGAGAAAGTACATATTACAGTATATGTGTATATTTTTGAAAATATTTTCTTCTGTGATGTTATTTTATTCATTGCTAATATAATTGGAGGTGGTTCAAGATCATTCTGTGTAGTGTTAATTTTTTATTTCAAACTTGATTTCAGCTGTAGAAATTGGAAGTGTTGGTCTGTCCCAATGCCGTATCCTTCAGACAAATCTTGATAAGTGATTAGGCTGTTGTCTGTGAAGATGTGGTGAAGATGAGTAATGCCTTTTTGTTTCCAAGCTGGGAAGTATATGGGTGATTTGCCGAGTTGAAAGTCAGGGTTGTGCCAGATTGGTGTGTATTTATTTACAGGGGGTTAGTGTGTTACCAGTGATTTTGTTGGCTTTCCACCAGGCTGTCAGAGTTGTGGAAATGACTGTATTCCTAAAACAAGAGTGATGTTTTATGCTTGTGCTAAAGAATGGCAGATCTTGTGGTGAGATTTCCATGCACACGTCCTTCTCAGTGTCTTCCCAGGGGTTGTATTGTTGGGTAGGGTGAATCCATTTGTAGATGTATATTAATTGGTTGGCCAGATAATAGTTGAGAAAGTTAGGTGCTTCAAGTCCTCCTTGGTTTTTGTTTTTTTTAAGGGTGGTTAACTTAATTCTTGCTTTTTTATTCTTCCAGTAAAACGTAGTAATGGTGGAGTCCAGGGAGTTGAACCAATTGGTGGTAGGCTGGGTTGGGATCATAGTGAATAGATAATTTATTTTTGGGAGAATTGACATTTTGACAGTTGATATTCTACCTATTAGTGAGAGTGGTAAGTTTAGCCGTCTTTGTGTGTCGTCTTCTAATGTTTTTAACAGTGGGATGAAATTGAGTTGAAATAACTCTGACAGTCTGGGTGAAATGTTGATTCCTAGATATCTGATATTCCCTGAGGGGAAGGGGAAGGATGGGCTCTGAGCTGCAGGACTCCTATCACCCCCCCACAATGGCAAGATGATTGACTTCGACCAATTTATAGCGTAGTCTGATATTTTAGAGAAGGAGTCTATGAGTTTGGTAGTTGCTTGTAGTGAATTGGTTGGTTCCTGTAGGTATAACAACACATCGTCTGCATAGAGGCTGATCTTATGGTGAGTATTGTGTGTAATGATTCCTTTGATATCATCATTTTGTCTGATTGCTGCTGCGAGAGGTTCAATAAAAAGGGCAAAAAGAGAGGGGGAGAGTGGACATCCCTGCCTGTTTCCCCTGTGAAGTGTGAAGCTTTGTGATGTTAGTCCGTTAGTATTAACAGTGGCCCTGGGTGACGTGTATAGTGTTTTAATCCAATGAATAAACGACTCTCCGAAACCAAATTTGTGTAATGTCCGGAATAAAAATGACCAGTTTACTCTATCAAAAGCTTTTTCTGCATCTAGTGAGGTGATTATTACATCAAGGTTTTGTTGTTTGGTTATATTCATTAGATGGAATAATCTGCGCATGTTATTTGACCCGAGGCGTCCTTTAATAAATCCTGTTTGGTCGGGGTGAATTAGGGTGGATATGACTGTTTCCAGTCTGGTGGTTAGCGCTTTAGTTATTATTTTAATATCTGTGTTGATCAGTGAGAGGGGGCGGTAGCTAGAGGGTAGGGTTGGGTCTTTGTCCGCTTGAGCAGTAGTGAGATGAGTGCTGTGTTCATGTGTGGGGGGATTGTGGAGGTATGTTTTATTTCATTAGCCATCCTTATGAATAGTGGAGATATTGTTGACCAGAAATGTTTGAAGAATTCAGCAGGGAAGCCGTCGGGTCCTGGGGATTTATTGTTGGGCATCTGAAGTAATGCTTTGTGGAATTCAGTTAAGGTTAATGGATTGTCCAGTGATTGTGCATGCTCTTTGGATATTTGGGGACATTTATAGCATCGAGGAAGACGTCCATATCAGCAGTGCTTGGATTAATGTCAGGTGTGTATAATTTACTATACAATTTTTTAAATGTGTCGTTGATCTCTTGAGGTGCTCTCAGCGTCTTCCCTGCTGAGTCCTTTACTGCAAGTATAATTGATTTTTCTTTGTTTTTTTTAGTTGGTTGGCCAGATATTTTCCAGATGTATTGTTGTGTTTAAAGTGGCCCTGTCTTAATCTCTGTATCAAAAAATTCGTTTTTTTATTTTGTATTTCATTAAGCTGAAATTGTAATTTGCGTAAATCCCTCAAAATTGATTCGTTAGGGTCATTAACATATGCATTATTTAATTCCTCTATTTTTTGTTTCAGATTATTTTCAAATTTCAAATTTTTTCTTATGTGATGAATATGATATGATGTTTCCTCTCAATACTGCTTTGGCCATTTCCCATAGTAATGTGGATGACATTTCTGGAGAGTCGTTCGTTTCCATCAAGGATGTCCACTCTTTCTTGAAATATGTGTCGAATTCAGGGTCTTCCAGCAGTGATGTGTTGAAGCGCCATCTCTGGGAAGGTGGTTTGGGGTGATTAGTATTTAGAGTGAGGGAAACAGGTGCATGGTCACTGATTGTAATGGGATGTATTTTAGAATCACAGATGTCTGGTTGGATTGAATTGCTGGTAAGAAAGAAATGAATTCGAGAGAGAGACTTATGGACATGTGAGAAATGTGTATACTCTTTAGAGGAGGGATGGCTTGTGCGCCAGCTGTCGCCAAGACCAAAATCCGTCATATATTGTTTCAGTGTGTTAGTGGAATGCCAATTTCTTGATTGGCTTGTTCTGTCAATAGTGGGATTAATAACTATGTTGAAGTCACCTCCAATTATGATAGTTGAGTTGGGGTGATTACTTAGTGCTGAGAAGAAAGAGTGAAAAAAAGTGGGGTCATCAGCATTAGGACCGTAAATACTGGCAATGGTCATGTTGTGATTAAAAACAGAGCAGTTGACAATGATGAAATGACCCTCTGGGTCTGAACATGTGAAATTGTGAGTGAGTGGCAGTCGTTTATTAATTAAAATGGAAACTCCTCTTTGCTTTGAATTATATGTTGCTGAGAAGGTTTGAGGGAAATGTACAGATTTAAATTTTTTATGGTCGGATTCAGCTTGGTGGGTTTCCTGTAATAGACAGATGTCTGCTTCTAGTTCCACTAGGTGGTTCATAATTTTAATTAATTTAGCCTGTGAGCCAGCCCCTTGAATATTCCATGTTATAAATTTAATAGGAAGCATTTAGTGCTTGTGTGTATATACAGTATGTGTGTATGGTCGCGCACGAGAGTGTGCATATATATGCGCATACAAGCGCCTGTATTTGCATGTGTGTGCATGCATATGGTTGTGTGTGTGTCTGCGCGTTTGGTGTAGATATATTGGGGGGGAGAAGGGAAAGAGGGAGGAACATTTAAAGTTGTTGTTGAACAGGGAGGAGGAGACACTAAGGGAAGGGTACAGACAAACAAGACAACAAGCAACATTAAGACAGCACATAACCGGAGCCCATTGCTCCGTTCTATCATTTTGGCAACTTGTCAGCTAGCCATGTGTCCCGTGAAGATAATAATCAATAATGATAACATTATAAAAAGGAGAAAAGAAAGAGAAAAGAAAATAATAATAATAATAATAATAATAATAATAATAATAATAATAATAATAATAATAATAAAGGAAATAAAAGAGAAAGAAAGAACAAATTTAAGAAATATATATATACATAAACAAATAAGCAAGGAAGTAGAGAGATATATAGGCTATATCAATTAGCAGTCCAATAGTGATAGGCCGGGAGAGCATATGTACTTATTTATAATACGTACACATTGTAATAATTTTTTTGGGCTCGATTAGTACATTATTTACATATTTGGAACGGAGAAAGGGCTGTCTGAATACATGTAACTCTATTACGGCTAATCATAGATGGGCCCATTGATTCACAGCTATACATACAATAAACAGTGCAGACAACATGCACAGCAAAAACACTTTACACACACACACACACACACACACACACACACACACACACACACACACATTATGCAGACACATACATTGCACGCCCATCCACTCACCAAAACACACACACACACACACACAACACACACACACACACACACACACACACACACACACACACACACACACACACACACACACACACACACACACACACACACACACACACACACACACACACACACACACACACACACACACACACACACACACACACACACACACACACACACACAGGCTACAGGAGGCTGTTTATAGCTGTCTAGCAACAGAGCTGCTGAGGACTGAATAATTACATCACAGACACAAAGATCAGATGTAGAGAGCAAACAAGAGTGATGGAGGAGAGAGAGAGAGCAAACAAGGGTGATGAAGAGAGAGCAAACAATGGTGATGGAGGAGAGATAAAGAGAGAGAGGGAGAGAGAGGGAGAGCGAGAGAGAGAAAACAAGGGTGATGGAGGAGAGAGATAAAGAGATAGAGAGAGAAAGCAAACAAGGGTGATGGAGAGAGAGAGAGAGAAAGAGCAAACCAGGGTGATGGAGAGAGAGAGAAAGAGCAAACCAGGGTGATGGAGGAGAGAGAGAG
Source organism: Notolepis coatsorum (assembly GCF_963971535.1). Taxonomy (NCBI): domain Eukaryota; kingdom Metazoa; phylum Chordata; class Actinopteri; order Aulopiformes; family Paralepididae; genus Notolepis; species Notolepis coatsorum. Next base: position 40,442,541 of record NC_140167.1, read on the forward strand.
AAAACAAGAGTGGTGGAGAGAGCAAACAAGAGTGGTGGAGAGAGCAAACAAGGGTGGTGGAGAGAGCAAACAAGGGTGATGAAGAGAGAGAAAGAGAGAGAGATGTTTGTTGTAGGGATGCCCCGATCACGTTTTTTGCCACCGATACCGATCACCGATCGTCGTGAGCCATATCGGCCGATACCGATCTGATACCGATCGTTTTTGATAAAAAAAAATATAAATTATTTTATATAATTTTTTTTTAATAAATATATATATTATATAATTAGACTTGTACTTGTATTATCTGCGAGACATCGCCACCACGCAACAAGCTCCACTGTCTGTGTGTACTCGAGTAGCCTCCAGCTACGGCCAGGATTCTCCGGAGCTGCAGCTGGACCCTATACTCGAGTAGCCTGCAGCTACGGCCAGGATTCTCCGGAGCTGCAGCTGGACCCTATTGATCACATTCAACAACATGCCCTCAGCTCGAATACGCATCGAATGAGTGTTATAAAACATTGATATCAGGAGCTATCTGTGGCTACTGCTGGCCGGCTATATAACGTTGATACAGCGCCTCAGTGCACTATTTAGTTCAGTGGGACATTTCGTTTTGAACAGTGAGCTGGCGTCAGCTAACGTGAGCTAGCGGAGGTATCATACACATCTCTACTAGACTTGCTGGAGCGTTTGTTGATGTCAGGAGCTATCAGTAGCTGGCCGGCTAGATATCGTTCGGTTAGACAATGCCTCATCATGTATTTGACTGGAAGTGAATGGTTGACTGGGTCATTTTGTAACGGTAGCTAAAATTATCTTGTATAAATTATGTATATATGTGCATTGGACTTTAATCAAGTTGTTTTCTTCATAAGTATCAATTTTTTATAAGATTGTAAAAAAAAAGTATTCTATTAAAAAAGCATTTATTTCTCTTAGTTGAGTGTACAGGAATGCCTGCAGTCTAATTTCTGAAATACAAGCCTATTGGTTTCCTGGAATGTGTACCAGCCAACTGGATAATATTAACATGGACAATAAAATAATGTATACAGCCTAGTTGCCATTGAACTGAGGGATCTCCTCCCCTCATCCTGCTGTCCTAAACTAGAGCCTCACGATCCAGAGTGAGGGGGCTGACAGGACAGCATGGAGGCTGCTGGCACTGAGATAATGTTAGCCTCCAGTCCAGAGACAGACTGACTGACAGAGGGGAGAGAGAGAGAGAGAGAGAGAGAGAGAGAGAGAGAGAGAGAGAGAGAGAGAGAGAGAGAGAGAGAGAGAGAGAGAGAGAGAGAGAGAGAGAGAGAGAGAGAGAGAGAGAGAGAGAGAGAGAGAGAGAGAGAGAGAGAGAGAGAGAGAGAGAGAGAGAGAGAGAGAGAGAGAGAGAGAGAGAGAGAGAGAGGGAGAGAGAGAGAGAGAAGAGGGGGAGAGAGAAAGAGGGAGATGGGGAAGAAAGAGAAGAGGAGAGAGAGATAGAGGGAAGAAAGAGAAGAGGAGAGAGAGAGGGGGGGAGAGAGAAAGAGGGAGAGAGAGAAAGAGGGAGATGGGGAAGAAAGAGAAGAGGAGAGAGAGAGGGAGAGATAGAGGGAAGAAAGAGAAGAGGAGAGAGAGAGGGGGGGGAGAGAAAGAGGGAGAGAGAGAGAGAGAGAGAGAGAGAGAGAGAGAGAGAGAGAGAGAGAGAGAGAGAGAGAGAGAGAGAGAGAGAGAGAGAGAGAGAGAGAAAGAGAAGAGGAGAGAGAGAGAGGGGGAGAGAGAAAGAGGGAGATGGGGAAGAAAGAGAAGAGGAGAGAGGGAAGAAAGAGAGTGAAGAAAAAGAAGAGGAGAGAGAGGGGGGAGAGAGAAATAGGGAGATGGGGAAGAAAGAGAATATGAGAGAGAGAAAGGGGGAGATGGGGAAGAAAGAGAGAGAGGGAAGAAAGAGAGAAAGAAAGCGGGAAGAAAGAGAAAAGAGGAGAGAGAGGGAGAGAGAGAGGGAGATAGAAAGAGAGAGAGAGGGGGAAGAAAGAGAGAGAGGGAGAGAAGGAAGGAAGAAAGAAAGAAAGAAAGAAGAGGAGAGGAGATGAGGCCTTCTGCTCCTCTGAGTGCTTACCCATGTCAAATAAGCCTCGTGGGCAAAGTGGTGGAAAGGAGGCCACATTCCCAGGCTTTTGAATTAAGCAAAGCCCTGCCCTAGCCACAAGCTTACGCACATATGTGAGTCTATCTGTCTCTCTCTCTCTCTCCATCACCCCTTCTACCATACATACCCTCTTCCAGCCTGCCATGTATCCCGTTTCCCTTTCCAGCTTGGGATATTAGCAGAATTCCTACTGCTGGAGGGTGGGATGCACTGGCCTGACCGTGTGTGTGTGTGTGTGTGTGTGTGTGTGTGTGTGTGTGTGTGTGTGTGTGTGTGTGTGTGTGTGTGTGTGTGTGTGTGTGTGTGTGTGTGTGTGTGTGTGTGTGTGTGTGTGTGTGTGTGTGTGTGTGTGAGTGTGTGTGTGTGTGTGTGTGTGTGTGTGTGTGTGTGTGTGTGTGTGTGTGTGTGTGTGTGTGTGTGTGTGTGTGTGTGCGTGCGTGCGTGCGTGCGTTTGCACTGGAAACACTAGTTACTGTAAGGCCTCCAAAAGTGAGATTTGGCAGCATTACGTTTTAGATTTTGGTTGGAAAAGTGTCATTATTTGCTTGGCAACCTTAGACAGGGGGTTGGGTGTGGGTATGGGTATGTATGTGTGTGTGTGTGTGTGTGTGTGGGGTGGGTAGCTATGAGGAATCCTCGTTGGAAGAGCACAGCCTCTGTTGCCACGGCAATTCGCTTTTGTTGCTGGGGTAATTGTTTGATACTGCTGGTTCAGTGGAAGGCACCCGAACAAACGATGAGTCATTCGACATGGCCCCAGCACTGCTGCCTCATGCTGACAGCTTTTTCATTAGTTAGGTCTCTCTATCTCCCTCTCTCTCTCTCCCTCGCTCTCTCTCTCTCTCTCTCTCTCTCTCTCTCTCTCTCTCTCTCTCTCTCTCTCTCTCTCTCTCTCTCTCTCACTCTCCCTCTCTCCATCTTCCTCCCTCCCTACGGGACAGTAAAAACCTTTGAGGAAAAGAGTGTTATGGAAGTGCACTCTAAGCAGAAATTCACGTATGGGAATTGAATAGTAATTTGAATGGAAAATACAAAAATAGAATTGCAAAGCTTGTGATAAGGACACGATGGTGTGGAGCTTCTCATACATGGAAGTTGGAACGTTACATATTTAGGCCTATGGTCTAGTAAAGTGCAAGGAGTGGAGTGTGACGGCACACAGAGATCTGCTCTCAATTCCAACGTCAACCATTTCCACTCGTCACGTTCTCCGTGGAAAAAGAGTAGACAGCGCGGAGGAGGAAGCGGTGCTCGCGTCCCACTCTTCACACGGAGCCACAGCGGAGCCCCGCACGTTCAACCAGCAATTCTAATCAATTAATTTCCACAATGAATCAATTCATGCCGAATCAATTAACCAATTAAAAAAAGTCACACCCTCGTGGGAGGGATGATCGAGGAGGGAGAAGAGAGGAGGAGGAGGGGGTTTCCTCTGGAGCGAGAGAGTTAATTACCGAGCTTCATTCATCCCTGCTCGGTGACTCACTCAGAGCCCCGCGATCTCACCCAGAGACCTCCACTGACTGTTCCTAGAGACCTGGGGAGGGAGGTTCCACTCCATACAGTTTAGGGTGGATTTTGATATCAAAATCAGGAAACTCCTTGTGGCAACACTGATACTGTGCTACTTTCATTATGCCTGCTCTGCATGGTACAGTGGTGTGACAGCAAAGTTACAGGTCATGCAAAACAACAGCTTGGAAAGTCTGCCTTCTCCTACGATGCTCCATACACATGGAAAACCCTACAGACTCTAAAGCTTGGAGCATTCCCGTCATTCATGGAGTTTAAAGGCATTGCACTTGACCTATGTACTGAATCATGTAATTGTTTTTAATCCATTCATTGTAGTAATTGTAATTCATTGTAATTAATAACTGTTATGATATTTGTGTTCTTTGTTAACTCGTCATCATTGTAAATGAGGGAAACCTCAGTGCTTTCACGAGTATAAATAAAGGTTTGAAATGAAATAATCTGGCACCTGCTAATGTACTGTACCTGGCACCTGCTAATGTACTGTTACTGTACCCGTCATGAACACAAGGAGTTCCAAGTAGTGGGTTTCCTGCCTGTTCAGCTAGGGAGGGAGCAGTTGAAACTAAACCACATAACATCATCATAGTGGCACTGCACCTGGCTACCTAGGCTCATGGATAGCTGTGGTCCATTTGTACAAGAGCCAGTGTGTGTAAGAGTAAGATACCAAGAGTAAATAGTGCAGCATGGAGTTCCCTCCTCTATACTGGCATACTAATGTGGAATAGCCTCCCACTGTCCATTAAATCATCCCAGTACAGCGGTGTCTTTAAACAACAGGCGAGAGCTCATCTCTGGCAAAAAGATGAGTAGTTCTGTACTATACCTCCTGTCTGTATATAACTGTAATTCCTGTCAGTATAGAACTGTACTATACTTCCTGTCTGTATAGAACTGTACTATACTTCCTGTCTGTATATATTACTGTACTGTACTTCCTGTCTGTATAGAACTGTACTATACTTCCTGTCTGTATATAACTGTACTGTACTTCCTGTCTGTATATAACTGTACTATACTTCCTGTCTGTATATAACTGTACTATACTTCCTGTCTGTATATAACTGTACTGTACTTCCTGTCTGTATATAACTGTACTATACTTCCTGTCTGTATAGAACTGTACTTCTTGTCTGTATAGAACTGTACTATACTTCCTGTCTGTATAGAACTGTACTATACTTCCTGTCTGTATAGAACTGTACTTCCTGTCTGTATAGAGCTGTACTATACTTGGTGTAACGGTACGTGTATTCGTCCCGCGAAATTACGGTATGTGGCTCACGGTGCGGTAATGTGCAGTAATATAGTTATATAAAAGAATAATAAAGCAATGTCGATTATGTTCTTAATAAAAAAAAAATTCTGTCTGTATAGAACTGTACTTCCTGTCTGTATAGAACTGTACTTCCTGTCTGTATAGAACTATACTTCCTGTCTGTATAGAACTGTACTTCCTGTCTGTATAGAACTATACTTCCTGTCTGTATAGAACTGTACTATACTTCTTGTCTGTATAGAACTGTACTATACTATACCTTCTTTTCCTGCACTCACTCAAACTGAACATTTGTCACGTGCTAGGGATGATGTACTGCCAGGCATGTATGTGCAATCACAATCACACACATGCCAATGCACACGCAAAGTCACATAAATACACACACACACACAAACACAGATGCACACACACACAAATACACACACACACACGCACACAGTACATGTACACACACCCACACACCCACACACACACACACACACACACACACACACACACACACACACACACACACACACACAGAACGAGAAGGATCCGTGTGTAACTCTATTCCAGGGCTGTCTAGACACGGCTTCTCCGGGAAGACGGATGACACTTATCTCATCTCCAGCGATACGATATGCTGCCTTGACATCACTCTGCCAGTGACTTCCGACTGCCAAGGTCGCAGAAGGCTTCCACCTCACGTCTACAATAACATGCTAACTGCTGCTCATCATGAAGGAAGGCTTCCACCTCACGTCTACAATAACATGCTAACTGCTGCTCATCATGAAGGAAGGCTTCCACTTCACGTCTACAATAACATGCTAACTGCTGCTCATCATGAAGGAAGGCTTCCACCTCACGTCTACAATAACATGCTAACTGCTGCTCATCATGAAGGAAGGCTTCCACCTCACGTCTACAATAACATGCTAACTGCTGCTCATCATGAAGGAAGGCTTCCACCTCACGTCTACAATAACATGCTAACTGCTGCTCATCATGAAGGAAGGCTTCCACCTCACGTCTACAATAACATGCTAACTGCTGCTCATCATGAAGGAAGGCTTCCACTTCACGTCTACAATAACATGCTAACTGCTGCTCATCATGAAGGAAGGCTTCCACTTCACGTCTACAATAACATGCTAACTGCTGCTCATCATGAAGGAAGGCTTCCACCTCACGTCTACAATAACATACTAACTCAAGTCAAGTCAAGAGTTTTAATTGTCACGGCATACAGGTATACAATGAAATGCAGGTGGTCTTGCCCGCAACGATGTGCAATACAGTGGTACATATAATAGAATCAAAAGAAGGAAACAACATTGTGCAGTAACAGGTAGCAGGTAACATGGAGTGACATCTCGGTATCTGTACATAGTTATTTACAGAGCATGTGGGACATGCTAGTTAGCTTTGGTAGTGCAATACACTGTTCCTGTTATTCTAATTTAAAGTGTCCTTTCCTTTGGCCATAAGTGTGCGTGTGTGCGACATGAGTGTGTGCCCGCTCATGTTAAAGTGTTAAGTGGCTGCTCGTGTGTGAGCGTGCACAGTGTGCGTGTCGTGTGTGTGTTCATGTGTGCTTGTGTGTGGACAGTTCAATGTTCTGAGCACTCAATGTTCATTGTTCATGGCTCTGATGGCCTGGGGGAAGAAGCTGAGCCTAAGCCGCTCTGTCCTAGTAGCTGGGGTTCGCAGGCGTCTGCCTGACCTCAGCAGCTGAAACAGGCTGTTATTGGGGTGGTGAGGGTCTTTCATTATCCTGCAGGCTCTGGATTTGCACCTCTTGTTGTATAGAACCTGCAGGGGGGGTAGTGCAATACCCGTGGTACGCTCGGCTGAGCGCACCACTCTCTGTAGGGCCTTCTTGTCCTGTGCCGTGCTGTTTCCATACCAGGCAGTGATGTTTCCGGTCAGGATGCTCTCTACAGCTCCTGAGTAGAAGGACTGGAGTATCTTCCCCGATACTCTGAACTTCCTTAACTGTCTCAGGTGGTAGAGACGCTGTTTCGCCTTCTTTACTACTGTGTCTATGTGTGTTGACCATGTCAGGTCCTCTGAGATGTGGACCCCCAGGTACTTGAAGCTGCTCACCCTGTCCACGGTAGCCCCGTTTATCATCAGTGGTGTGTGTGTCTCCTGCTGTCCTCTCCTATAATCCACGATCAGCTCCTTGGTTTTACCAATGTTCAGGAGCAGGCTGTTGTCCTGGCACCAGCGTTCCAGTACCTCAACCTCCTCCCGGTAGGCCTTCTCGTCGTTGTCCGAGATCAGCCCCACCACCACCGTGTCATCTGCGAACTTCACTATGGAGTTGGAGCTGAACTTGGCCACACAGTCGTGTGTGTAGAGTGAGAACAGCAGGGGGCTCAGAACACAGCCCTGGGGGGACCCGATGCTCAGGGTGATGGTGTTGGAGGTCTGACCCCCCACCCTGACCGCCTGGGGTCTTTCGCTCAGAAAGTCCAGTACCCAGGCGCTCAGGGCGGAGCTCAGACCTAGCTCGATCAGCTTGTCCACCAGTCTGGTGGGGACTATGGTGTTGAACGCTGAGCTGTAGTCAATGAACAACAGTCTCACATAGCCCCCCTTCTGACGGTCAAGGTGCGAGAGGGTGCTGTGCAGTACCTGGGAGACCGCGTCGTCGGTGGACCTGTTTGTCCTGTATGCAAATTGCATAGGGTCCATATCACTGGGGAGGGAGGCACAAATGTGGTCCTTGACCAGCCTCTCGAAACATTTCATGACCACAGAGGTGAGTGCCACCGGTCTGTAGTCATTTGGACATGCTGGGGAGGGTTTCTTCGGCACAGGGATGATGGTAGACATCTTGAAGCAGGCAGGGACCACTGACTCCGCCAGTGATTGATTAAATATGGCGGTGAACACAGGGGCCAGCTGGTTGGCACAGGTCTTGAGTATACGTCCTGTTATGCCATCTGGGCCAGCAGCCTTCCTGGTGTTCACCTGCATAAATGCTCTTCTCACACTGTGTTCCGACAACGAGAGAGCGTCCCCCCCCCCCTCGCGGTTGCCCCCCCCCCCCTCCACAACAGCCGGCGCGCCAGTGACGTCACTAGCCGGAGAGCCAGCAGCGCCACTGTCTACACCAAACCGAGCGTAGAAGATGTTGAGCTTGTCCGCGAGGGAGGCGTCGTCGCTCCCCATTGAGGGGGCGCTGACTTTATAGTCAGTTATTGTCTTCAGTCCCTGCCATAATCCTCTTGTGTCGTTTTGTGCCATTTGTGTCTCCAGTTTATCAGCATATGTCCTCTTAGCAAGTTTGACAGCCTTGCGTAGAGTATAGACTGAAGCCTTATACTCCTCCATGTTTCCTGACTCTCTACCCAGGTTGTAGGCGGTGGTACGAGAGTTCAGAGCTGCTCTAATAGTGCTATCCACCCACGGTTTCTGGTTTGGGAAAATCCGCACCGTTTTCCTGGGGACAATACCATCGGCTATTGTTGTGATGTAGCACACCACTGTGTCTGCTAGCTCACTGACGTCACTGCCGCTTCCTTTGAACATATCCCAATCCGTGTCTGCAAGCACGTCCTGGAGCGTGGCCTCTGATTCGTCGGTCCACTTCTTTGTCTCACGTGACACGACGGCGTCACGTGATCTCTGTTGATATGCCGGAAATAGCAAGATGGAGTCATGATCGCTCGAGCTTGTGGACCCCGTTAATGGCGGAGCGGCTACTGCCTTGTAACCGGCTTTGAACGGGGAATAACAGTGGTCGTCTGGTCGAGTGTGTTTTTCCCTCTGGTGGAGCAAGCGATGTGCTGAAAAAACTGCTGCTCATCATGAAGGAAGGCTTCCATCTCACGTCTACAATAACATGCTAACTGCTGCTCATCATGAAGGAAGGCTTCCACCTCACGTCTACAATAACATGCTAACTGCTGCTCATCATGAAGGAAGGCTTCCACCTCACGTCTACAATAACATGCTAACTGCTGCTCATCATGAAGGAAGGCTTCCACTTCACGTCTACAATAACATGCTAACTGCTGCTCATCATGAAGGAAGGCTTCCACCTCACGTCTACAATAACATGCTAACTGCTGCTCATCATGAAGGAAGGCTTCCACCTCACGTCTACAATAACATGCTAACTGCTGCTCATCATGAAGGAAGGCTTCCACTTCACGTCTACAATAACATGCTAACTGCTGCTCATCACATGGGGAGGCTTCCGGGGTCAGAGACTATTAATGACCACGAATTATCCATCCCTTATATATTTAGACTGAGGCTAAATAGACGGGGCACAAATCACAAACAATACCGAAACACACTTTGCCCTCCAACTAACAATAACTACCCCTAACTAACAATAACTACCCCCTAACTAACAATAACTACCCCCTAACTAACAATAACTAAACGTGCTCTAATACTACTCTCTAGAAAGGAACGCGGTCCACAGAGTCAGCTTAGTGTTGGGAGCCCAGAGCAGTCTGTGCTGTATGTGACATACTGCCACTCTCTGTGGATGAGAAGAGGAACACGGGACATGTTATTATACACCCACCACTTAGATATTATAGCGCCCATACATACGCCCAAAATAACATAGCTGCAGTTATTCTTAGTACAGCCCAAGATTAGTGAACAGATTTCTATACAAAACACACACACACACACACACACACACACACACACACACACACACACACACACACACACACACACACACACACACACACACACACACACACACACACACACACACACACACACACACACACACACACACACACACACACACACACACACACACACACACACACACACACACACACACACACACACACACACATACCCTGGTGACTGGGTATACGTTGGGTTAGTTATCCGTTATTACACAGCTCAGCAGAGGGGTTATACTATGAATTTTGGGGCAGGGCAGTCACTGGTGTGAAGGGTGTGGGAAGGGGGTTGTAGATCTGCACATGCATGTGTACAGTATGTGGATCCGCCTGCCTATATATGCATGTATAGATGGCCATTACTGATCTGTGTTTATGTGCCTGTGTGTGTGTGTGTGTGTGTGTGTGTGTGTGTGTGTGTGTGTGTGTGTGTGTGTGTGTGTGTGTGTGTGTGTTGGGTGGGTGGGTGGAGGGGCTGGGGATCCAGTTGACAGAGGGAAAAGGTCTGTCTGACTGGCTGGATTAGAGAGAGGGAGCCTGGCAGGCACATCATTATTACCTCACTGTAGCCTTAAATCTAAATTAACCAGGATTTAACTCCCTTACAAGACCTCTAATCTGCCCCAGAGGGAAAGTACACTTCACAAGCAGAGAGGGGGGGGAGACCCGTGGGGACTACAGTACAAACAGTGCAGCGTGAGTGAGCTTTACTGCTATGACTCAAGTGTGAAATCCGGCTTATGAGTAGGGTGGAAAAGTAAGCACAATTTTGGTTACAATGCAAGGTACATGTTTAATGGTTTATACAAAGGGAACAGCATGAGACCTGTGTAGTAGATGAGATTGTTGGGAGAGGGAGGGCATCGTTCAGGGATTAAAGTTAGAACATGTGATAACGCTGTTTTGACATTAAATTGAGTGGCACAAGGTGATTAAAATCGAATGGGCACTTCACCCGAAAAACAGAGATTTATTTTGCACATAATCTCATATCCCAAAACTGTAAACAGCTTTGCACACATTCATTTTTAGGCAGATATTGAGAGTTAATGAGTATGAATATGTCCTCCAATGATGTCATTGGAAGACACTGAATCCTTGTGTTGTGTTACATACAGCTCAATGGAATGTCGCTATTGGCACAACCTGCCAATTTGGTTGGAAAACAAGTATGTACAAATTATGCAAATACGTGACCCAATAATAACTTCAGTTTTACACTACAGGTTCATTCTACGAATGTGCAAGATACATCTTCTGGATGCGCTGGGTGGGACGCATCATGGGGTCCTCGGGTGTTTTTGAGTCTCAGACACCCTCGTCTAGGCGACTCGGCTAGGGTTGATCAGGCCCAGAACCACCCACAGATCAGCCCTCTTCACCCAAAGACACCTGGTGGCTTTCTCTGCGGCTTCACTCGTGGATTGAGCGGCCCTCTTCTTTGTTGCCCCCCTGTGATGCCCAATCGGTGCAGGACTTTGCAGAGTGAACGTCCTGTAAAGCTTCTGCAGCCCATAGGGCTCGTAGTGCGTCTTCCAGCCTCTGTCCTGGCACTTCTCCACCAGTTCCTGGTACTTTGAGAGTTTCCCCTCATTGACTTCTTCAATACGCTCTTCCCAGGGCACTGATAGTTCCAGCACGATCAGTTGTTTTGTTACCTCAGAGGTAATGATCATGTCTGGCCAGATTGATGTTGCCATGATGTGCTGTGGAAACCTCAGCTGCTTTCCCAGATCGACATGCAGCTGCCAGTCAGAGGCTGTGTAGAGGAGGCCCGTCCTTGTTTTTGATAGTGGACAGGGTTTCTCTCCAGCTTTGACATAGGTGATTGACTTATTTGGGGGCGTGGTGGTGTTTGCTGGTGCTGATGGCCATGGCTATTCTCTCAGCAACCGCCTTAAGCACCTGGTCAACAATAGTGGCCTCTTCCCCAAAGGGCCTTTGAGAAGATGTTCTAAAGAACCTCTTCCAGAGCAAAGAAGGCAGGAAGGTATGTCACTCTTTCCCCAGACGTGAAGGTTTGCTGGGCTTGGTAGGACATCGTAGACAGCTTGGACGACGAACCGGATGCAATGGAAGTCTGCCTGCATGATGATTGACCAGGTAATCCTGCACTGCGGTTATACCCTTCCACCTCATCCAGGCTCCCTGCTGCTTGAGCCCCAACCTCCTGCTCACTCGCTCTTCCTCCATGTCTGCTCGGACCTCACCCTGGATTCACCCTCTCCTTGCCTTGGGCCTTGCCAGCCGGGGTCTTTCCCCTTCTTCAGCACCATGGATTTTGAATCTAATCTGGACTGGTTAGTAGGATAGAAGTAAGACACTTTCATAGCATGATATAATAGGGATTTACTGAATTTAAACCTGTTTTAAAAGCTCAAACTACACCACCCACACACCCTATGCAAATGCATCACATTCCTACTAAGAACATGATATTATATTATACATTATACCAGAACAGCAGAATATACTATGATCATCTATAGTATGTCATCACCAAAGCATTAACTTCCATGAGCCATCACTTTGTCCAGGACATAATAACTGTACTATACAACACTGTATTTACCCTTGCCCTGCCCCCACTTACATACAGCGCGATACTGCTGAATGGGCTGCAATTAAGCCGCAAATGGATGGGGGAGAGGGAGACAGAGAGAGGAGAGGGAGACAGAGAGAGAGGAGAGAGAGAGCAGTGCTACGAGCCTTAGCAGCATTAATGCCTTCCACATTACTGCACTTATGTTCTTAGCTAAATGCTCCCGCTTGTTGCGTGCAAAAAAAAAGCTCAACTTCATGCCTTGTACTGGTTTGTGATGCTGTATAAATTCACACACAAACAGCACACTAGTACAGTAGTACACAGTGAATACTGTGCTGTATATGTCATGTATTCAAAGACGGCTCTACACAAACTGGACACTCTTCACCATTCTGCCACCCTTTAATACACATCACTGTGACCTTTACAAACTGGTTGACTGGCCCTCCCTCCACACCGGCCGACTCCAACATTGGTTCCACTCCATTTACAAGACAATCCTGGGCAATCCCACCTCTTTCCTCCCTGCTCCACCTTTCTCATAGCATTTACGGCACAAGATCAAGCAAACTCATCAAACTAAACATCCCAAGATCCATGACCACCTTCGGCCAAAACTTCTTTCACTTTGCAGCAGCTTATGACTGGAATGCTTTTCAAGACACCCTTAAACGTACAGCTCTTACTTCACTGACTGCCTTCAAGAAAATACTCAACACGCTCTTAGTAGATCCCTCCTGCTCTTGCTGTCACACTTGCATACACCCTCACACACAACATTCATACTCGCACCTAGACACACGCATCTGTTTGCATGCACATGCATGCACACACACACACACACACACACACACACACACACACACACACACACACACACACACACACACACACACACACACACACACACACACACACACACACACACACACACACACATACATACTTTCACCCCCCCTAATCCTCCCTGTTTATTTCTTTTGTACATAGGCTGTACATGTGTTTGTTTGTTTATTTTCTTATGTGTATGATTCTTAACTGTGTTTTTATTTTGTTATTGGTGTATATATATATGTATATATGTATATATTGTGGCAGATATCAACCCCCCTCTCATGGATATGTGAAGGATGGGAGATATTTCCGCCACGGAAGGAGCAGAAACAATTAAGTAGCTGATTAGTACTGATAGAACACACCTGTGCATCATTAGTTCACCCACATCTCACGTGCACACACCTCAGACACACACACTACAAACACACTAGGTTAGTGAGAGATTAGTTGAGTGGAGGTGAGGTTGGATTGCCCATCGAACTGAATTTTGCCCATAATCAATAAATATTCGTATTGATTGACATTGCACTTGTGTGGACATTTGAATTTGTTTGTTTTTTAACCGTGGCGAGTCTGAACACCACCAGGCTCGTCACAACTCACAATATGTATATTTGTACTCCTGTTGGGGCCTCTTGGACCAGATTGACATTGTAAATAAGAAACCTGTTCTTAACACTTTAATCGCCATGGGTTAAATTCATAATTTACCATCCCTCGCCAGCTCTATTTGTCTATGGAGAAGTTCCCCTTCTTTGCAGGGCTATAACTTTTTAAATTCTATTGCTAAATTGCCATTATTATGGCCCATTCAATGTCCTATATGTATTGTTCAGGGTGTAGCAACATTAAACTTTTTCATTCACATATTCATACTAAAATATGGTCTAAAGTATAAGTATGTTTTTATCGGTTTTCTGCAGCTTTCTTCAGAACGTGATTTATAGCCCTAAATGCATTATATTGATGATCAAATACAGTTTGGTAGGAATCTGTGCGAGATAAAAAATTTCAACTGGACGTGGTTCTAGAAGTTTCTACGCATCATCTGATGATGACCGGATGGGCGGGGGATCGTTTATAATTCCGTGGGCAGCGTTAGATGATTCATCTAGTGTGGGTCATATATTCATCAGATCAGTTAGTATAGAAGACGTTAGAATATAACGCTGAATCTTACCGTGGCTTCCTCGCGCCGCTCGCAGATGAGCGTGGAACAGAATTTCTTCTATTATGGGATGGAGAAATGCCCGATCCATTTCCAGGTTGTATAATAGTATATACGTCCAAATCATGTTGTTTTTTCGAGTTATTTGCACCGATCGATGTTCACTGTGTCAATACGGAGTCTCTCTAACGATAGCGAGTGCCCGGACCACATATGGATGAGCACTACCGGTTCAAAGGTTAATTTCCGGCTGGCGATCTGCCGATCGGCCACCAGATGGCGCTCTTGAACCGCTAGAGAGTTGAGTGGAGCTTTGCAGTGTGTCTCAGGGCTCCGGAAAGGAAATATGATTTCGATGACAGATTTTTGAAATATTGACATCAAAGACGAGTTACGGCGTCTTCGGCAGAATGAGCATGGCTAGGAATGACGTGTAAACTCGTCCACGGCGATCATAGTGTTAACACATTGACCGCCAATCACGACGGGCTTGCTGGTCATGCGAATTCTGCCAAGCCACGGCGTACGACGTTATTGAGATCATATTTCATTTTTTCGCCATGGTATTCATAATTCCGCCACCCAGCCTCTGCTGAGACAGTGGGACTCTGCACAACAGTGCAACGCTTCAATACCGCCGCCTGGTGGATGATCGGGCGAGTTACAACCGGAAATGGATCTGGTGATCTCGGTGCATCTGGGAAATCCGTGTACATCCGTGTATATGGATCGCTGCCATAACTCAATAATCGATATGATTTGGGCGTTTATTGCACCATACAAACCGGAAATTGATCTAGTCGATCGACGTCAAATAAGTGGGATCTTCGAGCCCAGCTCTCCGCATTGCTATCAGCTTGGCTGGTCGTTCATACTAATACAATTGGCAGTATTAGGGGGTGGGAAGCTGATGAGTGGGGATCCGACGTTGTGGACAGCGACTCCTACAGGTCGGTTGGTGCGCCTGCGCAGCAGAATCAGGAAGCGACGGGGGCGGCGTGTCCCTCCCACGCAGACCCCCGACGCTGAGAGATCGCGCTGTGCAGGTGAAAAGATGCGACGGCTGCTTCCTCGAGTACCGGAGGGGACACGTGATGTAAGGCTTTGTCCACATTGCAGCCAGCCTGTGGGAGGCATGGCCAACAGCGTTCGAGACAGGGGAGGGTAGAATTGGACGATACGAAATTGGGATGGGAAAAAAATAGAAAAATGGGAGAAAAGGTAGATCAAAAAAATATATATAAGTGGGATCTTTTTCCTCCAGTCTCATCGGCGAACGGTAAGAGGACAGTAACGAGCGGTTAGGTCGCATAGCGGAGATTGCGTTCGTCACCAACCCCGGAGCTGTGAGCTGGATTCGCCTGTTCGAATCCAGCTCACAGCTCCGGGGTTGTCACCAGCTTGGCTGGCCGTTCACACTAATACAATTGGCTGTATTAGAGGGTGGGAGAAGCTGGCGGGTGGGTCCGGGTCGTTGTAAACAGCGGGACTGGACCACAGGTAACTGGCAACACAGCAACCTGGTCCCCAAGCAGGAATCGAACCGAGGACCTTCTAGCTGTGAGGCGACAGTGTTAACCACTACACCACCATGCCGCACGATGTACAGTACAGACATGAGACATGTATAGTACATAAAGTACTTGCAGTGTCATTTTAATAGTCATTTTAATCGTGACATTAATTGTGCCACATTTGCTGAGAAGGTGGATCCAATTGAATGGGATAGTAAATTGTTGACATTAAGTGGTATAAAACAATTGGCAGTATTGTGATTGTGCCATTACTCTCTGACTCCTGTGGTCGGAGGTCTGGCCGGGTTCTGGGCGAACCGATAAAACAAAACAAAACAAAGTCTCGAAACTAAAAAGTGTAGACAAAGGTTCTAACCATCCACAACAGAAAACAGCAGGCACATTTCCTCTGCTTCACACCCACACAAAACCCAGTACATAGTAACTGTTGTAAATTCCCCATTATTTGTTGTGCTATTTGTTATGCTGGGTATTATTATTATTATTTCCAGTCAGGCAACTCTTTGGACAGCCCAGGGGTCCTATTACTCCCAGGCAGGCATCTCTCTGGACAGCGTGATTACACAAACAAGCCGCATTTCTCGGAGACGCTCTCTGATTGGCCGACGCCTGTTTCTACACTGGTTAAGCTTAGGCACTCTTCGAAGTAGGTTAAGGTTAGAGTTTGTCTTAGAGCGTGACGGCAAGTTCTTTCGACGGTTAAGCTTAGGCACTCTTTCAAAGTTGGTTAAGGTTAGAGTTTGTCTTAGAGCATGGCGATAGAACGCCAGGTAGTTTGCAGGCTGTTTGACGAGGAAATGGGCAAAGACACAGCTCGTCACGGATTGGCCAAATGCGTCAGTGGCCAATCAGAGAGCGTCAGTCAGTGCCAATCAGAGAGCGTCTCCGAGAAATGCGGCTTGTTTGTGTAATCACGCCTCTGGACAGCCCAGGGGTCCTAGTGTGGTCAAATGCAGGGGCCATCTTGCCGGCACATGTGTGTTCCAATGCTGTCACAGTGAGAGTGCGTTCCTGAGGAAGTAAGTTACCAACAACCTCCAAATGTAATATCTATGGTTTTATGATAACGGTCATATATTATGCATTATACACCGCCTGCATTATGTTGTTAGGTGACTTATATGTATGACTATGACTAGTTGCTACTTTGTTATGTTTGGTCCATGCGGCTAATTGAGCCAATGCTAATGCTAATATGCTAGATAGCATCTTTCAGTTGTGTGTGTTCCAATGCTGTCACAGTGATAGTGCGTTCTTGAGGAAAAAACCACTCACTCACTCACTCAATCACTCATTCTTGCTAGATTCACTCATTACCATTCTCATCCTCGTGTGGATGCTCATTGTTCATTCATCCTTTACAAACTGGATGGAAATCACCTGTACTGAAGAAACCTTATCATCCTAATTAAAATACAAAAGACTGTTCTCTGTCTCTGTGTCCTCTCTCTGACCAGAGTTGCCGTTCTGGATCAAGTGACTCCAGCACAAACATTACAAACAAACATATCTTCAATAGTAACTGAGTCACACTGGAGCCTGTTCCAAGACGTCACGTCAGTCCAAGAGTGAGTAAGCTAATGGCTAGGCATCGACCACATTAATGACAAGTATTTCATAACATTTAATGCGGAAAAAATCCTAACTATGCCTTTAACTTCTAAGTCTAACAAATAATACTCTTGCAGACTGTAAAGTAGGGCTGGGGTGATTCATCGAATTCCGATTATGATTTTGGCTTCCCACGATCATGAAAACAACTGTTAGAAATGCAGTGCTCCCTTCCTTTAGAGTGGTGCACTCCACCCTCTCCCCCCTCCCCCCCAGGCATAAACAGTAGTTTCAGCTCATGTTGAGAGGGAGGAGGAAGCCACAGCACGTTTCACCAGTTATTTTGAAACATCTTTGGTAACTTGTAGAAGATGAAAGAAAGACAAGAAGAAAGGTAAAACAAATTCAGTCGTCATCATACTTTCTCAAAACAATGAGTAATCATGTTTAATAATTGTGTTTTCAATATCAATCAAGATTACAGCTACTATGGGCGGCTACAGTGGCATATTTTGGCATATTCGCCCTCTGTCCACTGCATGGATTTTCTCACCATGTGACATACCCAGTTGGTGTAACTGTTCATTGCCTGCTGATAGGGCTTCATATTTCCGCCCCTCCTTTAGTACCTCTTGTAGAGGATGGCCTTTGGGTTTGCTGTACAGGTCATTCCTCAGAGCATCGTGGGGTGTGCTGGCAATGATCAGCTCCATTAGACGTTCATTGAGCTCTTCATCAATAAACTGGCATTTTTGAGCTAATGTTCTGGCTCTGGTCACAAAATCATCAATGCTTTCATCTGTTTTTTGTCTATATTGCATTAGTTGGAGCCTATGGATTCTAAAGTTAACATTCAATTTTAACTGACCTTCATAGAATTCCCATAGTTTGGCTGGCTTTTTCTAGTCAGCATCACTGAGTCCACTAGCATTCAGCCGTTTCAGTCCTTCATCTCCAATGCCACGACATATTTTCCGTGCCTGTTTGGCATCGCCAACTATTTCCTCATCTTCTAGGTAAAGAGATATTTTTTGTTTAAACAATGAAATAGCCTCACCCTGATCCGGGTCGGCCCAGTTCATTGTTGGCAAGTGTGATGCCATGACGTCTTCTCGTTCGGGTGGTGTTTCCAGCGTGTGAAATGCTGCTGTCAGTTGTCAGCTGTCAGATTGCTTCATTAGCGCCGACGGGTTTCCTATGTGCAGATGCAGAATTATCCTCGGACAATCTCCCGTCCTGCTTGTAGGCAATCCACTACTGTTACCGCTGTCACCATGAAGTGTTATCGAGACAATGAAGACACTTAGTTGCAGACTGGACTCAAGTTTACTTAGTTTGACAGACGCTCATTAGGGATGGGTACCATTCACATTTGAACCGATACGGTACCGGTACCTGTGAATCGATACCGGTACCCAACGGTACCTTTTTTTGGTACTTCAAGTCTCTAAAAATGTAATCTACCTACCTACCTCGGTTGTAAAAAAAATATCCAAACTTCAAATAACCACACTTTCGACCGTTTTCGGCTTGCCATTGCCCCGACTGCTTTGTTGTTGAATCAAGTCAAATCCTAGGTAATCGTATATTGTGCGTGTGAACGTTGACGCGAAGAAAAAAAAGTTTAAAAAATTATAATAATAAAAATATAATATATATATATATATATTTTTAACAGTACCGAAATCTGGCACTGACGGATCTCACGTGAATCGGTACTCGGTAGTACCGACGTGATTCGGTAGGTACCTTTTAAAAGTACCTAATTCGGTACCCATCCCTAACGCTCATACATACTGGTGCACCCATATATATGGTCCGGGTCGCACCCCGGCATTATATAGTACCTACTGCATAATATGTGATATAATATTATCATATCACTACAGGATGTAGAGTGGTCGTCTGGTAATCAGCGTGTCAAAGTGTCCTTGAGCAAAACCCCTAACTGCTCCCAATGATCCTGTGAATGTGTGAGTGAATGGGTGAATGTGAGGAACAAAATTGTAAAGCGCTTTGGATAAAAGCGCTATATAAATGCACCAAATGCCGGTGGAGACATACAGAGACAGGTCACAACACACACAAAACCACATACACACAGTACAGCAAGGTGCAGTCATTAAAGGTAGATAGTTAACTGGGGGAGTTGAGTGATCTTATTGCTGTGGGAAAGAAGCCGTCTTTAAAGCAGGTGGATTTTGTGGCAAGTGACCCGAGACGCCTCCTGGAGGGACACAGCTGAAAAAGGGTGAATTGCAGGATAGGAGAGGTCATCAGAGGTCATCAGAGGTCATCAGAGGAGTGTGTCTGGGGCTGGGCAGAAGGCTAGGATACAGAGTCAGGACATCCTCTCCTCTCCAGTGGGGATAGTGCTGAGCCTGGTGGTAATGCCATGAAGCTGGATGTTCTGGAGGTGAGCGGCTGCCAACCCTGCCCACCATGACGATACTGCCCAACTATCTTTTTTCGTGAAATATGAGCAATATAATACAATATATAACTCAACCAACTCAGTTCATCTAATTGATCAACACGCAAACAAGATCCGTTGTTAAAAAGGTTCCAGGGGCGTCTTGGTAGCACAGAGAGACCCGGTATCGGTACTTGTTTATTATTTGTCATAATAAAATACAGAATACTTTATGATGAAATGCTTGTTTCTGTATGAGAAACGTCATGCTTCATACAGTAAAAAAAAAGGTAAGTAAAAAAAAAAAGAAAAAAAAAGTAATTAAGAAGTAAGTAAAGGAAGTTCAGTCAATATACAATATACAATACAGAGTAAAATGAGTAACAGTGAGGTACAATGCAGAGATGAAATGAGGTACAAAACTCAGGGTAAGGTGCAAATGAGGTATGAATGAATGTAGTGCAAATCTCTTTAATAATAGATCAATATAAAGTGTGCTAAAGTGAGTAAAATTTGTAATAAGGTGAGTGTTTGTTTAAAGTGAGTGTGTACATGTGGATGTGTGTGCAGTGAGTGTAGATGATGGGTTGTTACATAGTGTCATTGTCATTGAGCACCCTGATGGCCTGGGCCCAGGAGTTCAAAACATTGAATCCCTATTGATTGATTGATTGAACATTTTAATTAACAGATTGCAGAATGGGTACAGTACAGTACAGCTCAATATACACACAATTGTTAACGGGATGCAGACCAGAGAAAGACTTTCGTCTTGTTTACATCAGGGTTCCCCATTTTCAATTCATAATGAGTTGAAATGAATGAATACAAATCTGATCCAATCAGATAGGGATTACAAGTTTTGAACTCCTGGGCCTGGGGATAGAAGCTCCTTCTGAGTCTCTCTGTACTGGCCATGAGACTCCGGTAGCGCTTGCCTGACCACAGCAGTGCAACTCATTCTGGTGGAGAATGAGTCCTGGTCGTTGCATTAGCAACATCAGCTCGAGGGACTCCAGCAAGCTGATCATGCTGGTGAAGAAGGCTAACTCCGTAGTGGGTGGTGAGCTGGATAATCTAGAGGTGGTGGCTAAGAGGAGGATGAGGATAAAGCTAGAAGCCATCCTGGAGAACCCCTCCCACCCCCTCTATTTGTATTTATATTGTATCTATAGTGTATATACTGGACTGTATAGGACTGTGAAGCTCTGTATCCCCCCCCCATGCTGCTTTGACACCTGAAGGATCATCTTATCTCATCGTATCTGGTTGGGGTGCTTGTTCAGCAGGGAGGGGATCTGGGAGAGATAGTTTGAACCTCCGCACATGTTAGGCTCTCCCAGTGAAACTCCTCCCTGTCAGGTGAAAAGAAGTGGCTGGCGACTGTCACTCCACATGTATCAGAGGAGACATGTGGTGATTGTAGAAGTTCCCTTTAACTCATTCAGCGCCAATCACGAGTAAACTCGCTATTGGCCGCCAAGCGTTGAGCGCCAATAATGAGTAAACTCGTTTTTAGATCCTTTGATCTTTTTCCTTTGATCCCCGTTCTACACAGTCCCCCGGAGCCTCCTGGCATAACATTGGAATTGAAATGACGATCAAATCCGCCAGGTGGCAGTATCACCTACCTTATGAACATCATGGGCCAGCTATTAGTGTGTTAGTACCAGCCCCCACACAGCCCCCAAATAACTAGGTACTCTTTGCGAGCACCAGTAAGCATAACACGTTCGAGAATCGCGATTGCCTAGAGCGAACTATTGGATATTATGAAAAAGACTAAATGGATTATATGGATGATGATTATGGACGATAAGGTGCGTTTGTTGGAGTAAGCACTACTGGTAAAACGTAAAACAACTATAATCAAATCGACCGATGACTGAGGAAACCTATTCGGCTCCATGGTATAGTCTTACCCGAGCACACAGTAGTAACCTGGCTGGAATGCAATGGTGACCGAACTATTGGATATATGAAGAAGACAAAACGGATTATGGATGATGATTATGGATGATAAGGTGCGTTTCCACCAGAGTATGATGTTGGACTATGTTGGACCAAGCACTACTGGTAAAACGTAAAACAACTATAATCAAATCGACCGATGAAGAAACCTATTCGGCTCTGTGGTGTAGTCTGGCCAGAGCAGATGAAGTAGAGAGATGAAGACATATGTATTGATCCTGTTCTGATTCAAGACACGTTTGGACTCGTGTGTGTACTTTACCGAAACTCCATCATAAAACATGCGTTTATATGATCGCTGCTTCGGATAAACTACCTCCCGGCTTTGTGAAGAAACATGTGTTTACCTTTGACCTGGTAATAATGTGTCTCAGGCGAGCAAAAAACATGATTTACGCATACCCGCAGAAAACATTCTGTAACTCGCGTTCCAGGAAATCAGCTTGGATTTTAGTTAAACGAGGCAATGTTTATATTGGAATTGTGAACGAACGAAGGTATGTAGAAACAAACCATTTTTTACATGTTGTACTACAAATAGTTTCTGTCAAATGAGCCATATTATTGTCTCCATAGTATAATATAGAATATACAATAGCTCCGCAAAGATCATGAAATATCGTGAAAATGGTCACGAAAAGCTGGCCCATAGACGGCACAGATGGGGGGTACACGCTGGCGCTGAATGAGTTAAGAGTTTTGATCACCCCCCCTCCCGTATCCTCCGCTTCCTCTCCCCTCACCTGGTCGTCCCTCCCCTACCCCCTTTCTCCCAGAAAGCTTAAGAGGCGAGCTCACAGAATGAGGGGGGGGGGGTGCTTGATCCTTTCTCCTGGCCTGAGAAAGTCAAGTCTTCTACTTACTGAACTCCTGATCGAAATTGTATTTTATTAGCCATGTTTTAACCCAGAAAATGTGTCCCTACTCCCTACAGCTGGACACTGTACACACCATCCTGGTTCACAACACTGACTCACTGACTATCTCGGTCAGTCAGGCGCTTAGACTGACTGCGGCTCCAGCTAAAAGTGTGAGGATGTTTTATGTGAAGCTTGCCATCTGCCTGACTCTGCCTGGCTGCACCGGAGCAGCGTGTTGAGATCCGGGGCGATATAGAGGCACTGCCGTCATGATGCTACTGAGGTCATGTAATAATAGGCAGGTCTGCAGTACATCTAGATCTCAGATAGAGAGAGGGGTCCAGGTCAAATGGATAAAGCAGCTGGTTCATGGACAGGGACATGATATGGAACATACAGCAGATGAAAAGATAAAACATCATTGTCCTTTATTTAAACCCCCCCCCCCCTCCTGCACGGTAACAAGATGGCCAACATGGCTCTTTTGATCCTACAGTCCCCATCTGGGACAGCAGCAACACAACCTCCATCCCTCCATCCCTTCAATGAAAGAACAGAGGGAGAGAGGGAGAGAGAGAGAGAGAGAGGGAGAGACAGAAGGGCACTGGACCGAAAGGCTGTCGTTTTAGCCCTGAAGCTGTGTTGTCTTCAATAGTGGTGTGAATTAAACATGTATGGGGCCCTTACAGAGCCGGGCTATTCAGAGGTACAATATATATAGGGCCGCCGAGTGTTCAGAATAAAGAAAATATGTACAGTGTGGCATTCACATAGCAGGCTATTCTTACTAGGCACTCAGAGAGTGGCTTCTCTGGCTTTAGTGGTCCCCCGACCACTGCCAACGGTCTGTATAAAACCAAAGATGGACAGCAAAAGTATCTGCATTTGTTTTTAAACATAGCCAATAATAATAATAATAATAATAATTATAATAATAATAACAATAATAAAATATGGGGAGACTTGCAAAATATGACTCCTTTAACTGTTTATTTGATCAGGTCCAAATGTTATGTAACCCATTCCGATCCCCCCCTTCCAAATTTGTAAAATACTAAGCGTGTTATCAATACATTATGAACTGAAAGTGTCAGCGCGGACAGAGGAGCTTAGGTCTGTGGAGCAGAGTCGCAGTACAGAGTAGCTTAAGTTTCACTTTCACTTTTAGGGTAGATTTAACTCAGAGAAAAGAAGCTATAGAGATGAGACAACACAACGTTGTTACATTGTTACACAATGATAGCGGAGGATTTGGCAATATGTTTTTATTTTTAAATCCCGCAGCAGCTCGACTGGAGAGAAGTCATACAGCTACATTGATCTGATTGATCTGATCAATTTGATTGGTTTCCACTGCATCACTAAGCACAGGGTGACAGTACACTGCATCACTAAGCACAGGGTGACAGTACAGTCTGGCATAATCTTCCATGACCTTTACTTTTAAATCGACATTTTTAAATGTTTACACTTAGTACGGTACATTTTACTGTATATTTCTGTATATTTTTGGCTGTATATTTTAGAATTTAGATAACAGAATATATATCCCGGACCGTATCTTATTCTTATTTTTATTCGTGACTTTTGTTTTTGACTACCTAAATGTTTACTGTGAGCGATCTGTAGTGCTGAATTTCCCTCGGGATAAATAAAGTATTTCTATTCTATTCTATCTGTCAATGAACTGATAAGAGAACTGACAGAAGGTATTATTGGTTTATTTTTTAAGTTTAAATAACTATTGGGCGGCTATGTGGTGCAGTGGGCAAGGCGCTCACCACGAGTACTGGAGACTGGGCTCGAACAGGTACGCCTCCCTGTTCGAGCCCAGCGCTCCACATTGCTTTCAGTTTAGTTGGTCGTCCGCACTAATACACATTGGCAGTATTAGGGGGAGGGAAACTGATGGGTGGGGATCGGGCGTTGTGGAGAGCGACTCCTACAGGTCGGTTGGTGCGCCTGCGCAGTAGAATCGGGAAGCGACGGGGGCGGGGCCCCTCCAAAGCCCAGACCCCTGACGCTGAAAGATCGAGACGCGCAGGTGGAAAGATGCGACTGCTGTTACCTTGAGTATCGGAGGGGACTCGTGCTATGTATGACTTAGTCCACATTGCAGCCGGCTTGTGGGAGGCATGAAACAGCGTTCGTGACAGGGGAGGGTTGAATTGGATGATACGAAAATTGGGATGGGAGAAAAATAGAAAATGGGAGAAAAAGTGTATACAAAAAATGTAAATAACTACAACATATGATTTGAACTTTGGGTCATTCTGACACTCTGAATGAGGCTGATATAAGAGGAATAATCATGGACGACCAAGCCGTGTTGTAACTTACACTGTACACACCTAACACAATGTGTATCTGTTCTGCATTGGGGACAAAAAAAATCCTGTTTGGTTTGCAGTTTATAACCAAAGCAAATGCTGTACTGTTAGGGGTGGGAATCATCAGTTTCATCACGATACGATACGATATCGATTCTTTGGACAACGATACGATATTTGCCGATATCACAAAGTCTGCCACGATACGATACGATACGATTCAATTCAGGTGCCTGCGATCGATATGAGGCGATATTATGTGCCCATTTAACACAATCAGTCACATTTAGATCAACTAAAAAAAGGCTACGGAAATATCAATTGATGTATTTATTTTTGAGCTCTTCCAGACATTTAAATGAAAAACAATCTATTGTTTTTAATACAAATAGACCTGTTCACTTTTGTTTTTATATATTGAGCTTTAACACACACACAGACACACACAGACACACACAGACACACACAGACACACAGTCCCCCACAGCCCCCACCCCTCCTCCTTCCAAGTCCCCTCTTCACTCTCCTGTTCTCTCTCACGGTTAGCTGCTTAGCTTTTAAGCAGCCAACGCGACGTTCATTTAGATATTTAACGCGACGTTGGCATAAAGGAATGGCGACGATGCAACGCCTGTTATATGCATTTGACCCGTTGTGGGGAAAAAACTGCACAGACTTATATCGGCTCGCAAAATAGACGCTCTGTAGTGCTTTACAGCAGACGCAAACACTGCTGTAATGTCTACACGGAGTTTCACAATACTGGGCGCCGGCGGATATGACTCGCGGGGATTTTCAAAATAAGAGTATCGCAATATGAATCGATCTTTTTACGTTGCGTCGATCCTATTTGATTATTGATAATAGATCGATATATCGATCTGGATCGATGTATTGTCGCACCCCTATGTACTGTATGTATCTATGAGCACAATAAACAATACAAAACAGCCTACAGGCATACTGGTCTGCTTCTAAACCAGTGTTTGTACTGTAGCAGCAGACCGATTAAGATTACAGATGATTATTTTTGCTCTATTTAAATCCAACACAGATGGATTGCCCCCAGTATCACAGCACAGACTAAGTAGCACGCTCTGCTCTGCTGTCAGCTGGCAACACATACTGTAGCATTCTCTCAACCAGTGAAATATGTCAGCCAAAGCCAACCATCCACGTTTTAGCTCAATTAGCAGGACCTGCAAGACTAAGTTTCCTGTGAAATCTTTTCACCACGTTATTGTTGATTTAAAATGAATGAATGAATTTAATAGGGGGGGGGGGTCGAGCCACATAAGAATCACGATTCTATCTTCTCCCGCACCAAAAATCTATTCACAAAAAGATAAATAAATATATATATTTTTTTCTTTGAAACCTATTAAATGGTCTCGGTAGTTAAACTGTCCACCGTAATTAGTCAATGGGAAAGATAACTCAAAACAGCTATCTAGAATAAAATCTATTGAATCTAGAATCAAATCTATTGAATCTAGAATCAAAACTATTGAATCTAGAATCAAAACTATGCATGTATTGAATCTAGAATCAAAACTATGCATGTATTGAATCTAGAATCAAAACTATGCATGTATTGAATCTAGAATCAAATGTATTGAATAGATTTTTTATTTTTTTATTTTCTCCAAACCCCCAATTTAGTCATTGTGCCAATTCCCTTCCTGGTCGTTGCGCTGCCCTACTGTCAGTCTGAGGAGGTTGAGGGTGTAGAGACGACTCCTCCGATACATGTGGAGTCACCAGCCACTGCTTTTCACCTGACGGCTAAGTCTCACAGCACAGAGGTTCACGCTATCTCCCCCAGGTCAGACAGTTCAGACCGAACAGTAGGAGTCAATATTGCCACGGCCAAGACTCATACCCCACCGGCTTCCCACCTGCGAAGTGCGAACACTGCCAATTCTGTTCATACAGATGACTGACCAAGCCGGAGGTACCGCTGCCAGGAATTGAACCCGGGTCTCTGCGGTGGTAGGCAAGTGCTCACACCTCTACACTACCCAGCCACCCCCTCAGATTAGACTTTTTATTAAATCGTGACTCCAAGAATCGAAATTGGATCATGAGATTCCCGATCTCTACTCTTTAACATATATCAGTCATACAAGTCAGAAATGGTATTGGATGGACACACACACACACACACACACCACCACCAACCTGTCAGCGATGTGGCTGTAGAACAGGCCAGAGTCGCTGATGCTCTGGGGGAGGCAGTAACGCAGCACTTCTTGGAGGCGGTGGGCGTCCATTACAATATAGAAAGACCGACTACAAGCAACGAAGGCTCTAGGACAGAAACGCACTCTTCTGGTGCTCCATCACCGCTGTCGCGACCACCGGGATATAAGGCTCAACAACTACACTCCAACACAGTAGAAAGCCTGTTAATCCTGCTGACAGACAGCCAGAGGTACAGCCTGTAAACATGACCTAAAAAGAAAAAAGGAGCAAAATATCACTAAGGTCCACTTAAAAAAAAAGTACGAGATCACAAACGTCCACTTGTTCCGGAAGCTTTTATCGCTGAATATAGATCCTACTAGTACAAGAGGATGAGACCATTATCCATCCAACCATCCATCCATCCATGCAGCAACAAAGAGATGACTGGCAGAGGTGAAGTCATTGACCAGCCTGTTGTCTGGCCGCATTACACACGAGCCTATAGCGTGTGTGTGTGTGTGTGTGTGTGTGTGTGTGTGTGTGTGTGTGTGTGTGTGTGTGTGTGTGTGTGTGTGTGTGTGTGGCAGTGAACCTCTGTGCTATTGTCCCACTGTTAACTCTGGGGAGATTACCTCATATCCCCATCAACCAGACTCTAGCACCCCCAGTCCCCACCCTACATATTCTACACACACACACACACACACACACACACACACACACACACACACACACACACACACACACACACACACACACACACACACACACACACACACACACACGCACACGCACACGCACACGCACACACGCACACACACACACGGCCTGCTGGTCCAATAAGCCCTACTGTTTGGTGAGGGGGAGCGGGTGGGGGCTGCTTGCACCCCTCCCCTTCAACTCGACAGGAGCCAGCTGTTGCCATAGTCACCCAATGTTAGACAGGATCTGTTCCATTGAATTACACTCACACAGCGGCCGATCGTGTGGTCTGCTCATATCGATTGGGATGCCCTTCTCTTGCCCCAGGGGCGGTTAGTGAGAGACTAATAGACACCATTACATGAGTGGACGGGGAAGTTGTGCGTGCTGGCTGCCCATTTGGCAGTGCCCACTGGGTAACGGGCTAGCCCCAGCAGCCCAGTCACTCTTTAACACAGCAGGGAACTAATTTTAAGGTCACCAGTGGTCGTTGATGAGTGTGCAGCAGTCTGGAATGGCATAAATCACCGGTCACTAGGAAATAGTAAACAGAACAACCCCCCCCCCCCCCACACACACACACACACCACACACCACACACACACACACACACACACACACACACACACACACACACACACACACACACACACACACACACACACACACACACACACACACACACACACACACACACACACACTCAGTTCAGGTCAGAGTATTTATTTGCCACATGGAATCATACAATCAGAGTTTCTTCATTACACAATCATAAATATCATTCCATGGACAAAATAATTTATACCATTATACAAGAAACACACAATCCACAGTTAAACAAGAAAAAATGTAATAATAATAATAATAATAATAATAATAATAATAATAATAATAATAATAATAATAATAATAATAATAATAATAATAATAATAATAATAATAAAGAATAAAGAATAAAAGAAAGAGAAAAAAAGGAAAATATCTCACTATTCAGTATTTTCATACTGACTAAATTTTTTTTTTACAATTTTTTTTGAATTGATAAACACTATTACATCCTCGCTATGGAGAGAATTCCACAACTTTACACCAATAACTGAAGGACACACACACACACACACACACACACACACACACACACACACACACACACACACACACACACACACACACACACACACACACACACACACACACACACACACAGTCACACACACACAGAGACACAATCCAAGAACCTAGAGTGTGAGGACTGAGGATGTTTTTGCTCACTGGCCTAATGGCTGATCCCATATGCCATGGTGACAGCAAGGCAACACAGTGGACACGCCGACAATGCGTGGCAGAAAGTGCCAGATGCGATTGGTTAAATGAATACTCTAGTCAACGGATTGTTTAAATGAGACCGTTCCAGTCAACAGTGATTTGTTGTCGAGGCTCTCTTGCCAGGCCTACGTCAGGGTGAATTACTGTGGGCCAGTCTGTAGCTCTGGTAGGGTCTGGGACAGACTGGGAACCCCAGCTGGGCTAAGCTAATGCTAACAACCTATATCTGAGACGGGCTATGCTACATCCAACATGCCCTGAGGTGGGTACTGGAAGAATAGCTAATATTTTAGAACCGGATGCGCTACAGATGCTACAGTGCTCTGTTGCAGTGGTTCTCAAACCTTTCTAGTGTGAAAGGAACTCCCAAATCGATACTCGATAGGCAGTAGATCCCAATTTGATACAAATTTTGATATTTTGATTTGATCATCTGAGAAGATTTTGGTTGTTAGATATTAAGTCCAGAATTCTCTAGCCGA
This sequence comes from Notolepis coatsorum, assembly GCF_963971535.1. Lineage (NCBI taxonomy): Eukaryota > Metazoa > Chordata > Actinopteri > Aulopiformes > Paralepididae > Notolepis > Notolepis coatsorum. Next base: position 40,472,028 of record NC_140167.1, read on the forward strand.
CTACTGTAGATGAGTAGATAACAGAGGAGAAAGTGAAATCAGTATTATCAGAATAGTCACTAGTAGTTATAGATTCTCCCATTGGAGCGAACTCTCTCTGGTGAATGAAATATTGAAGTCAAAACAATTCCCCTTTATTTATGGGGACTCCCTGGAACCCCCTCAAGGTTCCCCTGGGGTTCCCCGGGCTGCAGGTTGAGAGTCCCCGCTGTAGAGGTGCTGTATTATATGGTGATTGATTAATATGTTGATGGCTGCCTATGACTTCTCTATGTTTAAAGCAGGGATTATTAAAAGTCAGTAGGCTATATGATAGTGGGTCAACTCTGGGGTTCTGGCAAGGGGGTTCTAGAACAACATGTGCGGCAAATAGATGAGGAAAACCATAGATAAAATGAACAAATTACATTAACGAATCGTTAGGAGATGAGATTAAGGCTCGGCATTCCTAATGAAATGTCCATTGTCCGATAAGCTTTTTGTCGCTTGTTAACAAAAATAGTTCCCAGAGGTATGTAGACAGGCAACCAGCCGCCTCCATAGTGATGTAACTTATTTATAAGCCTACATGGCTCTAATAGATGCCTAGAGAGGCTAGTTGTCATAGACTCATATGGAGAGCATGCATCCAGCGCCACCCCTCCCCCTCCTCCGTCGCCTCCCTTCCCTCCGTGTTCCTCTCCAGGTCCCTCATCCTGTCACTAATCCTGATCCTTAAAAAGGAAAACCACCGCCTCCAACGAGAGGTACAGTATACTAACTAGGGCAGGATGGAGGCCAAACAAAGAGGATTTGGGGCTGGAAGGGATTCCCCTGTTTAAAAGACTCAACTCTCAGAAGTTGAAACACAAGAATCAGACCAGAATCTGAAATGCTTTTATTTCGCAAAGTATGATAAAATAAAAAAATAAAAGTAGGGGGATTTGTCTCTGAGACATTGGCGCAGAGACACAGCGACTTGAGTCGATGAGGACAGTAGGACCTCACAGGACAGCGCAAGATTTCTGATAAGCCAGTCCATATCACCCTCCATACATTCAGTACTATGTAGAGTATTTAGTACTATGTACAGGTAAGGAGAAGAGAGAGAGACAGACCAAGAGAAAGCGAGAGACAGACCAAGAGAAAGAGAGAAAGAAAGACCAAGAGAGAGAAAGAAAGGGAGGGGGGCAAGAGGTAGAGACAGATTATATATATATATATATTAGGGCTGTCAAAATTAATGCTTTAACTTTGGAGATTAACACTTTAATCGCCAAAAACGCCGTAGGACGTCTTTCCTCGCCATGCTCATTCTGCCAAAGACGCCGTACCACGTCTTTGATATCAATATTTAAAAAATCTGTGATCGAAATCATATTTCTCCCCCGGAGACTTGAGATCTACTGTTGAGCCCCTCTCAACTCTCCAACGGTTCAAGAGCGCCATCTGGTGGCCGATCGGCGGATCGCCCAGAGCGGAAACAGGAAATGGAAGCTGGTGCTCATTTCAATTCGGTCCGATCACTCGGTAATAGTCCCAGGACTCGAGCTAGACACAACGGATAGCAATCCGTTACCAATAACTCGATAAACAACATGATTTGGACGTATATACTATTATACAACCTGGAAATGGATCGCATATTTCTACATCCCATAATAGGAATATTTCTGTTCCACGCTCATCGCCCAACGCTATGAGGAAGCTACGGTAAGATTCAGCATTATTTTTTAACGTGTTCGATACTAACTGCTCTAATGATCATATCACCCACACTAGATGAATCATCTAACGTTGGCCACGGAATTATAAACGACCCCCCCCCATCCGGTCAACATCAGATGATCAGTAGTAACTTCTAGAAGCACGTCCATTTGAAATTTTTTATCTCGCGCAGATTCCTATCAAACTGTATTTCATCATCAATATAATGCATTTGGGGCTATAAATCACGTTCTGGAGAAAGCTGCAGAAAACGATAAAAACATACTTATACTTTAGACCGTATTTTAGTATGAATATGTGAATGAAAAAGTATAACGTTGCTACACCCTGAACAATAGATATAGGACGTTGAATGGGCCATAGTAATGTCAATTTAGCAATACAATTAAAAAAGTTATAGCCCTGCAAAGAAGGTAAACATCCCCATAGACAAATAGAGCTGGCGTGGGATGGTTTATTCTGAATTTAAGCCTGGCGATCAAAATGTTAATAATAATAATTAAAAAAAATTATCCACTTTTTCTCCTTATTTTTCAATTTTTCTCCCATCCCAATTTCGTAATTCCAATTCTCCCCTCCCCTGTCTTGAACGTTGCTAGACTATACCTCCCACTGGTGGGCTGTAGTGAGGATAGAAACCTTGCATCACGTGTCCCCTCCGGTACACGAGGAGGCAGCCTGTCGCATCTTTTCAGACAGCTCGAACTCTCAGTGGCGAGGAGTAACGCGTGGGAGGCTCACGCTGCCCCCGATACTTCCTGTTTCTGTTGTACAGGCGTCACCCAACCGACCTGTAGGAGTCGCTGTCCACAACGTCCAATCCCCACCCACCGGCTTTCCCACCCTCTAACACTGCCAATTGTGTTAGTATGACGGCCGGCCAAGCCGGAAGCAACGCCGAGAGCTGGGCTCGATACCAGCATCTCCTGCGTTAGTGGCGAGCGCCTTGCCCACTGCGCCACCCAGCCACCCTAATTTAAATGATTTAAAGCATTAAAATAAATTAATCTAGATTAATCTATGGAGTGAAAAGTCTTCAATGTTAGCGCCGCGGATATAAGAAAGAGGTCTAGCTGAGTCAATGTTGATGGTTTTGTTGAACATTTGTATTTCACAGGAGAGAAACTGTATTCAAAGAAAGCTATTAAAATAGTCTTTGAATCTAAATATACTTTCTTTGTGTTGATTTTACATTAATTCCATGATTTTACTCAAGTAAATATCTGTTACAAGCTTCGATCTTAAGTAGAAAAATGCTATTTTTAATCTAGATTAATCTATATTAATTACAGAAAATTGTGAGATTAATTAGTAAAAAAAATTGTCAAAATCTATTGACAGCATGTGTAGAGAGAGAGAGAGAGAGAGGTAGTTTTATTTGGTCCCCGACACACAGTAGCAGCTTCAAGGTCAACAGCTGTAGCTTCTCCAGACCTAGTAGTTCAACAAGCAGCTTTAAGAATGTTTCTTGTTGCATGCTGTTTCTGTAAGAATCCCAGAATGTTAGGATGCGAGTTGAATGACTATGTAAATGTCCCTACTGACCCCTGTGACATACAAAGTAATGTGAGATAGAGAGAGAGAGAGAGAGAGAGAGAGAGAGAGAGAGAGAGAGAGAGAGAGAGAAGATATGGTCAGACAGGTATGTGTATAAATGGTAAAATGGTAAATGGTGCATTTTTATCCAAAGCGCTTTACAATTTATGTTCCTCACATTCACCCATTCACTCACACACCGATGGCGGAGGCAACCATGCAAGGTGGCAACCTGCACATTAGGAGCAATTAGGGGTTAATTGTCTTGCTCAAGGACACTTCGACACGCCGCCCGGGAGGAGCAGGAATCGAACCGGGAACCTTCCGACTACCAGACGACTACTCTACCTCCTGAGCCACTGTCGCCCCCAGTGGTTGTATGCTGTATATGTGTGTACAACGTGTGTGTGTGTACAGTATGTGTATTTTTTGTATGTGTGTGTGTGTGTGTGTACAGACAAGCGAGAGAGTGTGTGAGAATGAAAGGTCGCCCGTCTGTTGTACAGTAGATTACTATTACATCATTGCCTGTCGTCGGGTTGAGGGAGGAAGCCTGCGATGCCATCAGCTCTTCAGCGTTGTGATCCACAGCTGTATCTGAGCCACAACAAATCACCATGTTCCCCCTCTAATCTGCCACGGCCATATTATGTAGAGACCCCTTCCATCCCGCTATCCCACTGTCATCTAGCTTTAGACATTCAGCGATTAGCAGTACACACACACACACACGCACACACACACACACACACACACACACACACACACACACACACACACACACACACACACACACACACACACACACACACACACACACACACACACACACACACACACACACACACACACACACACACACACACACACACACACACACACACACACACACACACACACACACACACACACACACACACACACACGAACACGAACACGAACAGAATGAGTCAGATGGGATCAGGTTCTGGAGCAGCTGAGTTGACACACTGACAAGACAGTGAGAACCTCATCTGTTCCTTCTTCCCTTTAGAAAAAATAATTCAACCAATAGTAGCAGAGATCTGCTGAGGTTAGCCAATCAGGCCGCTCCACTAACAACAGCTGGCAGAGAGAGAGAGAGAGAGAGAGAGAGAGAGAGAGAGAGAAAGAGAGAGCAACTCCTAAAGGACTTTTTCCTTTTCCTCTTTTTTCCTCTCTCACTCTGGTGCATAATTCAACAGCATATTGAGCCAGGGAAATAGAGAGACAGAGAAAGAGACACACAGAGAGACAGAGAGAGAGAGAGAGAAACACAATGCTCTATATTCCGTTTGAAGATACAAACAAGCTCCGTTCTGTGGTTACACAGCTGAAAACAGAGCCTGCATGCTCCCTGCACAACTCCACACACACACACACACACATACACACACACACACACACACACACACACACACACACACACACACACACACACACACACACACACACACACACACACACACACACACACACACACACACACACACACACACACACACACATACTCCCACGTCTACCACACATACACACTCCCAAGAAATACCAGCACCACCACTTTCCTCTTTACCACATGCTATTTTAAAGCCAATATTACCAGAGTGCCGCTCACCCAATTATGATGTAGAGAGAGAGGGAGCGAGAGAAAGAGAGAGAGAGAGAGAGAGAGAGAGAGAGAGCTAAACCATGGTTCGTACAAGTGGTGTCTCCTTACCCGAAGTCATCAAGGGAATACATGTCCGTCTTCAGCAGAGGCAGAGAATCCTTTCTGCATAAGATGAAGGGAGGTGTGGGGAGATTATGGAGGAGAGGAGGAGACGCTGGCGAGGGAGCAGAGCGCGGTACGCATGCCGTCCTGCCGCTCCGTTACTCTGTGCTGCAGTGAAAGCTTGAACCTCTACCCTACATCCTCCTCGCAGCCGCTTTTAAAAAGCCACGGGAATGCTACCGGAGCAGACACATCCACAGTCAACAACGCATGAGGGAGTCAGAGAGACTGAGAGAGAGAGAGAGAGAGAGCAAGAGGTCAGAGTGGGAGAGTGTTAGGGAGAGAGAGAGAGAGAGAGAGAGAGAGCAGGGAGAGAAAGAGAGAGAGAGAAAGAGATAGATAGAGGGAGAGAAAGCAGAGAGAGAGAGCAGAGAACATGTGACCAGTCCAGACCAGTCACCTAGTTGCACTCCAAGGATTGGAGAGCTCTCTCTTAGCCTCCCAGGAGTCATTCCCATTGGATGGGAGTCAAAGTATGTTGACCTATTGGATAATTTTACTTGCACCGGGGTGCCTAATGCTACAGGATATATCAAAGTAGTCGAAGCACTGTATGACGAAATAGGACGAAACGTGCGTTATAATAAGGCTAAGATAAGAGCCTCATTAATTCCTGAGGGGGGAGGCTAACCTATCAATAGGACCTAGCGTAACATAGATTAGCCTGCTTTAGGGATACAATAATACCAGTATTAACTAATTGAATACACATACTCAACCCGTAGTCAACCTAGTCCTATACAATAGCACATAACAGCTTAATAACATTTAAAACCTGCTGGATTCATCACTTGATTCCTTTAACCACTGCACACAGGATCTTTTAACATAACAGCAATGGCCAAATGTAGCTGTAATGAGAAACAACAGGCTATATAAGATATTCGTTTTGCAGACCAGCGATGAAATATTATTCACTTTTCTGGTGCAGAGTGGACCTTTGTTGCTTTCTCGTGCCATTATTACTAGAGCTGGTGTTGAACCGTGGATCCATCTGGCGACGAGGCAAACTTAGACCAATAAGCTGCTTTGCCGTGGCAGGCCAAGGTGTGTGAAATAAACAAAGGGCATTCTGGTCTCCTGGAGATTAGGAGGGTTGGTGGTTTTAGGCCATAGTGAAGCAGAGGCCTTCTTTGACCAGTCAGTGAGGCGGGCGACGAGTACCGTGATCAACCTCCAACCAAGAAGTATCTTTTCTATCTGTAGGTTCACCACCTGCGGTGGTCTTTACACTACGAGGTCGGCATGCATGGGATCTACGGTCCCGTGAATGGATTGAGTAGTACATCTCCAGAAGCTGCTACTGTAGATGCCAGAGGGACTGGACCTAAATTATTTAACTCTGAACTCAATGGGAACCATCCTCAGTGAGTAGATGTAGCTTGAACTAGAGCTAATAGTGCAGCTATTTTAAGTGGGAATATGCTGTACATGTATATATACGCTGCTATGCTCTAATGCCTCTCGGACTGGGAATGTGAACCAGAAGAGAGATACAAATAAATGTGCAATAAATATGCCTTACTTAGTTTGCACACAATGGCGTTTTTCTTTTTTAAATATATCTACTTCATATATTGTCATTGTGTTGTTGTTGTTGTTGTTGTTGTTGTTGTTGTTGTTGTTGTTGTTGTTGTTGTTGTTGTTGTTGTTGTTATTTACTGTTTCTATTGTGCCTTGCTACAGGCTTAAATCCCCCTGGTTGGACAACAAATATCTGAACTGAATGAGAGAGAGAGAGAGAGAGAGAGAGAGAGAGAGAGATATGAAGAATTATGAATGAATTATGAATTTAAAATGGGGGACCCTGATGTAAACAAGACGGAAGTCTTTCTCTGATCTGCATCCCCTTAAAACACATTAAGGAAACCAACGGATTCCACCCGTTGAGGACCAGAGTTGTTATTGTTTTATTCCATATTAATAAACGGATCAAGATCCCGGATCGACTCTGCAGATTTACCCGCCAGATTTAAATCGGCGACATGCAATACCGGCCAGATCCTCTTAGGGGCGCCATCGCTCCACTGCAGTATCATTGAGGCCGAATGGGAAAATTATTTATTTTACTGTCTGGGGCGTTTCATATGAGCCTGGATCCCAGCCGAACATCCTCCATCTTTGATCACGTTACGGAACGCAGATTTCAGCCTGGAATAATGGGATTTATGATCAGCCAATGGACATATCGATCTACAAGATGCCGATGAATAATGGGGAAATGCTGCCGGCGATCACATGGGCTGACGGTAGGATACTATTCACCCAAATTACAGCCGGATTGGACATTGTTGTAACACGCAAGCGATCGATCAGTGAATGTGGCTACTTGAACGCACACTGTATTGCTAATCAATAATACTAATCTGCGTTCCCCGCCGCCCCCATTTCATCCATAGATGCTCTGTAATAGTCTAAGCAGTTTGTTTTATTTCATTCGTATATATATAACAGAAATGGCGTTTGATATAACGTGACTAGCCTTTAGCCTCATATCTAGCTTCCCAGAAAAAAGACGAGACGAAAACTGCGATAAAGCTTATATTCACGACGCTATAAAATGACAACCAACCGATGGATTTCTATTTTCTTTAAGCCATTATGAAGGCATGGTTTATGCACTCAAGTGACAATGAGAATGGACAGATAGCAATACTATAAAGTATATATATAGCTGTTAGAAAGTACATCGGTTTGTTGACAAACCCTGGTCCTCTAAAACCATATTACACTGCAAACCGTGCAGTTAACACTTTCCCCGCCAATCACGTTGTACGACGTGTTTCAAGTTCATGCAAATTCTGCCAATCCACGGCGTACGACGTTATTGAGATCATATTTCATATTTTCGCCATGGTATTCATATTTCACTCACAGAGCTTTGTCTGATGCAGTGGGACTCGGCACAACTCTGCAACGCTTCAATACTGCCCCCTGGTGGATGATCGGCGAGTTGCCAAACCGGAAATGGCCGGTTGGATATCGGTGCGTCTCCTAAATACGTCCGGCCACTCGCATATCGTCGCGGGACTCTAGCCACACACCGTGGATATGGATCGCTGCCATAACTCAATAATCGACATGATTTGGGCGTGTATTAGTATTATACAAACCGGAAATGGATCAACTCGATCCCCATCAAATAACTGGGATCTTTTTGCTCCAGTCTCATCGCCCAACGGTAAGAGGAGGCTGCCGTGACTTTCAGCGTGAGTGTTTTTTATTATCCATGCAAACAGCTCTGATCTATATATATCACCCATACCACATAAAGCATTCAACGACGATCACGGAATTATAAACGACCCCCCCCCCCCTCCGTTCACCCGCGCATGATCAGTCATAATGTTTAGGACCATGTACAGTTGACATTTTTAATATAGTGTGGATCGGCAACAAACGGTATTTGATAATGTATATATGCATTTATGCCTATATCTCACGTTCTAGGAATTACTGCAGAAAACGATAAAAATATATTTATATTCTAGACGATATTTTCGTATGAATGTGTGAATGAAAAAGTAAAACGTTCCTACATCCTGAACGATAGATAATCGATGTTGAATGGGCCATAGTAATGTCAATTTAGCAATACAATTTAAAAAGTTATAGCCCTGCAAAGAAGGTGAACGTCTCCATAGACTTACAGTGCTGGCAGAGAATGGTATAAGATGATCGAACTCCGTGGCAGTTAATGTGTTAACAATTGTGTGTATTGAGCCGTACTGTATTGTACCCATTCTGCAATCTGTTAATAACATTTTCAATCAATCAATCAATCAAAGAGAGAGAGAGAGAGAGAGAGAGAGAGAGAGAGAGAGAGAGAGAGAGAGAGAGAGAGAGAGAGAGAGAGAGAGAGAGAGAGAGAGAGAGAGAGAAATAGATAGATGCCATCTGATATCGTCTGGTTGACCTCCATGGATCCAAGGGGAATGTGATGAGGTTGTAATCAATAAATCTCCCAAGGACACAAATGACGTTACTGGAACAAGATTTCATTATTATGAATCTTCCTGGTAGTAGATTGTAGGTTGGGATGTGATGGTGATGATGATGATGATGATGATGATGATGATGATGATGATGATGAACACTGGTCTGTGGTCTATGTTAAATGACCATACAGGAATAAGATGCTACAAGCTCACACAATATGATGTATGATATGATCATGACACGTTATGATAATATAATTATAATTTAGGACCTGCTCAGAGGTCATCAATCGGCACACATGCGATGCATGCATGCAATTCGTATCTGCGATTAACCTATCCCGTCGTCCTTCCCCCCCAAGGGCAGCCGGGAGCAGACAGGCGTCAACGTGAGCCGCGCCAGGGGACCAATCCAAGTGCTCCTGTCCGTCTTCGTCAAGGACGCCACAGCGTTAGCGATCTATTGTTGTGCATGTTTTTCCATTGGGTTTATCTTATCGGGGGGGAAACCCTTGCGAGCACGGGGAGAACATGCAAACTCCACACAGAAAGGCCTGGGAGATACCCCACCTGGGTAACTGGCATCATGGAAACCTGGTCCCCAAGCGGGAATCGAACCCTGGACCTTCTTGCTGTGAGGCGACAGTGTTAACCACTACTCCACCGTGCCGTGATGTATGACACGTTATGATGTATGACACACAAAACAGTGGAGACGGTAGAGAGAGGACGATGTTTCCTATGAACCCATGATATCTGGTGCAGATGGTGTGCGTTTACATTTTTTAATTTTTATTTATTTTTTTAATATACTTTTTCTCCCATTTTCTATTTTTCTCCCATCCCAATTTCGTATTGTCCAATTCTACCCTCCCCTCTCTCGAACGCTGTTAGGCCATGCCTCCCACTGGCCGGCTGCAATGTGGACGAAGCCTTGCATCACGTGTCCCCTCCTGTACACGAGGAGGCAGCCGTCGCATCTTTTCACCTGCACAGCGCGATCTCTCAGCGGCGAGGGTCTGCATGGGAGGGACACGCCGCCCCCGTTGCTTCCTGATTCTGCTGTGCAGGCGCACCAACCGACCTGTAGGAGTCGCTGTCCACAACGTCCGATCCCCACCCACCAGCTTCCCACCCCTAACACTGCCAATTGTGTTAGTATGAACGACCAACCAAGCTGGTAGCAATGCCGAGAGCTGGGCTCGAACCCAGCATCTCCTGCATTAGTGGCGAGCGCCTTGCCCACTGCGCCACTTAGCCGCCGCGTTTTAAACTTGTTGAGGGGGAAGAGTGGTTTGGTTGCAGGGCTTGTAATAACATTACAAAATACATGTCTTACAGGCGGTTAGGTGGCCGAGCGGAGATTGCGTTCGTCACCAACCCCGGAGCTATGAGCTGGATTTGCCTGTTCGAATCCAGCTCACAGCTCCGGGGTTGTCACCAGCTTGGCTGGCCGTCTGCACTAATACAATTGGCTGTATTAGAGGGTGGGAGAAGCTGGCGGGGTGGGTCCGGGTCGTTGTAAACAGCGACTCCTGCAGTTCGGTCGGGGCGCCTGCTAAGCGCGGATAGGACTTGGGGGGGATAGTGTGGCCTCCCACACGCTACGCCCTCTCGATGAGAATCCGCGCTGCCAGGTGAAAAGAAGCAGTGATTGGCTGGACGTGTGTCGGAGGAAGCACGTGGTAGCCTCCACTCTCCCAGATGATCTGACTGTAGGGGGTAAGTGCGCAGCGACCAGGAAGGGACTGGGAATTGGCATACGACTAACATTGGGATGGGAGAAAATCGGAGGAAAATGGAGGGGGAAAAAGACCAAAAAAAAATTAAAAAAAAAAATACATGTCTTTGTCCCGAGCTGGAGAAACCAATGTGCGTACAAATACCTCGGTGTGCACATCGACAACAAACTGAACGGGTCAAAACACGCAGAGGCACTGTACAAGAAGGGCCAGAGCCGACTCTACTTCCTCAGAAGGCTGAGATCCTTCAATGTCTGTACAAGGATGTTGAGTTGAGGATGTTCTATGAGTCAGTGGTGGCGGGCGCCTTCTTGTACGCTGTGACCTGCTGGGGCAGCGGACTGAGAGCAGGGGCCACAAACAGGCTGGATAAGCTGGTCAGGAAGGCCAGTAGCGTGGTTGGGGTGGAGCTGGACTCCCTAGCGAGGGTGGCTGAGAGGAGGAGCCTTGCTAAGCTCCAGGCCATCAGGGAAAACCCCTCCCACCCACTATACACAGACTTGGCTGACAGGAGGAGCATGTTCTGTGCTAGGCACACACTACCTAAATGCAGCACTGAACGGCACAGGAAGTCCTTCATTCCAACAGCCATCAGACTATAATGCATCACTGTGCCTCACTGCATCACTGAGCACAGAGTGACAGTTACCATCTTCCTGGACTCTTACTTTTGAAACAGCACTGTGCAATATTACGCCTACTGTAGACTTCAGTATATTTTTACTGTATTTATTTACTGTATATTTTATTCCATTTTTATTCAATTTTATTCTATTCTTGGGCAATTTGATTTGTTTTGTTATTCTTATTTGTGACCTGTTCTGTCTAAATGTTTAATGTTGAGCTATTTGCAGTGTCAAATTTCCCTCAGGATAATAAAAGTATTTCTATTCTATTCAAGTTCAAGTTTCTTTATTAGTTGTCATACAGAAATACAGAACACTTTGCATGAAATGCTTCTTTCTGTTTTGCTCCTGAGAGTGTGCTAGATAATAACAAGATAGTATAGAATGAGTATAATATAAGTATAAAAAAGAAAGTCAAGTACGTAAACAAGTGTAAACAACAAACATTTTCAATATACCTATATACAGTATGAATACAGTGCAGGTACAGTACAGTGTAGAAATGGTGAGGTATAGCTTGTGGTGGTGAGGTGCAATAAGGAATGAGATTGATGTGCAAATGTCCTTACCAATAAATATAAATATAAAGTGTGTTAGTGTCTAAAGTGGTGAAGTGGGTGCTACAGTGTGTTGTTTATTTAAAGTGAGTGTGTGCGTGTGGATGTGTGTGCTGTGGTTGTATTGATGGTTTGTTATTGTTCATTGAGTATCCTGATGGCCTGGGGATAGAATCTCCTTCTGAGTCTCTCTGTGCTTGCCATGAAACTCCGGTATCGCTTGCCTGACCGCAGCAGTTCAAAGAGGAAGTTGTTTGGGTGGCTGGGGTCTTTGATTATTCTCTTAGCCTTACCCATGCAGCGCTTGTTGTAAATGTCCTGGAGAGTGGGAAGCCCACTTCCAATTGTGCGTTCGGCTGAACGGGCCACTCTCTGTAGTCTGCTACGGTCTTGTGCAGTGCTATTCCCAAACCAGGAGGTGATATTGCCAGTCAGGATGCTGTCTATTGTGCATGAGTAGAAGTTCTTGAGGATCTTCGGACTCACTTGGAACTTCCTTAGGCTCCTAAGGAAGTAGAGGCGTTGTCGTGCCTTCTTGATAACACTGTCAATGTGTGTGGTCCATGTGGACTCCGAGGTACTTAAAACTGTTCACTCTCTCAACCGGTGCCCCGTCGATGCTGAGGGGGCTGTAGTTAGGGATGCCCCGATCACGTTTTTTGCCACCGATACCGATCACCAATCGTCGTGAGCCATATCGGCCGATACCGATCTGATACAGATCGTTTTTGATTAAAAGAAATTAAATTTTATTTTATATTTTTTTTTTTTTATAAAATATATATATTATATAATTAGACTTGTACTTGTATTATCTGCGAGACATCGCCACCACGCAACAAGCTCCACTGTCTGTGTGTACTCTAGTAGCCTCCAGCTACAGCCAGGATTCTCCGGAGCTGCAGCTGGACCTATACTCGAGTAGCGTCTGTTTCGGACGCCTGCTCTCTTTCCTCGCCTTCTCCCCCCTTCTTTGCGTGGGCCGAGATCTGGTCCTGTTCTACTAAAGATCTCAGCAGGCCATTGTTGTTGCTCAGCGAGCCGATCCAGAGAGCAATCCAGTTGGTAAGTTTTCCTTAATCCAATGTCGATGAGTGACTGACGGTCATACACATTAAATGCACCAACAGCTGGTACAAACAAAACTCGTAAAACTATAAATATTAACAAAAGTAAGCACAGTCTCGTCAGAGCAGCCGGACGTAGCAGCGCCATTTTGACCATTCTATTCTATTCTCATCATAATGAATTCAGCCTTTTCTCCCATCACAGGATGCAGCGGGTAAAACTCTCGCCTCAGGAGACGTATGAATGCCAGCTGACCTGGGACCAGATCAGAACCTACTCCGTCTCCCTCTCAGCCTTCCTACTGTCTCAGAAATGTCCCACTGTCCGAATTCTGAAGCATGTATGATCGTTGGTTATGTCTCTCTTAACAACGTACGTATCTAGAGTGGTTATCGAACTAAAATGGAAGGAATCTCTGTCTGTCCTTCGATTTTCCCGAGAACCGTTCATCCAATCGACTTCACACTTGGCAGGTGTATTTGCTGAGGACCCGAGAACGCATCGCGTGGAGTGTGTGACGTTGATTGAACGAGCGGTTCTGGAGAAAGCTGCAAGCAGGAATACCTGGGGAAGCAGCAATACCTGGGGGCCGAGCAAGCGGCCTGTTCCGAACAGGCACTTTTGACCGGACACTGCTGCACTAGTGAGTGATTGTAGATGCAACCTGAAACAGGAGGTCGCTTTGGGCCGATGAAGATGTTAGCTCACGTGGAGCTGTTCTCAGATCAGTTTTGAAGGCAGCATGCAGCCTGCAGTAAAACGCAGAACTCAGCATTCTATCCTCCACTGGCCAGCCTCGCTCCTTCTACCTTTCCTCCGGTGAGTCACCACAACGACTACTTCAAAAAATCACTCTGCATTAACAGTTCAGATGGAGACCTCTCTCTTTTCCCCCTCTCTCTATCTTTCTCTCTCGCTCTCTTTCCCACACACACACACACACACACACACACACACACACACACACACACACACACACACACACACACACACACACACACACACACACACACACACACACACACACACACACACACACACACACACACACACACACACACACACACACACACACACACACACACACACACACACACACACACACACACACACACACACACACACACACACACACACACACACACACACACACACACACACACACACACACACACACACACACACACACACACACACACACACACACACACACACACACACACACACACACACACACACACACACACACACACACACACACACACACACACACACACACACACACACACACACACACACACACACACACACACACACACACACACACACACACACACACACACACACACACACACACACACACACACACACACACACACACACACACACATTCAAATGCAGGACCGGTCTGATGTGACTGAAGCGAGGCCGACAGGAAGAATATAGAAGCATCATAGCATGATGGAAACACTAATGCTATCCAGGGCTAAAAATAGATCATCAGCTACTCACACACACACACACACACACACACACACACACACACACACACACGCATACACATGTACATAATCACACATGCACGTAAACGTAGACAGTGACACACATAATGTATACACACACACACACGCACACACACACACATACATACACATGTACATAATCACACATGCACGTAAACGTAGACACACATAATGTATGTCACACACACACACACACACACACACATACACATGTACATAATCACACATGCACGTAAACGTAGACACACATAATGTATGTCACACACACACACACACACACACACACACACACACACACACACACACACACACACACACACACACACACACACACACACACACACACACACACACACACACACACACAACACACACACACACACACACACATTGGCAGCAATGGAAGCAGCCAGGCTGAACAAATCATCTCACTGAAGTGGATCTTCTGTCTCTTTGTAGAAACAAGCCCTGCTACCTTGTTGTTGCTTTGTGGAGATTTAAGACTTCCCTTCTGGGCCTGAGTTTCTGAGCCTGAGTCTAAGAACAGAGCAGCCTCTGGCAAAAAAAAACACACACACTCTCACAGGACGGGACACAGGGAGCAGCAAGGAGGAGGAGAGGAGACAGCATGCTCATGCTCTCACAGGACGGGACACAGGGAGCAGCAAGGAGGAGGAGAGGAGACAGCATGCTCTCGCTCTGCTGAACTGGAAGATATCAATCTGCAAAATGTCATAAAGGAAAACACTTCAGCTGCATCCTTTCAAGAGATGTCTTTACATAACACTGCTGGTTTTGCCCTTGAAATAAGACAACGCGGAGTGAGCTTATCACAACACGGCGTGAGCTTATCACAACACGGCGTGATAAACCCATGTTGTGTCACCATTCAACTCGTCTGTGTGTGTTTGATTAGGGATCAACAGAAACGGTGTTGTTTTAACTAGGGATGCAGCGATACATCTAAAAAGGTGCTGTCATTTATAGGCATGCTGCGGCCTCGACCCTTAAATCCTTGGACTCTGTCTATCACTCTGCCCTCATATTCATCGCTGGTGATAGATACGACACTCACCACTGTGCCCTTTATGAGAAGTTTGGGTGGCCCTCTCTGACGGAGAGATGCAAACACTGGTATTTTGTACATTTTCAAGGCCCTTACTGGTAAGTTACCTCCTTATTACATCATTATTGGAATGAAATTTTGGAACCTATGGAACCTGTTCTAGTGACTGGCTGGTCCTTAACTCTTTGGACGCCAGACCCGAGGATAGTCGGATTATCTCGCCGACCGTTCAGCGCCAGGCCTGAGTATAGTCGGGTTTTCATCATTATTTCTTTTATTCGATATTTCCATTCATTACAGGCACACTGACTCGGGGCTAACATGGGGAATCATCCTGAGAATGCCAAACGTGCAATACCGGCCGCATCCACCCAGGTGGTAGTATCGAGCACCCTTTGAAACATTATATCTTGGCCTGTGCGTCGATCAAATGTCTCCGGGCGCACTTTTCTTTGTCGGGCGAGGCGGGCGGGTATCCCGATTGCATTGAGAAGCGTCAAATGCCTCCGATGCATCTGTTGTGGTGGATTATGTTGGCGACGCGATGGACACCGGTACTTAGACTCGCGAATCCGATCAGACAATTGGAATATTCTTTTTGGGGTACCTCCTAGTGAAGGTAAGGACTAAATGATATCAACCATGATTTGACCTCGATCGCAACGTATACTGTAACATTACTCCACAACGTATGCCGTTGGTGACGATCAAAGCATCAAAAAACGACCCCCCCCCCCCCCCCCCTTTCATGCATTCATGATGAAACATAATACCTATTATACACATTTGATTTGGAAATAGTAGCGTGTCCAGGCGAGAAACGGCAACGCTTTTAGTGAAATTCACGTTTTGCTGCATATCGTTGTTTTCTGGGATTAGACAGGATCACTCTAAAACCATACTTATATTCACCACGGAATAACACGCGAACGTATTGATGGAACATTTTTAGGGATGCCCCGATCACGTTTTTTGCCACCGATACCGATCACCGATCGTCGTGAGCCATATCGGCCGATACCGATCCGATACCGGTCGTTTTTGATTAAAAGAAATTAAAATTTATTTTATATAATTTTTTTTTTTTATATAAAATATATATATTATATAATTAGACTTGTACTTGTATTATCTGCGAGACATCGCCACCACGCAACAAGCTCCACTGTCTGTGTGTACTCTAGTAGCCTCCAGCTACGGCCAGGATTCTCCGGAGCTGCAGCTGGACCTATACTCGAGTAGCCTCGAGCTACGGCCAGGATTCTCCGGAGCTGCACCTGGACCCTATTGGTATAACGTTACTTAACTGTGCTCAGCAAGCCCTCAGCTCGAATACGCATCGAATCAGTGTTATAAGACATTGATATCAGGAGCTATCTGTAGCTACTGCTAGCCGGATATATAACGTTAATACAACGCCTCAGTGAATTATTTAGTTCAATGGGACATTTAGTTTTGAACAGTGAACTAACTTGCGCTAACGCAAGCTAACAGGTATCATACACATCTCTACTATACTTGCTGGAGCGTTTGTTGATGTCAGGAGCTATCGGTAGCTGGCCGGCTAGATACCGTTCGGTTAGACAATGCCTCATCGTGTATTAAACTAAAAGTGAATAGTTGACTGGGTAATTTTGTAACGGTAGCTAATCAAATGTTAGCTCAGGGAGACGCCGTCCTCCCGTGTCCCGTCTCACTAGAGTAGACCCGTGTTTACATGCGTGCGGGAGGGGCTGGAGGGATGAGCAGACGCCGCAGCCCCCGGTGTCTGAGACAGAACTCAGCGACAGCGAGTGAGATCGGGTTTGACGATCGGCGAAAATAAAGCATTATCACTGATCGCATATTTATACTGATTATCGGCCGATAACGATCGGTGGCCGATCGATCGGGGCATCCCTAAAATTTGTATTATTTTTCACATATTGAACGATAGATACTTGATGTCAAATGGGCCAGTATTGTATCCCTAGTTATAATATAGAATATATATATAGCCCTGCAAACACAGCCACTTATTCCTATCTTTTAGAGCGTTGGCGTGGTAGGAACTAAGATGCTCTAGGCCTCCGGCGCTCAAAGAGTTAAGGTCCCCTGAGTTTGCTCGGAACAGGAACAGCTATGATGCCCCTAGCTCATGGAATGAACTCCCAACATAAATTGTAAAGCGCTTTGGATAAAAGAGCTATATAAATGCACCATTTACCATTTGCAGAGTTTAAGACCTTGATCTCCAACATTTGTCAATCAAGTTCTATGTGTTTTAATTGATTTGTTAACCCTTGCTTTTGTCTACCCTTGTCATGTTGTTATGATTTCATATGCTGTGTGATTGTATATGCTTATTTCTATATGTAAACTTGATGTGACTGTAAATGAGGGAAACCTCACTTGCCTTTCGAGATTAAATAAAGGTTTGAAATTAAATGAAAATACCACCTGACTGCAGATAGCTACTCTCAGTCTTACACTTCCATGTATCTGTCAACACGAGTACCGATCCGTTACTTTAACTGAAACAATATAGACTTAAAATTAGTTTGGGTTTATGGGAAAAAATATGTCTCTATTAGAGAGAGCAAACATGCTGCAATGTGTCAAAATGCTGAATATCAAGTGGTTTTGCTTTGATTTCCGAAATGTTTCCATAGCTCATGGTATATTAGGTTTTATTGGGGGAAATTCTCAGATACGCATACCTCAATTTAACAAGGCATCGGCCCAATATATCCGATACAAATACAGTATATCAGTAAATATCAGAGCATCCCAAACTCTTAACACATCTCTTATGAGATTACACTGGGCCGGCTGACTGGAGTTTAGACACGGTGACCTATTAGAGAGAGGGCAACATTTGGAAATTTTGGATCAGATTAAAAACAGGCTCAACCAGACACTGGAGCTACCATCTCACACAGCTGTGGTTAGGTTGGCATTAGCAGGGCAATAGACACCTCTCTCTCCCTCTCTTTCTGACTCTCACTCTCTCTTAATTCAATTCAGCATGATCGCCAAAGCATTTCACAATAGTAGAAATGATCAACACAACAACACAATCTCTCTCTCTCTCTCTCTCTCCATGGGGAAAGTTACATGCACAACCACACACACACACACGCCACACACACACACACACACATCACATCACAGAGACACACGCTGGCAAAAACAATAGGCAGACACTATGTCTGAAGTGAACTGTCAGAATAAATCCAAGGCTATAAACCAGCAGCAAGCAGCATGGTGTTGGTGCAGCAACAGGAAGACTATCGTCATCATGAGCATTTCATAAATAGAACAGAATACAGAGACTGTGAGCTGCTCTGGAGAGAATCGGGGCCTCGCAGCATTCTGCATACCGACATGACCAACATACCCTAACCCAGTGAAGGGCTCAGTCCACGGGCTCTCTGGCTGATATAGAACCTGGACTTATAGGATTTGAACTACAGACACGCACATGTTTCCATATACCGTAGTGTGCGCGTGTGTTCCATGCATCTAGATGATTTGTGTGCATATTTGTGTGTATTATTATTAATAGAGTACATGAAAGTGTGGGCGTGTGTGTGCGTGAGAGCGCGCGTGCGTGTTTGCGATCGATAACCTGCCCGGCAACTACTACGGTTTTGATTGATTGATTGAAAAGTGTATTAACAGATTGCAGAATGGGTACAGTACAGTAGTACAGCAGCGGTAAACACCCACCTCGTCTGAAAGTGCTGAGAATGTTTTTCTTTTTAATAATTTTTATTTCTGCCTCAAGCATTCCATTTCCACTTTACACACACACACCGTCGTTGCAGCATCAATCTCAACGCAAGCATCATCCATACAGACGTAGCAGGGTACTGTGTGTGGAGAAATACGATGATGCTGTGGTTTCCATGACAACATCTACCTCAATCCTATTCAATAAAACGCTGATAGGCGTGACCATCGATGACAAATTATGTGATAGGCTATTTATCGATGGATTTAAATCGAATTGGCCCATTGGACGTAAAAAAAAAAAAAAAAAAAAAGGCTAATTCTAGGCTACAGGGTGCCTATTCAGCAGAAGACCAGTGGGTGGGCCCGGATCAAATCATTGTCCCTGTATGGAGTATAATAGGCCCACAGACAGAGCCATATACAGCTAGTACAAGTATGATCACCTGATATTTATTGTGAATTACTGATCCATAGCGGGTGTAGACGGTGCGTTCTTTAACGCGCATCACACTGCGCTCTGACATGACGCGGCGTCACACCGAGCGCGTGCTGCTTGTTGCCGCTTCTTACCTCATTTTCTCGTTGTGTCTTCAATGGGAGATGATGGCATGAAACCGATCAATAGACTAGCGCTCTTCTTTTCCTCTCAGTGCACGAGACGCTGAGCTAGAATAGATCCGTAGAGGCTACAATAACCTACAGTGTGATACTAGCTACACCTTCTGTTCTATACAGTACGTAAAGACAATATTGAGTCTCTATAGCCGCAACGCTATGCGAGAATCCCAGCGTTGTCTCCTTCCCTGTGCTTTGTGCTCCGTTGTCTCTCTCCGCGCGGCGTGCTGCTTATTCTCAGCTCCATGTTTAGGCGGTGGTCGAGGTTGGTAGAAGACGGGGGACTGTGGTTGTCAGCCGCCGCCTCCCTGTTGCCATATTTTCTTCCCATTCGGAGTGTTTTGGCGAGGTGGAGATTTGAGAAATTATTACAGCGTGCGAAAGGGACGCCACCAGCTCGATGCTGCCCACCCGTGGCCAAGAGACGCACATGCAAGTGCCTTGCCCTCTCGTCCCCATCCCTTCCTCCTAGCCCCGCCCCTCCTTCCCTCCATGTTATAATAACACTTTTTGTGTAAAGTCTTTTGCATTAAGTAGTAGCCTATTGCTTATCTCACAAACACAGCCATACTAAAAGAAAACCTGACAATATATACAGAGACTCACAGGAATTTTATGTTGTGTTTACTGTCAGACAAATATTAGATGATGAACTGTATTGTATAGGCCCAAGTGTTTATCGTTGAGACAAACCATTTTATATTCACTCTCAATGGTGGTGACTTAATTTCCTCCTTAGCAGAGGATTTCAGTTGTATCCTGATGTGCCGACACAACAGTGAATCAACCAGCTCTCTCAATTGAAAAACCAGTAAAGATGGAATTGACATCCACAAGAGTTAACAGCCATGGCAACATTCAGTTTTACAAACCTGTTTGCTCCCAATTTTTTTTTTTTATGTTTAGAAGTTAACAAGTTTATTCATGCATATCTGTGAAGTTGCGTTTCTGTTTACCGTAAGATAAAAGTATGGATTACTATTACTACATTGACTTGATTCAATGGTATACACGGAATATAAGACTGGTAGAATATTATTCACTGTAAGAGGAATAATTGGCTTGAGGTGAAAGCTTTCTTGGTGGTATGGTTTGCATGTTCATACTGTAGATAGGCTGTATCAGGATGAAGTAACAGAGTGCATTATACAAGTTAAACATCCATCCTCAAACCATGGGTTTGTTTATCTTGTCAATGGCTGACATACACAGTGCACAACCGGGTAGCACATCAGAAGTAAACAGTTACAGTGCAATGGTCTGATCGGGGCACCTCACCAAAAAAAAACAATACAGATTTATTTTCTACATCATCTCACACACATCCAAAAAGTCTAAAGTTCTGCACACATTAATTTAGTTTGACAGTTATTGAGAGTGAGTTTGAATATGGCCGCCCACCAGTGATGTCATCAGGGACAATTAATCCTTGTGTTGTGTTAATTACAGCTCAATTAAATGATACTAACTGTGCCAGTCCCTATTTCCCCATTTCTTGAAGCTGTAAATAACATAAGGATTTGTGGATTTGTGCAAAACTGTTTGGAGTTTTTGCATGTGTGTGTGAGATTAGGTGCAAAATAAATCATTGTTTTTTTTTATTTTGGTGAAATGCCCATTATTAACCCCTGACCTGGGCAAAATACAGGTTTACACACATTTAAAATGGTTTCACATCACTGGGTTGCGCTTGGTTTCGGTTACCTTGGCTTGCTGGCACATCACCTTTGAGGCTATTATGTGGCTTGGAAGGTAAAACTCTAAACATCTGAAAACGGTTTCAAATGCTATAGGCCTGCATTCTGTCCAGATCTGGTGCAAACAAGTTCATTCTATTTACAAATCTAAATATGAAAGGGTTTCAACTAAAGATAAAACTCGAGGGGAAGTGAAATTGGTAGTGTAGTAGTCCACGATCAATAAATAATAAGTAGATGCCTTTCTATCAGTTGTATCCTGTATTGAGCTGTACTGCACTGTACCCATTCTGCAATCTGTTAATAAAGTTTTCATTCATTCATTCATTCATATCTGAAAAGATCTGGAAGCACAAACAGTAGAAACCTCCTAGAGCAATGTTTTTTGGGGAAAATGGCTAAATTCCTACTGATGAATTCAACACGGGATTATTCAGCGCCATTGTTTCCCCTCCAAAAATCATAATTCCATTTCTGGGGAATGGAAGTAAACATCACATGACAGGGGCTAAAACCATGCAGTACCCCAGGAAGCCTGATAGGGGGCAGTGCAGAGTCTAATTCCACACGTCCTTGAACCGTTACCAGAATGCTACGCACACCTACCATTATGCGTCAGGGCCGAGTAATTTGAGGGGCTAAATCTGGCACGTCTACAGTATTCAGGATGACGCAATATATGGAGATCCTTCATTAATTAATTCTCTTTGAACATCGAATGTATTTCATCTCTATCCACTCGAATCGTTATTGGCCATATCCATATCCCCAATTCATGTGCCCTCTCACTGTATAGGTAGTATTCATGCACAAATAGTCAATATGAATAATAAATCAATAATGGTTAAATAATAGTTAAATATATTAACTGCCGTTAATAACTCTTTGTCTTTGCAAGGCGGAGTGGTATCTTCGGAATAGAAAGAGTGCTGATATGGCATTTGCTGATTACAGGGTCATAGGTTCAAGTCCTACTGTTCTAGTGCTTTCCTGAGTAGTTAAAAACAAAGTAAATAACATGACACAAACTTTTAACAATTAGAAAACCAATCGTTTTTCCTGCCTTTTGAATCATTCCACGCTCAGCTTTTTTTGTTCCAATGCTCTTGGGTCCCGGGAACGACTGATAAACTGGAAGAATCTATGCCTGGGGTTGTTGTGTACAAGTACAGTGTGAACCCAATGTGTACATCATGGAGTTTGGATGATGATGTCTGGAGCCTTTGGTTTTCTGTCTGGCTGGATTTGATTCATGATTTGTTCTGGGATGTACAGTACTAACTACTCGTGCCTTATATTGCTGACATGAGAAAGAGATTTCTAAGGTGTAGAGTGGATGGCGAAGTGACCCAATATTCTGAAATTCTGGTTTAAAAAAACAACAACAACAAAAACCTATATCTAAACCGCCAACAGTTTGGCTCTTCTGGGTTCTGACTGTAGATCAAGAGTGAAGCCTCGGGACACACGCTCCTGATTTGACAAGTCACAATTCAGTTAATCTCAGTTTAGATCAGTTCAGTTCAGTACAGTTAATTTCAGTTCAGTTCAACAATGTTCAGACGCATTTGAGTGTATGATTTCAATCGAACTCGTGTTTGGTTCAGTTCAGTTCAGTTCAATTCAGTTTCCGAGGCCCAGTAGCGGTACAGCTAGCCAACAACACCACGTCCGTCTGTTCCTTCAGACTATCCTCCATTGCATCACGCTCATGTCCTTCCCTCCCGTCGACACCAGGAAGTTGTCATCGTACAGGAAGTTCACGTTGGTCACGTGACTGCTATGGCCGCCATAAGCGTGGCTGGGAGCCTGAATGGAGAACAACATTGAATATAAATTGGCTTACTATGATATTTCCCATCATGATAAACTAGGAAATACACAACATAAATAAACTAAATGACTGTCACAATAGTAGCCTACTTGGAAAATATTGATGTAATCATAAACAGTGAAAAATAAACTGTGAAGAGGGGTACAAGGAGTATGACAAGACTTGAATCCTCTTAAATGGTATACAGTATACAGAAGGCTATGTATCAATAATTTATCCTTCTCTAGTTTAGTTTCTTACCCTGAACTGTGAGCAGGGGTATGAGAAGAGGTGGACCTTCCCAAAGTCATCTCCAGTGACTAGAAGGCTCTTCTCGTTGGACCGGCAGACAGCGTTAATGTCTGTCCCATCTGAACCATCAGGCCACAACCCTGAGAGACAGAAGAAAAGTAATATAATAATGGCTTGTTCACGCTGTTGCTCATGACAGATTAAGGTACATGCACATGGGCTTCAGGGTAGGAAGCTAGCAGGGGCTCGAGGCAAAAGAAAATACACTCTCTTCTTAGTCGATTAATCCGTAGGTTTGGTTTTAGTTGACCATTTTGGGAAACCGGGCATTCGCAGTTGCAGCGCCGAAACTCTGGAACAGGCTCCCACTAAACATAAAATCTGCAAGCACTCAACATACTTTTAAGGCCATGCTCAAAACCCACCTTTTCGCCATAAAAAAATCCTTGAGCTAGTTTTGTGTTGTAGTATGACAGGTGTATTATGTCCGTCTGTTCTCTGTCTGCTTGGTTGTCCTGCATGTATTTTGTTTTCCTATTGTTCCTGTCTTTCTGTTTCTCTTCTTTCCTGGGCTGCGCCCCGGGCCGATGTAACTATTGGTTGAGGGGCGCAATATAAATAAATGTATCATATCATATAATTTGTCGATAGGTAGTTATTATTATATATTTTTAAATAATAGTAATAATAATAAAGAAATATTTCCTGATAACTGATAAGCATGTCTCTGGTAAGCACTAGATTTAAAGAGGTCCTTCTGCATTATTATACGTGGGAACCATCATTTTACAGATTTGTCAATGAATTAAACTAATTGATCAGTCAATAAAATCCTCTATCTATTAGTTTACTAAGTATTTATTTAGTCGAGGACAAAATAATTACAATAATAATTTATTAGCCGAGCCATAAATAACATAATAATTATCTTACACTAACAGAGTATGAAGAGTTTTGATTCATTTGTGCCATAAATGTGGAGAAAAAGCACACACACACACACACACACACACACACACACACACACACACACACACACACACACACACACACACACACACACACACACACACACACACACACACACACACACACACACACACACACACACACACACACACACACACACACACACACACACACACACACACACACACACACACACACACACACACACGTGTTTGCAAGAACAAAAGTGTCACTCACCAAAGACTTGGAAACCCAGAGTGCAGGTGTAAGAGTTCCAGACGACGTCTCTAGTCGTCTCCACACTCACCACCTGTTTACACACTGATGGGATCCCTAGAGACACACACACGCGCGCGCGCGCACACACACGCACACACACACGCACACACATTGAATGCTTTATTTGAATCCACCAATTAAATTAAATATGCCTACCATAGAAATATTGCAGAGGTTCACTATGGTTAAAGGATAAGGCCAGTGTAATGGAAAGAGCAAAACCAACAATTCAATGTAGCTGTCACTTCATACAGTAATTCTAGGAAAAACAATGCTCACGTTCATTGCGGTGATAAATGACATTGACTACAACAAAACATACCACTCTGTGACTTGTTTCAGCGTTTCTTTGAAAAACAAAGAGTTCTATAACTTCTGGATGTGAGCTATAATCTAGTGTTGGCTGGACGGACCATAAGTTTAAGACCACTGTAAGTAGAAGAAATGCATTGTTGGTGTTGGTATTTTCATAGGGTCTGTTGTTGACAAAAAAAAAAAATATGACACCTTATATCCTTTAAGTGCATTTAAGGATACAAAGAGCATTAGTCTCCACACAGCCTGACAGTGAACATACTTACAGTAGAGTATCTCATAGTCTCCAGAGTTTGACACCAGGTACTGAGAGTCCACAGACCAGTCCAGATGGGTGATGAAACTGGAGTGACCCTGGGAGACGCAGGAGACAGAGGGAGGGGCTGGGTTATTCACAGTGTGAATAACACACACACACACACACACGCACACGCACACGCACGCACACACACACGCACACGCACACACACACCCTTCATAGTATAGGAAATAGAATAGAATAGACAATTGAAAGGAAGTGAGGATTTGCTTTTGGCATACTAAAGTAATGCTATAGAACAATTATACACATGGGTTACCAATTGCATTTTTGATACCAGCACTGATTTGAAGGCATCAATATCCATTGAGAGGCACTTCACCAAATACCAACAACAACACAATGATTCAATGTCTGCGAGGACATTGCTGGTGGCCATATTCAAACAAATGTATTTTCAATAACTGTCTATTGAATGTGTAAACGAAATGAATGTGTGCAAAACTGTTTAGAATGTTTGGATATGAGGGCGGCCGGGTGGCGCAGTGGGCAAGGCGCTCGCCACCAACGCAGGAGATACTGGTATCGAGCCCAGCTCTCTGCGTTGCTTCCGGCTTGGCCGGCCGTCGTACTAACACAATTGGCAGTGTTAGAGGGTGGGAAAGCCGGTGGGTGGGTCCTGGTCGTTGTAAACAGCGACTCCTAGAGTTCGGTCGGGGCGCCTGCTCAGCGAGGAAAGGATCTAAGGGGGGTAGTGTGATCCTTCCACACGTTACACCCTCTCAGTGAGAGTCCGCGCTGCCAGGTGAAAAAGAAGCGGTTGATTGGCTACACATGTGAGGAAGCATGTGATAGCCTCCACTCTCCCAGACCGACTGTAGGGGGTAGGTGCGCAGCGACCAGGAAGGGGATTGGGAATTGGCATAACGACTAACATTGGGATGGGAGAAAACGGAGGAAAAAGGAGGGGGGAAAAGATCCACAAAAAAAAAAATTATGTTTGGATATGTGTGAGATTATGTGCAAAATGAATCAGCATTGTTTTTGGTGAAGTGCCCCTTGTTGGATTCTTGCGATGAGATCTCTGATTTCCTACTGGTTTATGGGCATTTAACCCTTTCACTGCCACACGACAGAAGGTTAACCCTTTACTATCACACAACCGACGGTCGCCGGCTGTTGTGTGGCAGTGAAATGGTTAACCTTCTGTGTATTGTCGCAGTGAAAGGTTAACCGTTTGGTAGTGCGGCAGTGAAAGGGTTAAGGGAATCAGTTGAGCATAGTCTGATTCTGGCTCACGGCTCTCACGGAAAGATGCTTTCACTAATCGAAAAAGGTCAATGCTTTCTCTACCATCGCTACAGAAATTTTGTTTGAAGTGTCACGACATAGGCTGGTAAAGCTATGCCTCCTAAAGTGTGAAAACGGAAGTACAACAGGAAGTACCAGCTACAGGCTTTCCGGTTTCGACAAAACAATTATAGAAACGTGTGAAGTGCACAATATTTCCTTGTTTAAGCCACTGCAACAGCTTTGCCTGAAGAATTTACTACATGACCGGGATGTTCTAGCTTGTTTGCCGACAGGATTCGGGAAAAGTTTGGTCCGTTTGGAGGCAGCATTTTCCAAGGGAAGTACATACACCGGAAACTCTACCCCATACACACTTTCGGCCGCAGTGCTTTACCAGTCTTTATCTCACGGAGGAGATAAAACTGGGAACGAGGTTAGTCACGACACTGCTAATACAGCTTTGATTGAACACAGCGACCGCTAGTCACTCTGTTTATGTATGACTCAGCTTGTTGTAATAGCATTATGTGGGGGGTGCAGCTGAGTGCTGCTATCTGAGGACGAGGAGGAGGAGAGACAGGGTTGAAAGGAGGTGAAAGGAGAACCAAATATAGAGTTGAGGAGGGAACTAAATATAATGTCAATGAGGTGGGAACTAAAATGATAAATAAAGGCTCACCGAGCACTTCCCCACTCGGCTGTACTTCCTGCCACTGTCTGCCACAGCGTAGATGTAGATATAGTTGTCATGGGAGCCAATAGCCAGGAAGTTACCATCTAGAAAATAAAATGACACAAAAATCAAAAGTGTGTAGGCTATAGCCTATTGCCGTATCTCAAGCCCCGCCCTCTTTTCTTGATCCTCCAATCACAACTGTCGCTTCCCTTGGATAAAGAGTACAAAGCAAACGTTGCACTCAAATACACACAGAGCTGGTGTTCAACGTAGTCTTATAGTCAAATTTGCACTGAAATTTAACAAACTGTATTTTGTGTACAGATGGGTCGCGAGATAAGTGTATTTGACTCTATTATTGTGTTATGACAGCCAAAACTCTATAGATGTAAATGTCTGTGAAGAAATAAGCTTGTCAATCTTACAAGTGATACTGCTAGTTATATGTTACAGCTTAGACGTACCTGGTCCATAACGCATGGTGGACAGCTGTTCGTTCCCATCGGTGTGGACTGTGACCAGATCCTTCGTTTCAGTGTCCAGTACCTGCCACCTGGGCGCAGGATCACAGATCAAACACACTTTCACAACAAAAAAGGTGTCCAAGGTATCTATCCATCCATCCATCCAGTTTTTAGGAACTTAATGTATGTTAACGGATTTCACCTACCTGCCGTTTTGTGTCCCTATGGCAACCACAGCTCCAGAGGGGTGGAAGCCGGCGGACTGGGCTGCATCCTATCAGAAATAGGAAATACAAGATGATTTTAATATGTAGACTATTTAAAAATCCCAAGTCAGACAACAACCAATTCATAATTGTTCATTTATATGATGCACCCAGGGACATATTATGAATCTGAGGAGGGCACCTGGGCACAAACACCTCCATCCACAGATCTTATTGGCTCACCTGATAGACATTCAAGATATATTGTACAATATGGCACAAGGCTGTAAGGCCCATTTGGTATAGACTGTGAATATAGAAGACTCCTAAGAACACAGAATAGAAGTAGGACTGATGAAGTCTACTCCCTCTCAGACTTCTTACAGAAGGCCTATCTACACTAAGGCTCTGCATTCTGTCCTTGAAGAGCATCTGATTTATTTAGATTTTTTAAGTCATTGCAGCATTCCCAATTTTTACTTCTACTTTGATGTTTTTAACATAGAAAGTGCACAGTAAAGTAGTTGTAGTTGTCCAGGCTCTCACTGAAAGTGATTTCAAGCCAACTTTAACATACAGTATAATACACTGTGTGCAATGTGATTCTCATAGTCATCCCCCAGGGGGCAGTGTTGACTTACTTCCATGTTCTTGGTCCAGATGGGTTGGTGGGAGCTGGAGTCCCAGAGGCTGACCTGTCTGTCATAGCCGCAGGTTAGGAACTGCGGCTTACAGGGATGGACTGCTAAGCCCCATAACTCATCGGTATGACCCTGATGAGGAGAGAAGAGGAGAGGAGAGGAGAGGAGAGGAGAGGAGAGGAGAGGAGAGGAGAGGAGAGGAGAGGAGAGGAGAGAGAGGAGAGAAGAGGAGAGGAGAGGAGAGGAGAGGAGAGGAGAGGAGAGGAGAGGAGAGGAGAGGAGAGAAGAGGAGAGGAGAGGAGAGGAGAGGAGAGGAGAGGAGAGGAGAGGAGAGGAGAGGAGAGGAGAGGAGAGGAGAGGAGAGGAGAGGAGAGGAGAGGAGAGGAGAGGAGAGAGAGGAGAGGAGAGGATGAAGAGAGGAGAGGAGAGGATGAAGAGAGGAGAGGAAAAACATAGACAGATCAAAATTTATTTATTTGTCTGTATTTCCTTCAAAATCACAGAGACCACAGTCCTATTGTAACATTGACAAGGCAGATGTACCTACCTGTGTTATAGCTGTGAATTCCCCGTCTAAACTGCCTTGTAAAACAAAGTTCTTAGTGGTCCCAATGAGCACGCTCTCTCCTCTCCCCTCGGCTACAGTACGGATGGGACCAAACAACTCAGGCACCTGGGGCAGATAGAGAAGATTATTATTATGCATATTAACGTTCTGCTCAAATTGATATTCCAAAGCCGCAGTAAACATGGTGCCACCTTTTTTCGTAGCATGGCACAATCTTAAAAGGCAGGGTATGTGAGATCCGTTCAATCTACCATGGTGAATATACATGAACTTCAGCTTCAGTAGTCGCTTGGTACCATCTCCTGAAATATGCATGTGATGCAGTGTTCAGTATGCCTGGTGTTATGAATATAAGCCCCGCTGGACCACAGAGGATAGGCACGTTAGCTATGTTTTTAATACATATTAACGGAAAATTAGGTAGTTAATGTGTGTTGAGGAGAACAG
The DNA here is from genome assembly GCF_963971535.1 of Notolepis coatsorum. NCBI lineage: Eukaryota > Metazoa > Chordata > Actinopteri > Aulopiformes > Paralepididae > Notolepis > Notolepis coatsorum. The sequence continues at coordinate 40,501,791 of NC_140167.1, forward strand.
GCCCTACAGCTATATGCAAAACCCCATGCTGTCTTCCGATTAAATAATTTCTTTTAACATTGAGTTCAATTTGTGATCGGCCTTGAGGCTACAAAAGTACTTGTGTACTACTGCTACTACTACTACTACACCAGTTAGTATAGTATATACAGTAGTAGTAGTAACAGCAGTAGTTTACATATTCTTTACATATTACAAACAGACAGTTTACATATTCTTATATTTTATTTATATTACCCTGCCTGCCCCTCCCCCTATGAATTACCCCCCAGGGATTAACAAAGATCTATCTTATCTTAGTAGTAGTAGTAGTAGTAGTAGTAGTAGTAGTAGTAGTAGTAGTAGTAGTAGTAGTAGTAGTAGTAGTAGTAGTAGTAGTAGTAGTAGTAGTAGTAGTTGTTTTAAATTTTGTATGATAACTTGATGCTAATCTGTGATACACAGTACCTGCATGGAGGCTAAACATGAATTTCCGTGTGTAATTAGGAAAGTGACAAAATGGTAGACATGACACTCTCCTTACCTCCACCATCTGTATCTGCTGGTAGCTGCCGTCCCAAGATATGAGCTTCCTGTCCTTCCCTCCAGATACCAGGGTGCCGTTCCTCAACATACACAAGGCAAAGATGCTGCCCTCATGAGCTCCCTGGATGGCCTGGCTGATACGATTAGTGCCTGGATATGAGAGAGAGAGGGAGAAAGAGGGAGAGAGAGGGAAGAGAGAGCAGGAGAGATACCGTTTGTAAGACAGACAGACAAGTAGTAACAATACAAGAGAATACATAAAGCATACAAAATATACCCCAATGATAGAATAAGGATCTGCTGAGGAACTTGATGTTTAAATTTATGTGCCGACTATTAGAGTAAAAAAAAACAGGATAATAGGTGCCATTACTGATGTCAAACAAAGTGATACAAGGTACTCCTCTGGTTTGTGGAAACATTGGAATCGATGCCTTTATGTATTTTAATCTATGTTGTTGGCCTCGTTTTTTTTATTGTATTTTTGTATTATTGTTGTTGTTTTGTATATGTGTAATATGGACCATGAGTCTGGAATAAAGTCTTCATCATCATCATCAATACTTGAAGGTGCAATCAATTTCAAGGCCCAAGAGAATGGGATGGAGAGTCCATCTAACCCGTTCACTACCACACTACAGGTAACCTTCTGAGAGAGAGATCCATGCAGTTGCCAGTTGCTAGTAGTGCCATTATCTATACATAATCAATGGATTGTGACAGGTTACATAAAAACACAATAAGCCTAGAAGAATGCACTCAGTAGAGTGCAGACCTCCGCCAACACCTAACAATCTCCCCACTTTGCTATTACTTTCACATGCAGGATTTCACTGGGTAGATGACAAGCCGATATTGCCAGCCCCAGGCTATAAATGCAATAGATTCGTCCTCTAGGGATCATGAATATTGATTGTATGTTGAATGGGTCAGGAATGGACAATTTGGACAATCATTGGACAATTGGCCTGATGGAGGCACTAGAGGAAAGGTCATGGGGTCACCCACGTAAATAGATTTGATAGATGAATGTTCACGGCAAATTTAAAGGTAAGATACAAAGCAATCTGGTATTGATTTCATGTCACTTGAGAGAGACATAGAAGAGAGAGTGTGTGAGAGGGAGAAAGAAAGAAAGAAAGAAAGGAAGAAAGAAAACAAAAAGCATCTTTGTGTGTTTTTTGGGGGTTTGTATGTGTTAAACGTGTGTGCCCCCAAGCTGAATTTGTGGTGGCGGTCTCTAAGGCATCTCATTGTGTGAGCGTTGTCAGGAGGCAGAAGGTCGCGCAAGGTCGTGATCAGGATAGATCCCAGCTGGTCTTGTGAGGAAACACTCCTGGCTCTGCAGAACAACAAACACTCACTCTGCCCCTTCAAGGATGCCAGCTTTCTTTTAGCCCAGAGGCAGCAGATCTGCTATTCATATTTATTAAGGAGTGCGTACATTCTGAGTTACAGTGTTTTAACTGGTTAAGGCTACAGAAGAAGCCATCCAATTCTAAGTAAAGGTGTTTGAACAGGTAAAACCCCCATAGCCTATTTGTTTTTTAACTGGTTAGTGAAACTGGAGTGAATGTAAATATGTCGGTTTTACCGAATGCAAATAACAAACTGCATGGATATTTCCGGTTTCCAGGATTTCAGGATTCACTACATCACAACAACGTATTCAAGCCTAAGATGAACAGTTGAACAGGTAGGTGAAGGCTGGGAGCCAACGAAGATCCATTCCCCTTAATGTTCTCAGTTTTCAAACACACTTTATCGTCCTACGGTAGGATTCACAACATCATTTTGATGTAGCGAATCCTGAAATCAAGATTTCAGAAACCGGAAATATGTATACGGAGCGGCACTGTTTACGGTCTGTAGCGCTAATGACACACAGTATGTTTGCCTAAGGCTGTCGTGAGTGAGATGGATGCTGTTGTTATGACGAGGGCGTCTTCCTTTAAGCGTGTGGCTGTTTTGTAGTAACAGTAGTACCTTTCCCCCACACCAGTATGTTCCCACTGGAGTCTCCAGTGATGGTGTCTCCGTTCTCTGCAAACGTCACACACAACACAAATTTGGGCTTCTCCTGTTTCTGTAAAACACAAACATTAGCTTGGTTTACTCTGGGCATTCAAACAGCGATCACGCAAAAAATAAACATACACAACTACAAATGTAGGCTACCTGTTCCATTATCTACACCAAACAGAAAAAATTGAAAAATATTTATCATTTTAACATGGTCAACAACACAATCCAGATCAGATTATACATTGTTTAACAAACCGATGTATCACGTAGGTAAAGTATGGGTCTGAATCGTTCTACCTCGAACAGGCCTTGTTTCTTGACCAGCAGGCCTCTCTCCAGACTCCAGAAGTAGAGGTGGGACTTGCCACATGTCACTATGACGTTACTGTCTGTGGGGTGAAAGTCTGCTGCAAACACAGACTCATTGGAACACTGTCAAGACACAAACACAATAGATATTAGATGTCAAGACACAAACACAATAGATATTAAATGTCAAGACACAAACATAATTTGACAAACAGATATTTGACAATGACATGACAATCTATATGAATTGAAAATGGGGGACCCTGATGGAAACAAGACAAACGTCTTTCTCAGGTCTGCATCCCCTTAACAATTGTATGTATTGAGCCGTACTGTATTGTACCCATTCTGCAATCTGTTAAATAAAGTTTTCATTCATTCATTCATTCATTCATTTCATTCATTCATTCACATTTGTTCTCTCTCTCTTGCTTGCTCACGCTTGTGTACACACACACGCACACACACACACACACACACACACACACACACACACACACACACACACACACACACACACACACACACACACACACACACACACACACACACACACACACACACACACACACACACACACACACACACACACACACACACACACACACACACACACACACACACACACACACACACACACACACACACACACACAGTAGGCCTACCCCTACCTTGACCTCGGCCAGTCTGTCATCTCTCTGCCAGTCCCAGACAGACAAGACGTGGTCATTGGAGTCATCGACAACACACAGCGTGTTCCCTCCATTCTGAACACAGACACAGACAATAACACATCACATCACACTATAACACTATCACATCATCACACTATAACACTATCACATCATCACATTATCACATCACATTATCACACTATAACACTATCACATCATCACACTATAACACTATCACAGTATCACACTATAACATTATCACACTATCACATCACAGTATCACACTATAACACTATCACATCATCACACTATCACATCACAGTATCACACTATAACACTATCACATCATCACACTATCACATCACAGTATCACACTATAACACTATCACATCATCACACTAGCACATCACAGTATCACACTATAACACTGTCACATTATCACATCACATTATCACATCACAGTATCACACTATAACACTATCACATCATCACATTATCACATCACAGTATCACACTATAACACTGTCACATCATCACACTATAACACTATCACAGTATCACACTATAACACTATCACATCATCACATCATCACATTATCACATCACAGTATCACACTATAACACTATCACATTATCACATCATCACATTATCACACTATAACACTATCACATCATCACATTATCCCATCACAGTATCACACTATAACACAATATCACATTATCACATCACAGTATCACACTATAACACAATATCACATCATCACATTATCACATCACAGTATCACACTATAACACAATATCACATCATCACATCACAGTATCACACTATAACACTATCACAGTATCACACTATAACACTATAACACATTATCACACTATAACACTATCACATTATCACACTATAACACTATCACATTATCACACTATAACACTATCACATTATCACACTATAACACTATCACATTATCACACTATAACACTATAACACAATATCACATTATCAATTTATCACATTATCACACTCACATTATCACATTATCACATTAGCTGGGAAGTAATTTATTACCCTCTGTGTGTGTGTGTGTGTGTGTGTGTTTGTGTGTGTGGGGGTGTGTTTATCTAAATACAATATACAATACAGTCAGTATTGTGTAATGTAATATACAGTTTTGTTATTTGTGAGCATATGGCATTTGAAATGTGTGACTCTCTGTCAGGAGAGCACCTGTTAAATGATGCAGAGCGTAATGATCAAGCTCTGTATGCTTGTATGTGTATGTGTGTGGTGTGGTGTGTGTGTGTGTGTGTGTGTGTGTGTGTGTGCGCGCGCGTGTGTGTGTTGTTTCCTCACCGACTTGGAGAAGGCCAGGCACACCAAGGCTCTGTCAAAGAAACCTGTCCCTAGAACATGAAGGGTGTGGAGGCTGACAGAGTCCCAAACGCGCACGTGAGGAACCAGCTGCTGCCAGGACACACACACACACACACACACACACACACACACACACACACACACACACACACACACACACACACACACACACACACACACACACACACACACACACACACAACATACACACACACACACACACACACACACACACACACACACACACACACACACACACACACACACACACACACACACACACACACACACACACACACACACACACACACACACACGATACCAGGGAAGGCACATCATCAAAATGGAGTAATGTGAAGGTATAGCACTTACTGGTATTTCAGTGAATATATTCAGTTCAGTAAGCATGGAGTCGCATACAGCATCTTCACTAAGTGACAGAACGTGTGTCCAGCGGAACAATCAGAACCAACTGAGACCATTTCTTCAGGGAAACAGTTACAATAAAAACCTTTAGATTCCAATCGCAAGATAAAAAACAATGGTTCAGATAATGGAGGTCAAGCGGAATGAAAATGCCAAGGGGAGATCTCTTACTTTGCCGTCGGAGGAGGTGCCAGCCACTTGTCCTGTTGCGATGGTGATTTTATCGGGGTGGACAGCCAGGCTAGTGAACAGAGAGACAGAGAAAACAGCGAGGGACACAGTTAAAAAGGCTTTCAAAAGGGTTGATTGGTAATGAAGATAAGAAGGGGGACATATCTACTGTAGGCTAGCTATCACACTGATACACCATCTAAGCTCTTTTGAGAGAGTTCTTACAGTTGATCCTTGGCTCTAATGCTTTTCTGTGTGTGTGACTGACTCATCCTTTAATCTACCAATCTGTTCATTAACAGTTTGAACCCTGTTCATCCCTAGGGTTTCACACACACATTATCACCCGTCTAAAGTTCTTACTACTTACATTCACGTTCACATGCCCACTCATTCAAAGTGCATACTATTTATTCTCGAACAAAGGCAATTGAGGTTTCCCTAATTTACAACGCAGTTGAGATTACAGGCGTATTAAAAGCAGATAAAAAACACAAAGTAAAAATAAGGAAAATAAAATTCAGCTTTACACAATTAGACATTAAATCCAGGTATGGTAACATAAAAACACAGCTGTCACAGACTGAAGCAGGGAGATTTGTAATCATGCTTTTAAACTGTCCATAGGATAGTGGGCTATTGATTTGTAATGTGAGTTGAAGCTCATTCCTTGATGCTGGGGCATTAAAACAAAAAGCGGACTTTCCAAGATCAGTCTGTATTCTGGGGACCGGTCATTTGAATGTGCCAGATAGAGTCCATAGTTGTCCAATCTAGCAACATTGTGATATAAGGTGGTAATTTCTCAGCAATGGCCTTAAAGATAAACAGATACCAATGTTTATTTAGCATCTGCCAGAGAAGATGAACCCACCTTATCATACAGGATGCAGTGGTGAGTAACCTACTATATCTATCAGCAGTAATACATCTGAGAGCAGAATGATAGACCGTATCTAGGGGTTTCAGAGTGGAAGGAGCAACATTTCTATAAATCACATCCCCATGATCCAAGATATAAAAACAAAATAAACTGCTTCAACAACCATCTTTCTGATAATCCTTGGGAAGCTGCTTCTGTTCCTGTACAAAAAGCTAATTTTCTTTCTCACAATTTATTGGCAACATTGTCTATAAGGTATGTAAATGTGTTCTCATCGGGCCAGATGCCTAGATATTTGTATTCTGTAACTCTTTCAATGTCAGAGCCATTCACAGTTGATATATGCAAATAATTGTAAACAATATCTCTAGCCCTAGAGAATATCATGTATTTTGTTTTGTTTGCATTATATACAAGCTTAAGGCCAATAAGTGCACACGCACGCACGCACGCACGCACGCACGCACGCACGCACACACACACACACACACACACACACACACACACACACACACACACACACACACACACACACACACACACACACACACACACACACACACACACACACACACACACACACACACACACACACACACACACACACACACACACACACACACACACACACACACACACAGTCAGAGCACCTGTTTACTTAGACCTTTAGTCATTATGTCAGGGTTATTTTGCAGCGGTAGACAGGAATACTGAAAAGTGAGACACTGAATTGCTTTCCCCTTCTTTTCACTGATTGTGCACTTGTTAGGCACAGGGCAAGGACTGAGGACAACACATACCTTTTAAGTCTACAGTCCATTGTGTGTTTTGTACAAATGTGATTAATGTGAGGAGAGGTGAGCGTGTGAGGAGGAATGCATATATTATCGTATTCTAACAAATGAATAAGGAAGGAACATTGAGATGTGTGGTAGAATCAAGAGTACACCGATACTTTGTAAGGTAATGATCAATGGCAGTTTAAGTATATGTCTGTTTATACTATATAGGAACCTGTGTGCATTTGTCAGTATGCATTTGCTTGCATACACTAATGCTTCTGTGTGGATATGTGCATATGGTAAGTGTGTGTGTGTGTGTGTGTGTGTGTGTGTGTGTGTGTGTCTCACCACTTGATATCGTCCGTGTGTCCAGTGTAGTGTCTCTGCAGCTGCTCGTCCACATTATACAGGACCACCACTGAGGCAATGAAATACACCGTCTCCCCAGTAGGCAGCAAGTACAGGTTAGAACGGCAGTCTCTACCACGGTATCCATAACTGGACATTTACACAGTCAAGGAAAATAAAAGCCACTCGCAGAACATGAAAATGTCAATTGATCCACTTACAGTAGACCAAATTAAACCAGGATTCAAATCAGACTATGAAAAGATTAGGAGGATTAACATTCATTTTATAATTTCAACTGAAATCCAATTAATAGTGAATGCGTGACAAATATAAGGGCCTAGATTTCAGTCATGGCTTAAGTTCCATTCTTCATTGGAGAACGTTCCCTCAGAGTGTTATCCCTCTGGCTCTGCTAGACTGAACAACATTCTACATTCATCCCCTTATTTCTTATTCTTTCAGTACAGAAAGAGTTTCCAGAAATACCTTTTATTTTTGGTGCTGCTTGACTGCCTCAGCATAATCTGCCACTGCCACAATATGGGGAAGGAGGGAGAGGAAAATAGACAGAGAGAGATGGGGGGGATGGCCAGCTGATGATTGGCTGTGGTGGTGATGTAATTTGAGCAAATGAAGGAATGAAGAAGAAAATGAAGAAGAAAAAGAGACAGGGTGAAGGACCAGAAAATAACAGAAGCAGAACAGCTGGGCTGACTATAAATCAGCCTCAGCCTGCCAGCTGTATTCTCACTATTACTCAATGTAGGAAGCAGGGCCAGGCTAGTACTGCATGGAGATTGATTGATTGATTGATTGAAAACTTTATTAACAGATTGCAGAATGGGTACAATACAGTACAGCTCAATACACACAATTGTTAAGGGGATGCAGACCAGAGAAAGACTTTTGTCTTGTTTACATCAGGGTCCCCCATTTTCAATTCATCAGGGCCAGGTTAGTACTGCAGGGAGCAGGGCCAGGTTAGTACTGCAGGGAGCAGGGCCAGGTTAGTACCGCAGGGAGCAGGACCAGGTTAGTACTGCAGGGAGCAGGGCCAGGTTAGTACTGCAGGGAGCAGGGCCAGGTTAGTACTGCAGGGAGCAGGGCCAGGTTAGTACTGCAGGGAGCAGGTTAGTACTGCAGGGAGCAGGTTAGTACTGCAGGGAGCAGGGCCAGGTTAGTACTGCAGGGAGCAGGTTAGTACTGCAGGGAGCAGGTTAGTACTGCAGGGAGCAGGGCCAGGTTAGTACTGCAGGGAGCAGGTTAGTACTGCAGGGAGCAGGGCCAGGTTAGTACTACAGGGAGCAGGTTAGTACTGCAGGGAGCAGGTTAGTACTGCAGGGAGCAGGTTAGTACTGCAGGGAGCAGGTTAGTACTGCAGGGAGCAGGGCCAGGTTAGTACTGCAGGGAGCAGGGCCAGGTTAGTACTGCAGGGAGCAGGTTAGTACTACAGGGCCAGGTTAGTACTGCAGGGAGCAGGTTAGTACTGCAGGGAGCAGGGCCAGGTTAGTACTGCAGGGAGCAGGTTAGTACTGCAGGGAGCAGGGCCAGGTTAGTACTGCAGGGAGCAGGTTAGTACTGCAGGGAGCAGGGCCAGGTTAGTACTGCAGGGAGCAGGGCCAGGTTAGTACTGCAGGGAGCAGGGCCAGGTTAGTACTGCAGGGAGCAGGTTAGTAGTGCAGGGAGCAGGGCCAGGTTAGTACTGCAGGGAGCAGGTTAGTACTGCAGGGAGCAGGTTAGTACTACAGGGAGCAGGTTAGTACTGCAGGGAGCAGGGAGCAGGTTAGTACTGCAGGGAGCAGGTTAGTACTGCAGCAGGACTATGCAGTAGAACTGAACATCTGAGCTGATCTACTGTGACATGAAGGGGAGAAGAGATGATCTATTGATTGATAGCTTCCCCTTAGAACTGTATCACAGTCCAATCTGGACTTCACTTGACACTGAAGATTACTCACAACTTTTTTAAATCAAAAGCAGGAGCGCAGTAGAAGCTTTTTCCCAATGCATTTGCACCAGAACATCTTACCAAGGTGACGACAGAATGTCATTCAAACTTGTTATGATCATAACTAACATACACCTCAGGCAGTGACATTCCTACTTCATCTGCACTTAATGAAAAACAAACCATAGACAGCGATAAAGGATACACCCAGTCCAGTTTCAGCTTGTTGCTAGGCAGGTCGGCTCTGCTCTCCAGACAGTAGTTGTCCACCAGGTCTTTGGGCATATACATGGTGATAGGACGGCCCTTCAAATACATTTTCACATAACCTTCCTCTAGAAAGACAACAGAGATTCTCAGTTAGTGGACAATCAGTCAGCAACAACAACAACAACAACAAATCAGCCATGTATCCTACAGTAGTGTAGTGAAATATGAATAGTAGTGAAGTTATCTACTATGCTATTAAATCATTTGTATGACATTATTAATCTCATTAAATTGTATCATAGCATGGAATGTCTTAAAGCGGTAATATAATCTATGTTGCAGATTAATACAATGCATTATTAAACAGCCATTACATATGAAATGGTAAGAGTGGTGGGTGACAAGGGTGAGAATGAGGGATGAGTATTGTACGAGTATTGTATGATAGAGTATTGCATGACAGAGTGTTGTATGAGTGACAAACTTAGAGATAGAGAGAGATGCAAGTAATCAATGTTATGATAGGATGACCTAAATGAAGGCAATCAATAACTTCATTAGTCAGTCAATCAATAAAGACTTTATTAGTCATTTGAGATACAACACAAATAAATGCAAAATAAACTGCAAACATTAATGCAATGTTATGAAGCTTCACAGCACATGAATATTCTGGTTATAACGCAGGTTGACAGACATAAAATGCAGACATGTGAGCAGAAGAATTGTGTTGTTATGGGAAAAAATATAACTGATCAAAGCTAACAAAAAAGAAAGAACCAATATGAGCTTAAAACATGCTTATGTTGAAAACCAAAAACATGCAGAAAACAGAATGAACAGAAAATGTACTAGAAATGTTTTTCAAAGTCCAGCGACAACAAGTTACTGTATGAAAGTACGTACTATACCTTTAGTATAGTCATGATGTAATTGAATATAGTACATCAGCCATGGAGCTGATGTATGGGGTGCTTGTGAGGGTGCTAAGTGGCCTCTATTGTTAGGATTCTTATTTAATTGATTAAGTAATACTAAATAAAATACTACCTTGTTAGAAAGGAAATAATGTGCTGCAATTTCCATGAGTAGGCTTGTTCTTTTTTTCCAACATGATTATGGACAAATATCCAATATCAACCCATTACTACTACACATTTCAGCATCACAAATGTAACCTTTTGAAATTTACATTTAGTCATTTTCCGAAATCCGCTGGCAGACTTTAAGTCTGTGTGTGTGTCCATCAAAATGTATATTTGTCCATAATTTGAGTGTTTGTTACTCATCTGGAATTGATTTGATGAGTTTTATAGCAACTGAATGTGTGAGTTGATATTGGCCCAGTGCTCACCATAAAGTTAGACGCACACAGGCTACAATGAACCCCTAACCCTGGTGTTCTGACAGATTGGTATGAGACCAGGCTCTTTTGGCTATAGCTTAATAGCAAATCTGGAAGTACTGGCTAGGAGACTTGATGGGGCTGCGGTAGCTGGGTGTATCAAGGGGAGAGTACGACGACAGACTTGACGTCTTCCTCAGTGGAAGGGTAAAGGTTGGGGCCTTTCTGGCCACTCTGAGAGCCGCAGCCCTGTCACTGCTGGCCTTTCTGCTGACCAGTGTATGGGGGTCGGGGGTCGGACGGGCCGCTACGGCCGACGCCGTAGGGCTGCTGCTGTTTCCGGGCTGTTTGGTCGTGCGGCTCAGGTAAATCTGTACTGTGACTAAGGCACATGGGGAAGAGCCAATGGGAATAGGGGATTTGGTGGCAGGGGGGGGTAGACACATGTGGCCAAGGAGCAAGAGGGAAAGGGGGGGAGGTCATTAGAATAATATTAGATAGATGTAATAGATTTTATGCTACAGAATCATTCTTTATTACACAGCCACCACAAGACAAGACTGGCGGGAGACACACTATCTATCTAGGGGGAAACTATGGGTTTGCTGACTCTTGCTATAACATATGAATGTTGATTTTATAAATATTGATTTGTTCAGTGTGCCATGAGATCAAAATGCAACATTTCTTCTGTGGTTGATTGGACACTGCTAGATATCTCCCTTTAGTCTGCATTCTGGGTGACAGTACAGTATTCAAAACTATATCTCATGTCATAGAAAGTAGTTAAAATAGAGAGACCTGTGATGAAATATCCATGAATTATAGCGTCTGGGTTTACACAAAACAGACGACACTCGAGGCCGTGCGAGGAAAGAACACAAGCAGCAAGGGGCCAATTCCCTGTGTGTGTCACAGTCCTGGTCGTCTGGTCTCCTCCAATACATGTGGAGTCGCCAGCCCTTATAGGCAAGGAAAGTATAAAAGAAGGAAGGGTCATTTCACTTCTTTTCACTCGACAGCGAGGAGTTTCACTGGGAGAGCGTAACACGCACAGAGGTTCATGCTATCTCCCCCAGATCCCCTCCCTGCTGGACAGGCACCCCGACCAACCAGTAGGAGTCGCTATCGCAACGACCATGACTCATACCCTCACCGGCTTCCCACCCGTGAACACTGGCAATTGTGTTCGTTGGAACATCTGACCAAGCCGGAAGTACCACTACCGGGAATTAAACCCAGACCTCTGCAGTGGTAGGCGAGTGGTTTTTACCTCTATGCTACCCAGACACCCACGAACAAAGACATGTCTACTATCTTCTATCTCTTTATAATGCAAATATTCATTTTGAAAGAGGAACTAAGAGCTGGAGCAAATCGACTTGATCTGAAGCGAAGTGAGGGATCTTAGAGCAGAGCATTTGTGGGTCCTTAGAACATTCAGACGTCTAGGAAGAGAGTGTTGTTACTATGGTGACAGCGACTAAAGGCCATGAGCTCAAAGTGGCAGTGGCAGTGTGAGCAAACACACACACACACACACACACACACAGATCTAGAAAGTTTCATTGGCAGTTAACTAGTGTTGTGACACACAAGCGCACTGCAACCACTGCAATCAACCACACGGCTTGACAGACCTCGCAGTGTAGATTAGGTAGTATGTGTGCTTGTGCATTAGTTCACTTAGACTCGTAAAATATAAGCAAGGGCAACTAGCACACACACACACACACACACACACACACACACACACACACACACACGGTCAACCAATCCCACCCCTGAGACGGTGACGGCTCTCTGTGCATTGTAATCAATAGAAATAACTAAGGCTAGATAAGTTGGAGGCATAGTTGCTAGTTTCACTGACTTGGAAAAGAGACTTTAACGGGGGGTAGCCACTGTGACATCATCATTAGAAAGTTCCATTCTCAAAATTCTAATCTCACATAATGTGAGATTGTGCACCTGAATAGGTTAATGATTTTATGAATTAATATAGAGGTAAATTAGAATGATACATCTTTAACAATGATTGGCACAAGGTCTCTCTTCCTCAAGCCAATACTGTAGCTCACAGCACCTGAGATTCATGCACAGAGAGCTGTGGGGGCCCAGGGGGTTTATGGGAGGGGTGCCTACCTTTGCAGTGGGTCACTCGTCGCATCCCTTGTGAGGTCACAGAGAGAGACAGAAGGGCCGGGTGAGGGGTGAGATGGCTTCCTCACTTCCTGGTGTGTCTAGTAAAGTGTCACTCCCTGTTTCCTGGTGATAATGAATAGTGACTTCCCCCTTTGCTGGTCTTAATTAATTATTGGTTGTTTTCCTGTGTGATTTTCATTGTGTCCTGTACTTCCTGTGGGATTTGATGAATTGTGTTCTTTTCTTTTAATTCTTCTCCCCTTTTTCCACACAGGGTCACCTCTGTCTAATGCAAAACCCCTGAAACACTTAGCTAATTGTTTCAGCAATGGAAGTAAGCAGACTAAGCATTTCTAATCTACCTGTGACCTTATCTCAAACCTCTTTGGCATCAATTACTGCTCATAGTGTGCAAGGCAGCAAAACATGCCTACAATTCTAAAATTCTAATTTTGAGAAGATGGAATAAACCCAAAATCGAAGTGCTATTGTACCTCTTCTATATAATTGTGCATACATTTTTTTTTAAATCACTGCATGGATCTTGAGGTAAGCATAATCCTGACAGGAGTTACTGTAGCAACCATCCATGTCTATTGGCTAATTGTACTCTTGTGGTTGTTTATGTCCACACGGACCAATAGGTCCTGACACGGACCTGACATGGACCTGACTCTGCAGCATTGCAAGAGATAATAGGTCTATAATTGATTCAAATGTCCACTAAGCGACATTTTAATTATCTCTGTATTTCATTCCCCCCTACCGTAATCAGCATTCGGTGTCAGAGAATAGAGGGTGTTAGCAATGTCTAAGGCTCCATTCACACTCACTTTACTGGAGCCTTATTGGGTATTTACAGGGGGGAAAGCTGTGTAAGTACAACCAGAGTCACGTGATAATGGGAGATCTATGACTGCCAGTACAGAATCCCATTTACACAACAGCTCCCCCTTGTTATCTACAGTAACAGTTGCACAGTTTGCTATGCTAATTCAAATTTTCGAATTACCAGGTGCACCCATTCATTTTGTATGTGGCTTATGTCTGCTAGAATCATCATCTGACCACTTAGCCCAGAGACTAGAACCACTATAGCCTTGGTAAATTATTCTCTCTCTCTCTCTCTCTCTCTCTCTCTCTCTCTCTCTCTCTCTCTCTGGTCTTAAAGGGAAACTACGCCCAATTTTATATTTCATACATGTTATTCCTGTGGTCTAAAACAGTCCAAAATATTATAGCGAATAATATAAAATTATCTCTCCCAAATACAAAAACGTGATGATTTATGATGTCGTCAAGTATAAAGTCTGGAGCTGCTCCATAGACAATTATACAGTATATGACACTGAGAGCACCCAGGGGAATGTTCTGTGTCTACGGATAATCTTTTTTGTTTCCGAACTGTGAACACTACTATAGAATAAAGCTCATTTGGTTATAAAAACTCAAACAAACATTCTGTGGGTCCACAAAATCAGTCTCCCATTCATTGTCTATGGAGGAGCTCCAGACTTTATACCTGATAACATCGCATGTTTGAGTGTAACTTCTCTGGTTTCTGGCTTTATGAGAGAGTAGCTCATGTTCACTTTCCTGAGCCATGGAAATAACATATTTAAATTCTTCTTTTGGGCGGTGATTCTCCTTCTAAGCCACAGCTGCAGTAAGGCTGAACCAGGTGCACGAGCCTAATGGGAACAGCAGTCTCATTTACTAACAGATCAATAACATGCTGGAGATGGACATTTTTATCAATACGTCTTTCATTTCCTATTCTGTGTCATTGTTCTGTTGCCAGGCTTATCTTTTCCTCTTTTTTTTTTCAATCTTCAAAAGCTGCGTTTTAGTTGGTCATCTAGAACTGTGTTTGAAAATACCATAAACCTCCATGGAATTCCTACTCTCTCAATTTATGTTTATGTTTATATATGTTCATGTCAGACAATAATCTATCTTCTAACAGCTAA
The DNA here is from genome assembly GCF_963971535.1 of Notolepis coatsorum. Classification (NCBI taxonomy): domain Eukaryota; kingdom Metazoa; phylum Chordata; class Actinopteri; order Aulopiformes; family Paralepididae; genus Notolepis; species Notolepis coatsorum. Next base: position 40,516,927 of record NC_140167.1, read on the forward strand.
TAACAATACTTTTAAAATGTTTTAGAAATTATGAGTAAAAACTGCAATGTTTTTGTCACTATTTAGAATTTGATTATAGGCCTGTACCGTACATAAACAACATTTTAATTTAAATTCAAAATCAAAACAAGATCAAATGAAACAATATGCCCAGATATTATGAGAAAGAGAACACATTGTGAAAACTGAAGAATGGTCAGGTGGTGTGAGTAGAGGGATGAAGCTGATTGGTTATTCAAGGAGGATTGGGCAATGGGTAATGGTTGAATGATGAATGTTTTAAAAAGAACAGATTAAGATACAACATCCTGTCATTTAGGAAAGCTGTCAGTGGTCCCTTGTGTGCAGAGAACAAAACAATGCTCTTTCCTCATCAATATGCACTCATGTCTTTCTCTCTCAGGATGGACATGGATTCTAACTATTAATGGTCCTCATTCTCGAACATGTTCGTAAGTATCTTTGTAACTATCTTTGTAAAAAGTTTATACTAACAAATTACGTAGATCCTCCTCCGGATTCCTGAACGCGTGAAATGGTCTTCGTAGGTGGCCAAAATCAACGGAGCTAGGTTCCCATGACTGAAAAACGTCACTCATTCTTAAACTGGAAGCGCATTCTCGTACACCTGAATTTGCATACAGATACACCACGCCAGCTCCTTATAAGGCGAGGGCCGTGTGCAAAGCGGAAGTGAAAGGCTCAGCATTGCGTCTGTGCAGTGCTGACCCCCGTATTCAACAGGTAGCGTGGAAGCGATTTGCAACTGATCAAAATTAGATTAGATTAAAATGTATTGTCATCATACAGCACAAGTACAATACAACGAAAATAAGTTTGGCATCTAACCAGAGTACAAATGTAACAGTAAAGTGCAATTGTAACATATAATGCACAGGTGGTTAAATGCTTCATTTCGGAGAAAATAAATAAATAAATAAGAACACACACACACACACATACACACACTTTCTCCACACATTTATTTATTTGGGTTTAGTTCTTATTTATTTATTTATTTTTGGACATGGTTCGTTCAGTCATGACTATAAATGTAAAACAGAATTGTTAATGATACAAATATTGTCGTATTTATTATCATTATAATTATTAAATTCCGTGGATGTCTGTAGAATCGAAGTGACCGCAATCCCCAAGGACTTGTCCCAAATAAAGCAGTTAATAACTCGGTTGCACACCAATATACATTGAAACATAGTCATATTTATTATCATTATAATTATTTAATTCCTCGGATGTCTGTAGAATCGAAGTGACACAATCCCCAAGGACTTCTCCCAAATAAAGAAGTTAAAAACACGGGCGCACACCGGTCTGTCCGACTTACGACTGCCTTTTCGAGTTCGGAAATCCTATGAATGAATTTACAATACGAAGCCGTTCGAGAATGCCAAAGAAGTTTGTAAATCGAGTTACGAATGAATTTATTGGTAACTTTCTCGTATGTCCGTTCGAGAATGAGGACCAATGTGTCTGACTTCATATTCTTTCATATTATTCATATGCAATTGCAAATAGACTACCTATTCCTTACATCAATCAATCAATCAATTGATCAATCAATTCTTCATATTTACAATATTCCTCCAGAATTCGTCAACCTCATGAATACACAGAGGACCATTGATAGAGTAGTCATTGTTCACACTGGATGGTGTTATAGTAGTATTCTCATCTGGCTAAAGCAGCAAAGGAGAACCCCTTGGTCTTACCTGCGTTGAACACAGGATCCCTCTGTTTGCTGTGAAGTGAATGGAAAGCAGTTGATTTTCCTCCATACTGAGAGAATATCTCCAAATCTACTTTACACTACCAGACCAGCATTATATCGTTGCTTTCTTTTAGGCCAGAGCTCATTACTGTATATATATATGGCTATATATATGGCTTAGGTGCACATGATTAGACTATGTAATACATTTAGAAAAAAGGAAAACTGATAGTGTGCCAGCCAAGAACACCCAAACAAACCAACATAACATTGGAAATAAAGGTTATTTCAAGCAAGTTTTCACAGTTTCACGTCTGCTGATGTAGGAGAACAGAGTGTTTCAGGGGATCAGAGAGAGAGAGGGAAGCTGAGGCAGAGGTTACACCTTTCGTATCATCTTCGTATTGTTTTCTTATGCGTATCGCCGCGACGTCGTGCGCCTGAGTCACACTTTCGTTTTTTTTTCGTTTTTGTCAGCCAAGCACACTGATGTAGTACACTGCCAAAGCAGTAGGTGGCAGTAGGTGGCAAACATGAAGGCAATTTCAACCAATCAGAACGAATGTGCCAATACACTTCCTGGTGGAAGCTCCAGCAAAGAAATGTCAATAAGGCAGGCGCCTATGCCGCGCCACCATCTTGCTTGCTCACTCAATGCAGCAATTCTTTTTTCAGCAAAGCCTAATAAAAGTGCAATAAACTAAACGGATACATTCACTGTGTGTTCTGCCTGTCATTTGTTGATGAAACAAAACTAACATCAACACAAGTGACCACCAAGAGCAGATAGTTTAGTCTAAAAACGATCGGTAGCATTGTTAGCTGCATGCTAACGTCAATGGAGTATGCCATTATAACAATATAGCATTGTGGCTAGAAGCTAACGTTAGCTCACGCTACTTAGCCAGCACGAAACTGATGATATCGCGAGCTATCAGTAGTTAGATAACATTAGAGACAACGCTGTGTGTATTAAACAAAGGTGAATAGATGACTGGGCCATTTTGTTTAATGCTTGTTAAGTTGAAAGAGGAACTCTGAGCTAACAGGGTCTGAATCCTGATAGCTCACGTTAGCCAGCTGCTCATACAATCGGTAATGCTAGCAGAATGAATGGATGTAAACTTTATTTAACATATTGCATATGGGTACAATACAATACGGCTCAATACAAACAATTGTTAAGGGAATGCAGACTGTTGTAGCTTGGACTGGGGTCCTTATAACAATAACTTGACAACACATGGTAGCTGAAGCTATTTGGGACACGGAGCTCTGTCCCAAACACACACACTGTTGTCACCGGAAGGGCACGCAGATGGTATCTACTGCGCATGGGCGTTTTCGCAACAACGGCTAGCGTGCTGACTACACGCTGTTGTCGACTCGTTTTTTTTGCGTATCTCCAAACGCAAACACAATTTTGCGTTTCAGCCGTATCCACAAAAAAACGCCAAAAAACGCGTTTCTGTGTAGATAGGACATGATACGTCGTCAAAAACGTATAAAAAAACACCAGGAATACACTAGTCTAACCTCAGCCTGAGGCCCAGCTGTGTTTCAGGGGATCTACACAGAGAGAGAGGGAAGCTGAGGCCCAGCTGTGTTTCAGGGGATCTACACAGAGAGAGAGGGAAGCTGAGGCCCAGCTGTGTTTCAGGGGATCAGAGAGAGAGAGGGAAGCTGAGGCCCAGCTGTGTTTCAGGGGATCTACACAGAGAGAGAGGGAAGCTGAGGCCCAGCTGTGTTTCAGGGGATCTACACAGAGAGAGAGGGAAGCTGAGGCCCAGCTGTGTTTCAGGGGATCTACACAGAGAGAGAGGGAAGCTGAGGCCCAGCTGTGTTTCAGGGGATCAGAGAGAGAGAGGGAAGCTGAGGCCCAGCTGTGTTTCAGGGGATCTACACAGAGAGAGAGGGAAGCTGAGGCCCAGCTGTGTTTCAGGGGATCAGAGAGAGAGAGGGAAGCTGAGGCCCAGCTGTGTTTCAGGGGATCAGAGAGAGAGAGGGAAGCTGAGGCCCAGCTGTGTTTCAGGGGATCTACACAGAGAGAGAGGGAAGCTGAGGCCCAGCTGTGTTTCAGGGGATCAGAGAGAGAGAGGGAAGCTGAGGCCCAGCTGTGTTTCAGGGGATCAGAGAGAGAGAGGGAAGCTGAGGCCCAGCTGTGTTTCAGGGGATCAGAGAGAGAGTACCTCTCACTCCTCCTGCCACTGGAGTTGCTGCCGGTGGACCCGGCGCGGGTTCGGTTGCTCTTGGAGTCCGCTGAGTCTCTCCTTGTGAGCGTGCCCACATGCTCGTTGGAGTTGGCTCTCCTCACAGTGCTTTGGGAGTAGTGGTGGTGGCAGAGAGAGAGAGAGAGAGAGAGAGAGAGAGAGAGAGAGAGAGAGAGAGAGAGAGAGAGAGAGAGAGAGAGGGAGAGCAGAAATTGGTCATGAAACGGGTCATAATATACATTATAATAATTGAAATGCTTTACTCACTTTAGTGGCTTGTATCACGTTTCAAGTTTCAAGTTTCAAGTTTCTTTAATAGTTGTCATACAGAAGTACAGAATACTTTTGTACAAAATGCTTCTTACTGTTGCGCTCCAGAGACTGTGCAAGACAAGATAAGTATGAAATAAAAACATAGTAAAATTAGAAGTAAAAAAAGAGGTCACAGTGTTCAGTTTAGACATATGTACAATGTTCGATGCAGAATAGACGTAGTTACCATACAATATATAATACTGTGCAGTGTACTAATATACAATACTATATAGTGCAAGGCAGAAATGGAGAAATGGGACGAGGTGCAATTTAGGTACAATTCACAGTAGGTGTACGAGTTGTAGTGCAAATCCTTTATCAATAAATATAAAGTGTAAGTGTGTTTGTGTGATCTAAAGTGTGGAGAGTGGGTGCTGCAGTGTGTTGTTTGTTTGAGTGAGTGTGTGCGTGTGGGTGTGTGTGCTGTGTGCATTTGATGGTTGTTGCATAGTGATTATTGTTCGTTTAGCGATTATTGTTCGTTTAGCAGCCTGATGGCCTGGGGATAGAAGCTTCTTCTGAGTCTTTCTGTGCTCGCCTTAAGACTCCGGTATCGCTTGCCTGACCGCAGCAGTTCAAAGAGGCAGTTGTTCGGGTGGCTCGAGTCCTTAATAATTCTCTTAGCCTTCCCCTTGCACCGCTTGATGTAAATGTTCTGGAGGGTGGGAAGCCCCCCTCCAATTGTGCGTTCGGCTGAACGTGTCACTCTTTGTAGTCTGCTACGGTCTTGTGCAGTGCTATTCCCAAACCAGGAGGTGATGTTGCCGGTCAGGATGCTCTCTATTGTACATGAGTAGAAGTTCCTAAGGATCTTCTGACTGACTTGGAACTTCCTTAGGCGCCTGAGGAAGTAGAGGCGTTGTCGTGCCTTCTTCACAACACTGTCAATGTGTGTGGTCCATGTCAAGTCCTCGGATATGTGGGCTCCGAGGTACTTGAAACTGTTCACTCTCTCAACCGGTGCCCCGTCGATGCTGAGGGGGCTGTAGTCCTTGACCCCCGACCTCCTGAAGTCCACAATCATCTCTTTTGTTTTGCTGACGTTCAGGGAGAGGCAGTTCTCCTGACACCACTGTGACAGGTTCTCTACCTCTTCCAGGTAGGCCCTTTCGTCGTTGGCAGAGATCAGGCCCACCACTACTGTGTCATCAGCAAATTTGATGATGGTGTTGTTGTTCCGCTGTGCTACGCAGTCATGTGTGTACAGGGAGTAGAGGAGGGGGCTCAGAACACAGCCCTGGGGGGCCCCTATGTTGAGCGTGATGGATGAGGAGGTGCAGTTGCCGGCTCTTACCACCTGGGGTCTGCCCGTCAGGAAGTCCAAGACCCACTGGCACAGGTCATAGTTCAAGCCCAGGTCCCTGAGCTTGGCTATGAGTTTGGAGGGGACTATGGTATTGAATGCTGAGCTGTAGTCGATGAACAGCATTCTCACATAGTTCCCCTGCCTCTTGTCCAGATGTGATGCTGCTGTGTGCAGCACATGGGCTATGGCGTCCTCCGTGGACCTGTTGGGGCGATATGCAAATTGCAGCGGGTCCAGGTTGATGGGGAGGGAGGAACAGATGTAGCCCTTCACTAGCTTCTCAAAGCACTTCATGGCTATGGAGGTGAGGGCTACAGGGCGGTAGTCGTTGAGGCAAGCGGGCGTAGATTTTTTGGGTACAGGGATGATGGTGGACTTCTTCAGACAGGTGGGGATGACAGCCTGTTCCAAGGACAGGTTGAAGATGTCAGTGAATACCGGGGCCAGTTGGTCGGCACAGACTTTTAGGACGCGGCCGGGGATGCCGTCCGGTCCTGCTGCCTTCCTGATATTCACTTTTTTAAAGATCCGTCTCACCTCATGCTCTGTTACCCTGAACACTGAGTCTCCATCAGCAGACCCCCCCCCCCCCATTGCCGTGGTTTGTAGGCTGGTGTTGTTATTCACAGCCTCAAACCTCGCATAGAAGGAATTGAGATCATTTGCTAAGGAGATGTCACTGTTCAGTTTGAGGGGGGTTCCTTTGTAGTCTGTCATTGTTCTGAGGCCCTGCCACATGCCTCTAGAGTCAGCCTGTTCAAACTGAAGTTCAACTTTATCCCTGTAACGCCGTTTTGCCTCTATTACTGCTCTCCTGACGTTGTATCTTGCCATCTTGTGTTCTTCCATGTTGCCTGTCACCAGCCCGGTGTTGTATGCTGATGTGCGCACTTTCAGAGCCTCACGGACGGATTTGTCTACCCAGGGCTTTTGATTTGGGTAGATTTTAATTTTGGTGGAGGGGATTGTTTCTTCTACCTGAGTACAGACATAGTCAATCACCGTTTCGGTGTATTCATTAATATTGGCTGTGTTATCACGGAATACACTCCAGTCTGTACTTCCGTTATATATATATATATACGTTATACTGTATATGTATTATGAAAAGGCTTTATGGGTGCGGCTGGGCTGTGTAGAGGTCTAAGCATCCACCTACCACCGCAGATACCCGGGGTTCAATTCAAGTCATCCCTACAAACAGAATTGGCCGTGTTCGCGGGTGGGAAGCCGGTGGGGTATGAGTCCCGGTCATTACAATAGTGACTCCTACTGGTCGGTCAGGACACCTGTCCAGCAGGGAGGGGATCTGGGGGAGATATTGTGAACCTCTGAGCATGTTATGCTCTCCCAGAGAAACTCCTGGCTGTCAGGTGAAAAGAGGCGGCTGGCGACTCCACACGTATCGGAGGAGGCATGTGGTCGTCTACACCCTCCCCAGACTGACAGTAGGGCAGCATGTGGTAGTCTACACCCTCCCCAGACTGACAGTAGGGCAGCATGTGGTCGTCTACACCCTCCCCAGACCGACAGTAGGGCAGCATGTGGTCATCTACACCCTCCCCAGACCGACAGTAGGGCAGCATGTGGTCATCTACACCCTCCCCAGACCGACTGTAGGGCAGCATGTGGTCATCTACACCCTCCCCAGACCGACTGTAGGGCAGCACAATGACCAGGAAGGGAATTGGCATAGCAAAAAAAACATTATAATAATAATAAAGCTTTATAACATATTGTTAGTATTATTATATATTATTATACCCATCCATGCATCATCACAACTATCTTATAACTATGTTATAAATGGACTTCACAGAATGCATTTCCTCTTGCAATGTATTACAGAAACGGACTTCGGTGAAAGAATTTCCAGTATTTCCTCTCGTTCTCTTTCGCTGCTACCCCATCTGTGCATGGAGGTCCATAATGACGTCAGTACAATAGAGGTTGTAACAGAGACCTGTGTGCAGACAGACAGCCTGCCCATTCACACAAAGAAAAGGCCCCATCAGCAGTCCAACAGGCTGGTAGGCCCAGTCACACCTAATCCACCCCCTGGGGACCAAAGTCCATTCAGTCCTGCAATTGGCCACTCATTGTTATCCCTTCTGTGGTAGTTGAGTGTTGTGTGTGTGTGTGTGTGTGTGTGTGTGTGTGTGTGTGTGTGTGTGTGTGTGTGTGTGTGTGTGTGTGTGTGTGTGTGTGTGTGTGTGTGTGTGTGTGTGAGAGAGAGCAAGATAGAGAAAGAGAGAGGAAAGAGAATGAGGCCCAGTCCACACGATCACGGGTATTTTTGACACTGATGTTTTCAAAAAAATATTCCTCCGTACACACGAGTTGTTTAAAAAAATAAACGCATACTCACGGAACTGTAAAATTTACATGTAGTACAATGCCAAAGCAATAGGTGGCGATGTAATTCAAACATGAAGGCCATTTCAACCAATCAGAAGGGTTGAACGCGTCACTACGTTATCATTGCGCTACACGGGGGAGCATTCATTATTTGTTCGCAGCAAGAACAAAGTGCAATAAACAAAAAAGGATACATTCACTGTGTGTTCTGCCTCATTTGTTGATGAAACAAAACCAACATCAACACAATTTACCACCAAGAGCGGAGAGTTTAGTCTCACAAAAAGATTGCTGATTTTGTTAGCTTACGTGCTAATGTTATTGGGATTTACCATTATAATAGTTAGCATTGCGGCTAGCGTACATAGCGCGTAGTTGTTGTTGGCTACGTGTGGTTAGCTGGTTTTGATTGATTGATTGATTGATTGATTTATTGCGAGGCGCTGGTTTCGTGGAATGGAGTGGAAATACTTTAATCATCACGTCATTAATTAATAGATAATTGTCATTTCCAACATAAGTTAATGCTTAATAACATTACACATGGGGAGACTAACGTTAGCTTGCTTGACACAAACATTGTTGATATAGCAGTCTGGTTAATGTTATATCGCTCGCTATTGATTGTACTAGTAACGTTAATGCTAGTAGAATAAATGGATGAAAACTTAATTTAACAGATTGCAAAATGGGTACAATACAATACGGCTCAATACAAACAATTGTTAAGGGGATGCAGACCAGAAAAAGACTTTCGTCTTGTTTACATCAGGGACCCCCGATATCGCTCGCTATTGATTCTTTACTGGTGATGGTGGCCAGGTCTAATATCTATATTGTTATATTCATATAACGCTACTTGCAACAGCTTTGCCGTAAACACTGGAAATAATCTCGGTTACTATGTCTACACGCAACCACTGAAACCGGGATTCCCCCAAAACTTCACCCTGGACTCCGGTTAAATTACCACAGTTGCAGTGTTCCAAAAAACCGGTTGCGTGTGGAGGAACAGTTACATAAAACCCCGCGTTCGTGTGGACTGGGCCTGAGTGGCATGAGAGAAAGTGAATGAGAATGAATGTGAGTGAGAGAGGAAACAAGGAGGGAGAGAATGAGAAAGGTTGAGAGGGAGGGAGATAGAGAGGGGGAAAGAGAGAGAGAGAGAGAGAGAGAGAGAGAGAGAGAGAGATAGAGAGAGAGAGAGAGAGAGAGAGGGACCTTTGTATCCTGTTAGTCCATGAGGGACCCTGATAATTGGGCCGTAGTCCATTGGGGGACTCTATGTGAGTAATATGCCAACATTGCGGGGAATGTGAGCAGTCCACAGTTGGACTAATCGCATTCACAGACAGTGAACTAAATAAACAATGTCACAGGGAATGTGGATTTAAACAGCAAACAATGGATATTATTGATGATGAAAATGGCATTGCATCACGACTTTAGTACAATATAGAGGTTGATCGATGATTCAGTCTCAATTAATTTGATAGATTTTTATAAAGGGAATGACAATGATATGATATGTTTAGTATTAAGTTTAGCAGTCTTAGGCCAATGCTCAATCCAAATGTAAACACAAAGGTAGCTTTGCCAACGAAAACACAATTATTGTTGAGGAATTTTTCTCTCAGAGTGCGCTTCAAACAAGGACAGTACTGTAAAAAGGAAACCAGAAAGGTCACTGCGGTTTATAGCAGTTACAGTGTTGTTTTCATATGAAATGTTTGTGCACATTGAAGTAAAAGAGACCTGTCTTTTGAGCCACGAACGGATTAGGAAAATTCCATTTCCAGCTCCAAAACACATTCTCCATCTACATGTAAAACTCCTCAAGGACATAATATTATTCATACAATTCAGATGATCCTAAAATGATGACTAGCACAGATGATAATATAAGAGATTGACCAATACAATATTTTTACTTTCTCACAGATAAACCTTAACATTAAGAACATGAATACTACCTCTGATACAGTGATTATGTTAAGAGTTTGACTGATGAACTATTCTGTCACTTTCTCACCTGAGGGGCATGTAGAGAATTCTGGCTGTGCCAGACACAGAAGACAGACTGGACAGATGGACAGGAGGAGGACATCACATTTGGAGGTGGACAAGACATGAACAGGACATGACATCGTTAAGTAGACAGGACATGACATCAGAGAGAGAGAGAGAGAGAGAGGCATGAAAGACAGGGGAGATATGGGAACAAGAGAGGAGGAAAATGGAGAGATAAACAGATGACTGATGCTTTGATGGAACCACCCTCTCCTTACTGTCGGTTCATTCCAATCCATTGAGATAAATGAAACAACTTATAACAAATTTTATCCAGTAGCCTTACATTTACATTTACATTTAGTCATTTAGCTGACGCTTTTCTCCAAAGCGACTTACAAGTTCTGTACGACAAGTCATCAGGAAGGGCACAACTCTATCAGCTGAGTTACAATGTTCAGTGTTGAGTGCTACAGTGTAGGTTAGTATATTAGGACAAGTGGATGACAGTAAGGTTAGTTAGGGTTAGAATTATTTTTCTTTTTTCATTTCAGATAATGGTTGAAGAAGTGCGTCTTTACTCTATGGCGACGACTCATAAGACCATGTCTTATTTTTGCTTTTGTGTGTGTGGTTTTGGATTCGTTTTTCTGTGTTGTATAGCACTTTGGAACTTGTCAAATTTACTTGACTCTCAAGCTGCAACTCCAGTGGTGAGTGTAGCTGAACCTTTTGATTGATTGACATAGACGTACTGTCACAAAGCATGAACTAAGTAACCCCCCCCCCTCATCCTTGCCTTCTGATTTCAGAAAGTCCATCTGAAGCTGGATGCGATGTTAAAGCGTGTGGTGGTACTTTTTCACTGTGTGCGCTGTGAGATCGCCTTGCCTGAGTCAATACTGGAACACAACACAACACAGTACAAACACCCCCCCCCCCGCCCCCATGTAAACAAAACTGGTTTATAATGCTATGTTCACATTCAAACACAGACCTGATAATGACATAGCAAAGTGCTAACCCAGTCAAGATAGGGTCAAGTATCCTTTGTCCACAGAGTTCAAAGTTCAAGTGAGTATGGCAGGAAGCCAAAAAGATTAACATTCCTATGAATATCAATGGCCAAAATCATGGGCGAGGCCATTTACTGGGGGCTTCTGCTCACAGATAGGCAGTGCAGACAATCAATAAAGCCTCAGATAGTTCCTACTAGAATAGACAAGAAGAAAATAAGCTGAGACAAATAGCTCCATAGCAACACATTGACATTAGCTCGCTGTATCTAACTATAGCTCACTCATAGCTATAGCTCACACATTGATTTAGTCTGGACTGGAGGGGGTTGATTATCTTAACCTTAACAGATCTGCGGTTGGGTAGGTAGGAGGTAACGATAGGGTGTGAAGTAGGGCACATTGTAAGTATACACTCTATGGTGTGGAAAGTGTCCCAAGCCCTGGGGGACCTCAGTCCCCGATAAATGTACGTTATATACTAGGGAATGGATAGACCCATTGGAGGTAGCAGTTTTTGGAATGGAATTGGTCCCTGCTCGTTCAATAGGTTCATCTGATTATGATAATGCCAGCCAGTCTATTGTCTAAGTCTATTGTTCCTCTGACAGACAAGATTGATAACCTGCTCTCTCCATGATCATACTAAACACACACATACACGCATGCATGTGCACACACACACACACACACACACACACACACACACACACACACACACACACACACACACACACACACACACACACACACACACACACACACACACACACACACACGGTTTGAACTGAATGTGAATGTCAGGACAGCAGGGCAGACACAGCAGTGACAGTCTCAGCCATGTTAAATGTCAGAGGCTCTGGCTTTGAGGAAGCCATCCATCTCTGAGGAAGATTAATGACCAGAGATATCAGACATTACACGCACACGCACGCGCGCACGCGCACACACACACACACCACACCACACACACGCACACACGCACACACACACACGCACACACGCACACACACACACACAGGGTCCAATGGTAGCAGTGTTCAGACAGAAATAATATACTGTGCTTGATTTGACCTTTATACTGTCTGCTAATGTAGAATTCTGTGGACAATTCTTAGACAAATAAAACACAAAAAGCCACAGAGGTGATCTTTCAAGATAAGTTAACAAGACATTTCTAGACGGGCAATTACACGGACATACTATGCCCTTAGGAAGCTCAGAGCACACAGTTTAAACATGGACTCTGGTATGTAAATCCTCACAGCCTGGCAGAATAAAGAGGCCTAAATCTGGTTATCAGGATAGAGCACATGTTTATTACAGTTTTAACACGGACTGGAAAGGGTTCAGTGAGCCACTCTGACTGTTATGTTTGGCATCCGGGATGTAGGAGAGGTACCATAAAACTGTCCTATAAAACCGCTCTGCCATGGGCTGTTTATAGCAAGTAAGTTCCCATAATAAATGTATGTAGTTTATTATACACCGAATAGAATAGAATGAAACAGAATCGACAAAAATCCTTTGCTTTCACATGATGTCATAATGCCCCTTGGCAGCCATTATATGCAGCCATTTTTAGAGTTTAATCAAACACGGAGCACCAGATGGAGCACATGAAAACAACCTATAGGATAGAATATAATCAAACACAACACAACACAACATATACGATGATACTGTGCGACATTACACTAGGATAAAAACCCATACTTATTTAAAAAAAAATTTATCCACTTTTTCTCCTCTTTTTTAAAATTTTTTTCTCCCATCCCAATTTAGCCGTGGCAATTCTCCCCTCCCCTGTCTTGAACGTTGCTCGCATGTGCCCCCCACTGGCCGGTTGTAGGGAGGATAGAAGCCCATCGCATGTCCCCTCCGATACATGTGTAGGCAGCCAGTCGCATCTTTTCACCTGCCAGCGCGGACTCTCATTTGGCGAGGAGTAACGTGTAGGAGGCTCACACTGCCCCCCCCCATTTTCCTGTCTCTGCTGTGCAGGCGCCCCAACCGACCTGTAGGAGTCGCTGTTTACAACGTCCAGATTACCACCCATCGACTTCCCACCCGCTAACTCTGCCAATTGAGTTAGTATGACGGCCGGCCCAAGCCGGAGGCAACGCCGACAGACGGATTCGATACCGGTGTCTCGTGCATTGGTGACGAGCGCAATGTCCGCTGCGCCACCCAGCCGCCACAAAAAAAAAATTAAAAACCATACTTATTACAGTTTTCAGACACACAACACTGACTGTGCTCTCTCACCTCTTGGCGGTTGACGTGGAAGAGTCCTTCCTGGAGCCGGACCCAGAAGGTGATGTTAGCGTCCCACTACCTTTCTTTGGTAGCACCGTGCCGTTGTTGACCGTGGGCCGTAAGGGCAGGGTGGCGATCATAGGCCTGGTGGCTGGAAGAGGAATAACAACAAGACAAAAGAGTGTACAACGAGTATGAGTGACGTAGCATACCGTTACCTTTATCCAGAAGTACCCTACACTCGGTTTCAGCATGGGAGGGAAACAAACCCCTAACCTGGGCAGCGTCCCTGCTCCACTGAGCTCCACGTGGATTCACCTGTGTTGTGAATATAGGTCATTAGGTCAGAATGTTACACGTTTGACAGAATTTTAAAAGGTGAGTATAAGTGGGTGAGCATTAGTTGTTGTTGTTGTACTTCTTACAGACACATGCAGTGGATTTTACAGGCTGACAAATGCTCAATAGTTGGCACTGAGCCAGCAAATATCTCTACTCTGCTGATCGTTTTTCTATTGAAGTGGGTCTGTAAAAATCCTGCCCTCTTTTCTTGATCTTCCAATCACAACTGTTGCTTCCATCGGAATAGTGCTCTGGTCTCTTAAGTAGAAAATGCTCAATGTCAGTCAATCACGTCTAATGAAGATAAATGTATGGGTTGAATAGACCCCTTGCCCTAAGTGCAGTGACTGACTGGACCGGCACATCCGTCACACCTTCAGCATTTCTACAATCCCACCCACACACTCACACCCACCCACACCCACACCCATCGTTCCATCCTTACAACATCACAACCTGCAGGCTACCACTGCAGCATCATTATTACATAAGAGATAAGGGTGTGTGTGTGTGTGTGTGTGTGCGTGCAAGTGTGCATGCCTGTGTGTGTGTGTGTGTGTGTGTGTGTGTGTGTGTGCGTGTGGCTGGAAGAAGGAACAGTGTCTATTAAATATTTATCACTGCAGATAAAGCTCGGGTTTCTCACTCCGGGGCTTGCCCGCCTGGCGTATGTGTGCACCAGTGTGTACAATATGTGTGTGCATATGCGTGCATGTGATGTGCGTGTGTGTGTGTTGTGAATGTACTGTAGATATCAATGAGTCAATGTATGACTGACTGTGTGTGTATGTATGTGTGTGCACGCATGTGGAATTCTATCTTTGTGCCCCACATTTGCACGAGTGCCCCAGTGTAAGTATGTGTGTGTATGTGTTCAGCTCTGTGAAGCAGAACACAGTGTGTTAGGAGGGAGAGCCCTGTGCTCCGGTCATCTCTCTGTGTGGAACACAACGCAAGAGAGCAGCAGTTCTGACTCATCCTCCAGCTCCTGTATCAAACAGGGTCACACTGTAGCTCCATGGAAAACACTATATGGATAAGACTGAATCCATGGGGTCTGCAAACATGTATTAAAAATCGTTTATAAACCTGTCCCTAACCTTAACCACTGCCTAAAAATTTTAAACAAATGTAAACGTATACTTGGTTTGCAGGCCCCATGGGTGCATTTCTCTCCCGTAGCTCCATCCATGTAGAATTACCCATGAGACTGAGAGCTATTAGGAGCAGCTCAGAATATTAAAGGTATAGTTTGGATTTTTGTAATCCCTATATTTCCTACTTACCAATGATGTTGTCCAATTGAGTCCTTTCTCAGCACAATCCATGCTGTTCCTCATAATAGCTCCAGCTAGTTAGCCACACGCTAACGCAAAGTCAATGGTGTCAAGCTCCTGTCTGTACAAGCTGACAGAAGGTAACTGGAATTTACTCCACAGTACACACAAAGTATAGATTTCACAGCTTGTACAGACAGGAGCTTGACCCCATTGACTTTGCATTTGTTTGTGGCTAACTAGCCAAAAGCTATTATGAAGAACAGCATGTATTGTGCTGAGAAAGGACTCTACTGATGGCTAGGGCTCCAAATATTCTTTTAATGTCTGAACATTTCATCCTATTGTCGCGAGGACAACACAAATCTGGGCATGAATATACATCAGAAGCCATAAAACGCTGAAGGTGTGCTTTATTTTACATGTAAAACAAATCCTACTGAAAGGTGACATGCAGAATGGTGTGCAGTTAATTACCCAAATGAATAGAACATATTCTGCAACACATTAAACACGATCAGCCATTATCTTGGGTGTCAGATCAGGCACAGACGGTGCTCAGAGGGCGTGGACAAAGTGGTAGACAAACCATGATGTGATTAGGAGGATATACGCATTACTCAAACAGTAGTGAGTGACAGACACGTGTATAGTAACGTAAGCAACCGACAACTATGGCTGGAACTCCCAGAATGTGATTTTATCTCTCAAGGTTACGTACCAAGTGTTCCGCCTCTTGGACACAGTGCTCAAGGAGAACAGAACACTCAACATCAGACTCTCAGACAGTGATGCTGAAAGTAAAGTGTCTTTTGTCATTGAACAGTGGTGGAAAATCACTATGTATTTTTTCTTTTTTTTAAACTTCATTTTTTAGCGTTTATCGCTTTTTCTGGTCAAGCATGACCGACAGAAACAGGTTGAATGGGATATAGATCAGGGGAAGACACTCTGAGAAAATACGGCGAGTCCGGGAGTCGAACTCGTGTACCCCAGATCCGTGATGCGCACGGTTGTCCCCGACGCCGAAATAGCGCCGAGATACGCGGTGAGCTACTGGAGCTCCCCCACTATGTATTTTTTAATCTGTACTCAAGTACAATTTCGAGGCACCTCTACCAGGACTGCACTACATTTATCTGAACCCATTAGTTACTAGTTACTTTGAAGACAAATATTTTTCATACAAAACACGGCATTAGTAGATGAAGATGATGTACTTTCACATTTTAAGCCTGACATCTTCAAGAGGACATACAGTAATCAGCAAGGACCACATACCACCATAACTTAACATGGAGAGGCCAAGAGATCAACACGCTCCCAAGTGCTGTAGAACAAGAATATCATATAGACATTTACCATAGTACTATTCTATCTGGGTATTTCTATTTTTACTTGGGTAATGGAACTGTGTAATTCTTCCACCACTGCCATTGAGACGCATTTGAAACAAGGCGGGCAGGCAGTGAGTCAGTAAACTGAAGGATATGTGGCTGGTTGGTTGGTTGGGCTATTGACAAGCTTTGTATACATTATTATACACAAAGCTCTATAACGAACTGCTGCAGATTCTGAGGGTTAAGACAAAACACATCCTAACTAATATTTGCAAGTTTGCATTTTGTTTTTAAAGGGATCAACAGAAAGCTCAGAGTCTTGACAAAGGCCGGTGTGGTGAAAACACAAGCCACTGCTGAAATACAGTATAAAATAACCCTTTTCTCTCCAGTCTCCTTTCAAATCCTCCAGTCATTGAATGCTCGGTGCTGCCACCACTGGTCGCCAATAAGATCAGCACAGTGATAGTGATGTGTTTTATTGGTGGTCAGTGGTGGCAATACCGGACGTTCATCAAGCTTTCTCGGAAAACCACAGAATAAGGCGGATTTGAAGTTTTACAGTATACTGTATTTCAACAGCGGCTTGTGTTTTCACCCCACGGCCTTTGTTGAGACTCTTTGAGCTTTCTGTTGATCCCTTCAAAAACACAATGCAAACCAATTGCAATGCAATTGCAACACAACGCAATAATGAGTTAGGATGAGTTTTGACTTAACCCTCAGAATCCGCAGCAGTTCATTATAGAGCTTTGTGTATATGTAATGCATACAAAGCTCGTCAATAGAGTTGGTTGGGTGGTTGGTTGGTTGGTTGGGTGGTTGTGGTTGGTTGGTTGGCTGGGTAGTTGTGGTTGGGTGGTTGGGTGGTTGGTTGGTTGGTTGGTTGGTTGGGTGGTTGGGTGGTTGGTTGGTTGGGTGGGTGGTTGGTTGGTTGGGTGGTTGGTTGGGTGGTTGGTTGGTTGGTTGGGTGGTTGGTTGGTTGGTTGGTTGGTTGGTTGGTTGGTTGGTTGGGTGGTTGGGTGGTTGGTTGGGTGGTTGGTTGGTTGGTTGGGTGGTTGGGTGGTTGGTTGGGTGGTTGGTTGGTTGGGTGGGTGGGTGGGTGGTTGGTTGGGTGGTTGGTTGGTTGGGTGGGTGGGTGGGTGGTTGGTTGGGTGGTTGGTTGGTTGGTTGGTTGGTTGGGTGGGTGGTTGGTTGGTTGGGTGGTTGGTTGGTTGGGTGGGTGGTTGGTTGGTTGGTTGGTTGGGTGGTTGGTTGGGTGGGTGGTTGGTTGGGTGGTTGGTTGGTTGGGTGGTTGGGTGGGTGGTTGGGTGGTTGGGTGGGTGGTTGGTTGGGTGGTTGGTTGGGTGGTTGGGTGGGTGGTTGGGTGGTTGGTTGGGTGGTTGGTTGGGTGGTTGGGTGGGTGGTTGGTTGGGTGGTTGGGTGGTTGGTTGGGTGGTTGGTTGGGTGGATGGTTGGTTGGTTGGTTGGGTGGTTGGTTGGGTGGGTGGTTGGGTGGTTGGTTGGGTGGTTGGTTGGGTGGGTGGTTGGGTGGTTTGTTGGGTGGTTGGTTGGGTGGGTGGGTTGTTGGTTGGTTGGGTGGCTGGTTGGTTGGGTGGTTGGTTGGTTGGGTGGTTGGGTGGTTGGTTGGGTGGGTGGCTGGTTGGTTGGTTGGTTGGATGGTTGGGTGGGTGGTTGGTTGGTTGGTTGGGTGGTTGGGTGGTTGGGTGGGTGGTTGGTTGGGTGGGTGGTTGGATGGGTGGTTGGGTGGGTGTTGGTTGGTTGGGTGGTTGGGTGGTTGGTTGGTTGGTTGGTTGGGTGGTTGGTTTGGTGGGTGGGTGGGTGGATGGGTGGGTGGGTGGTTGGTTGGTTGGGTGGTTGGGTGGTAGGGATGCATGGCACACACTACAGCAGCCAGGTTAGTGGTAGACTGCACCATGCTGAAGGCCTACCTGGCTTTCCAACATGGCTGTCTGCTGAGGGGGACTTTCTCATCAAAGCTGGGTCTACAGACACATACATATATACAGTAGAAATACCACACGACAACCACGCCCAGGAGACAGGGGGAAATGAGGAGAGGAAGAGGAGGTTCATAAGAAGAGGAAGCATTTGAGTGTCAGAGGAAACATTAGCATCAATATAAGCGGGAAAGGAACAGGAAAAAAGAGAAAGTAATGTTTAAAGGTTTTGCTTTATTGTTTAAAACATATATTTACACGTGTCAAGAGCCGTTCCCTTCCCCTCCCCTCAGCAGGCTGTTTGTGTCGGACACAGACTGGTCATGAGGCTATTCAGATTCTGTCTCATCACCAGACTCCTGCTGCTCATGTATAATACATCAGGCTGTTATTACTAGTCTGTAGAGGAACAGTGATTTACATTAATATTTCATCAGACCCTTCTGACATCAAAGTGATAATGGAGGAGACCCTGTGTGTGTGTGTGTGTGTGTGTGTGTGTGTGTGTGTGTGTGTGTGTGTGTGTGTGTGTGTGTGTGTGTGTGTGTGTGTGTGTGTGTGTGTGTGTGTGTGCATTATCTTCAGTTGTCTCTGTGTCCGTGGGAGAGACGGAGTGCACTTAACGATTGTAATATTATCTTCTGTAGCCTAATGTATCATTTGTGGATTGAAACGAAAGATACCTCAGGTTGGCAGGTTCATGGAGAGAACAGACCTGTCTGACAGATAGGGGGGAGGATAGAATAATGAAGAAAGATGGGTGGAGAGATGAACAGAACGACACAGACACACATGCTTATTGTAGAGGTATCACTTCTTCTTTCTGCATGCACTGCATAATCTACTACTTAATGGTTCCTCTGCCCTCAACAGGAACTGTATGAAATATTCAAATGACTGGAGCTCTGAAGAAAGTCATGCCCACTAGAACTTAGGAGGAGGAGAAGGAATTATGGATGGCTTCAACATGACATCAAAAGCAAACACAAACTAGCATTTCTAGAACTGACTATACAGTTGATTTCCTAACAGCTGTCTAGAGCAGGGGTTCCCAAACTTTTTCAGCTCGAGACCCAAAAGAGAAATTTGGTGTTTCCCCGGGACCAAAACTTACAAAAATACATCTTGAATTGCCATAACATACATTTATTGATATATTGATAAAGAACACAACAAACCATGAATTTCAAATGTATATGAAATGTATTTATTTAATTATAAAAGTACATCACAGCAATAATCAGAGTGTAATGTTAAGTTGCTCACCACCTCATAACATGTGTACATACAATTTTGTAACACTTTTAAATGAACAAACATGCTCTACTCTCCTTTCTATTTCTCACCCCTTTTTCAACTCTCCATTTCTTAACCCCTCCCTCCGTCCCTCAACCTTAAACCCCAACATTGAGCAACATTCTGATAAATTTGTACTGACTTATTTTAAAATTCTACTGACCTGACATCATGCTAGAAGGGGTATAATATTTCATCTATGGCACATTGAAATCTAATGAGAGGTATGTGGCTGGTTGAAGTTTTCAACCAGCAGATCTATTCTGGGCTTGGTTTTTGAAAGTGCTATTCTGAGGTCATGCTGAGCATTTATTCTGTTTCTGTATTTGTTTTTCAGGTATGCTAGAGTAGAAAACCCAGATTCACATAAGTATGTGGTGTCAAACTGAATCAACACATCTACAACTTTTTTATAAAAAAAATAAAAATAAAATTAAATGTCAATTTAAAAGAAAATTTGCGACCCAATAAAAACGGGTCCTGGGTCACGACCCTAAGTTTGGGAAACGCTGGTCTAGAGTCATAAGAAGACGATGGGTCCCAATGGTGAAGGGGAGACCATTTCCAAACGTTTCCATGACGACACTGACCCATCCTTCTTATTATTCGAGTCAACTGTCACTACGATCAGACCTAACCAGGAGATCGACTATAGTTTTGGCTGTTTCCTATAGCAACACATTAAAACATTCCACTGAAACTGTCAATGAGCACATCATGACATACAGCCACATATCGGGAAACGTTTAGCGAATTGATATGGAAACACACGTTTTAATTGACAAACATCTCCTAACTAACTGACAACAAGTAGGCTACCCTCCCCTTTTCATCCACAAAACTCAACACTGCTCTAACAGGATCTTAGGACCGAGTAGAAGAAGAAAGCTTGCTGTGACTAATTAAGAACACATGTCACTGAAAGGTCTCTGCATATTCAAGTTCTAGTTCAACAGCTCTTGGTGAATATCTGAAGAATATATGAAGTTTATGTCCAGTTTGTAATAATGAACATAAATAAATGGTCCATACCTGTGTGTGTGTGTGTGCATTACCTTTTGTGGGGCCCCTGCGTGTGCCCATGGCCTGCTGCTCCTCAGAGAGGTTGAGCCTGCGGACCACGTCGGCCAGAGCAGACTTCAACAGCTGGATCTCATCCTCCTGCATCTGGACACGCTGCTCCAGGGAGGCGATGCGGTCCGTCACCTCCATGCTGCTGGCTGCAGACGCACTGTCATCTGTTAGAGAGTGAGAGTGAGAGAGAGAGAGTGAGAGAGAGTGAGAGAGTGAGAGAGAGAGAGAGATACAACAATGAGTATGAGTGAAATGTCTAAAACACAAAACACTGTGCCACAGAGAGAAAGAAAGAGAGAGATAGAGAGAGAGAGGGAGAGAGAGTTTGGATGGAACACACATCCCCCTCCACTCCACCCACACACAGACACACACACACACACACACACACACACTCACA
Source organism: Notolepis coatsorum (assembly GCF_963971535.1). NCBI lineage: Eukaryota > Metazoa > Chordata > Actinopteri > Aulopiformes > Paralepididae > Notolepis > Notolepis coatsorum. The sequence goes on from NC_140167.1 coordinate 40,537,802, forward strand.
CGCACTCACATACAAACACTTTTTAAACCTCCTGCATCATAAGTTGACATTTATGTCTACAGACAAGCCTTAGTACAAAGAGCCAAGGGCTTTTCTTTTATTATTTTCTTTTCTATTAAACAGCTTTATTCATGAGCTTATTTTTTATTTTCTTTATTTTCTTAATCTTTTTCCGCCTTTTTCTCCGATCCCAATGTTAGTCGTTATGCCAATTCCCAATCCCCTTCCTGGTCGTTGCGCACTCTACCCCCTACCGTCGGTCCGGGAGGGCGGAGACTATCACATGCTTCCTCCGACACATGTGTACCCAGCCCACCGCTTCTTTTCACCTGGCAGCGCGGACTCTCACTGGGAGAGTGTAACGTGTGGAAGGTCACACTACCTCTCCTAGATCCTTCCCTTGCTGTGCAGGCGCCCCGACCGAACTGTAGGAGTCGCTGTTTTACAACGACCAGGACCCACCCACGCCGGGTTTCCCACCCGCTAACACTGCCAATTGTGTTAATATGGACGGTCGGCCAACCCGGAAGCACCACAGCTGGATTCGATCCCACTGTCTCTGTGGTGGTAGACAGACATTTAGTCCGCTGCGCTACCCGGCCGCCCTATTCATGAGCTTTTAATGCTCCCTTTTCTCTGTCTGTCTGTCTTTTCTGTGTGCTTGTTATTCAGTCCGTCAGTCTGTCGCTTTGCCTCCACCTGGTACCCTGATAGAGGCCAAGTGAAGGCCACCAGGGTCCACTTCATTAAAACACACACACACACACACACACACGCACGCACGCACGCACACCACACACACACACACACACACACACACACACACACACACACACACACACACACACACACACACACACACACACAGGGTCTCCTCCATTATCACTTTGATGTCAGAAGGGTCTGATGAAATATTAATGTAAATCACTGTTCCTCTACAGACTAGTAATAACAGCCTGATGTATTATACATGAGCAGCAGGAGTCTGGTGATGAGACAGAATCTGAATAGCCTCATGACCAGTCTGTGTCCGACACAAACAGCCTGCTGAGGGGAGGGGAAGGGAACGGCTCTTGACACGTGTAAATATATGTTTTAAACAATAAAGCAAAATGGTGTGTGGATTTATTTATAATTCAGACAATCTGGTGAGGTCGAGGGTGTAATGACCATTTTAGACAAACACAATATGTTTGGGGAGTTTTTTTGTCTCTGTGTGTTCACAGTAGACTACACTGTTACCCCAGATATGGTTTGGCAAGTAACTCGCATAGTATACAAGTAATACAAAACAGATTAAATAACTCAAATGTTATTGTACCCCCCTCTTTGACAATTAGTCAAGAACCATCTATTGAGTATTTCTTATTCAGTTAGCACATAGGCTGACTGCACGCCCAGGACCTCAATTCTCAAATATTTGTTTATTTATTCTACACATTTTCATATACGGTGTTGTGCCAACCTCATCCCTCTCCTACAGATTAGCTAAGGGATATACCTGTGTATGTGCTAACCTGTCTGTCATTCACAGCCTGGCAATCACAGACTATGCAGGTGTGTCAGGAGGAGGAGTCATACCTGAGCTCAAAGGCTATATAGGACTGGCTTCTCCATATTGTCTCTCCTCCAAGCTGGCCATGAGATTTTGTTTGGTTTTGTTTGTTTGATTCTCACCTTATCACTTGCATACACCACACACTGACTCATCCATGCACTCACTACATCACTGATATTACTGAACCACTCAGTCTTTAATTCTTTCTTTTGTAAATAGTTTCATTGGTTAATTCATTCATTTAAATCCTCAAGTACTTGTGTGGTCTCCCTTGTTTTGTCAGTACCCTAAGCATGGTTCATGACAGTGTATATAGCTGATGTTACCCAGGTGGGGTGTGGGTGTAGGCATCTCTCCAAGTGCCCTTTATGTTTCATTTGCAGAAGGAGAATGATGTGCATGTTTTTGTTTTGCACCACAGTTGGTCCAGAGCCAAATAAGATGGGGACAACAAGCAGTCTTTGACTGATGTCTTAATGGACAACTCAATTAGCTGACAAAATCCTGTGACTGGTATATGAATGTCTTTATTACTCAGGAACGCATGTAGAAGACTATGGGTTGTGTCGTCTGTTGGATGGGTAAGCAGATGGCTGCTGTAGGCTGGTAAACTGAATAAACAAATTACTGTTCTCACAGCACACACACACACACACACACACACACACACACACACACACACACACACGCGCGCACACACACACACACACACACACACACACACACACACACACCTACACACACACACACACACACACACACACACACACACACACACACACACACACACACACACACACACACACACACACACACACACACACACACACACACACACACACACACACACACACGCAGTGTCCTTCAGCCATGTTATGGTCTACCGGCATCCCTTTTAGTAATGATTAGATTAATAGTCAAATCCACAGGAGAGGCATGCTACTATTGTTCTTACACTCAAAACATTTGTGGCCCTTAATTTAGCTGGGCTATCTCATGATTTTTCGTCAACTTGGTGACCACTGACCTAACCCTAACCATAACGTAAACGTAGAACTGCAAAGTCATCAAGAAGCTAGATGTTGACGCGCAACTTCTCGTCATAAATTGGGTCATGTGGATATGTTGAACTTTGCGCATACGCATGTGTTATTTAGCTGTTGGCCAAAAACACCTCTCCCAGAGTTTTAAGTTAGGCTAGTGGTCCGTATCCGCCTTTTAGTTCCAATATCACACTGTGAATGCCTTCATTGACGTCTGTATGCATTGTCTCCCTAACGGTTTCCACTCCCTATGTCTTCTTCAACTCATTCAAAATGCAGCGGCCCGCCTGATCTCAAACCTACCGAAGTCGGCCCATGTCACCCCACTTCTTAGGGACCTGCACTGGCTCCCCATTGCTGTACGTATCCGCTTCAAGGCCCTCGACCTAGCATACCGTGCGGCAAAGGGAACCGCTCCCGCCTACCTCCGGTCAATGGTCTCTAACTACACACCCTCAAGACCCCTACGCTCTGCATCTTCTGGCCGCCTCAGATCTACTCCTATCCAAGCTCCCGGAGGGTCATCAAAGAGAAGCCGCCTATTCTCAGTCCTTGCCCCACAATGGTGGAATGAACTACCCATCCCAGTTAGGACAGCCGAATCCCGTCCAATCTTTCGCCGTCGACTAAAGACTCACTTCTTCAACCATTATCTGAAATGATAAAAAAAAAAAAAAAAAAAAAAAAAAAAATCTAACCCCGACTAACCTTAATGTCATGCACTTGTCCTAATAAACTAACCTACACTGTAACACGCAACACTTTGATGAACATTGTTACTCAGCTGATAGAGTTATACCCTTCTTGCTGTCTTGTCGCACAGAACTTGTAAGTCGCTTTGGATAAAAGCGTCAGCTAAATGACTAAATGTAAATGTAAATGTAAGGAGGTTCCCCATAATGAAAAGCCTTTCTGGACACGTCTAGTTTTTGCCCAAACGGTGCATGCTTCCGCGTTCGCGTTTAGCGCTCTGATTGGCCACTGCTGTTTCTAGTCGCACCAATTGTGTGACGGCAAGTTCTTCGCCGGTTAAGCTTAGGCACTCTTTTGAAGTTGGTTAAGGTTAGAGTTTGTCTTAGAGCAGGGCGATAGAACGCCAGCCCTGATTCCAAACTCTAACCTTAACCAACTTCGAAAGAGTCGCCTAAGCTTAACCAGTGATAAACTAGGCGTTAGGCTGTTAGAGCCGGAAATGGGCGCGTCACACGATTGTGCGCACATGTCACATGACCAGAAATGTCAGTGGCCAATCAGATTCGCAAAACGCATGCACCGTTTGGGTAAAAACTAGACGCTTTCTGGACACGTGGAGCTCAGTGGGAACTGCAGGTGCACAATCCAATATATTACATTCCCAACACAGAGATTACAAAGTGGAATACAATACCGAAGATATCGGCGAACAATACAATGATTTCCCGGATGTAATACTGTGTGCCGCTCACACAATGACTAGCCTTTCTACGCTCCCTACTGAAAATGCCTTCCTTTGACTGGGTCCTTTTTGATATTCATGGTGGGTGAGTGTGTGCCACGGAGAAGATCTCCAGAGACAAAGGCTTTCTATCTGCTGAGCATCTGGTGCGTTTCTGCTCCTAACACTGACACAATGACAGCACGACACCAACAATCGCTGCCGTACAATGACGGGCTGTCACAGGTCTGATACCGCAACACTGGGGTATCCCCTCCCCAGGCCCAAACCCTATTGCCTCTGGCTCCATGTGTCCCTGTCAGAAAGGGAGGTTTGCCCACTTCCCGATACCCTAGAATGCTCCTGTGTCTGCTCCTATCATGGCCAAAGGAGAGACAGAAACAGATATTCAGGGCTTGGCACTCAAATAGAAACTCCCTAAGCTAAGATTTCAAAATGCAAAATTTAAATGTCTATGATACCATCTGATTAATAAATAAAAAGTGCTCTTGTGAAGAAATGTGCCCTTGGCAGTTAAACCAGGTAGATTTAGTGAGGCTCAACGATTCTGGCCTGAGGCAGAAAAGTTGATGCTGATGTGACATGAAACTTTAACGCAGCTTCTTCCCAAAAGTATGAATTTTTATTAGATACTGTGGCACCGTGAGTATGAAGTCTGCAAAAGTCGACGATGACGCAACGGCGCTGAGGTCATATCTGAGTCAGATCACTTCCTGTTCAGAGAATCAGCGGGAGGGGAGTGTCAGCATCCATTAGATTACACATCCATTACATGCACTCAGACACACACAAACACACACACACACATTCCCACGTCCCTCCTTCGATCTCCATCCACTCGC